>NC_091124.1:1432500-1757500 GCF_040183065.1 Periplaneta americana | reverse complement strand
TTTATGTACTTATTTACTTACCAACTTATTTATTTATCTATTTATTTAGTTATTTATTTATTTCTTCATTCATTCATTCATGCATTTAGTTACTCATTTATTTATTTGTTTATTTATTTCTTTATTCATTCATTCATTTCCTCACTTATTTGCTTATTTCTGCACTTATTTACTTACCAACTTATTTATCTATTTATTTATTTATTTTATTTATTTATTCATTCATTTAGTTACTCATTTATTTTTTCGTTTATTTATTTCTTTATTCATTCATTCATTCATTCATTATTGTATTTTATAGATAGATTCTAGGAAATAAAATTAATTTGTATTAACGTTGTATCGGATTCACTTTTTCTAATGAATTAACAACTCTTAAATACTGTTTCTGCGGTAAATGTTTCTAGGAGCTCAGAAATAGACTTTTCGGTATTCCACTGTGCCCTGCAACTTTACATTTGCAACGTTTTGGAACTGCATACAGGTTCCATCACAAGGGCACAGAGGCAGTCCCCACGAGTCACCTACTCTGTTGGAGTCATTATGTGCGGTTACTCTATATCACCGAAGCTGTGTTTCTAGGAGATTTCAACGCAAGGTTAAGTATGGAGCTTCTGTATTTTATGAATGAATTAATAAAATGCGAGGAGAAACGTTTAAAAGGTACGCGAAAACGCGGTCTAGCAGAGGAAGTTGGGACTGAGAAGAAGTTCTGTGTGACTTCCAAGCCTCTTGGCCACTTGTCTCACTCCAACCTCGCCGTTCCATATGAAGGAAAATTAGGCAATTGGAGTAACCAGTCTGTGGCCGGGAGGTAAAGGGTCTTAAGTAAAATTTTTATACTTTTCAGGAAAGCAGTAGAAAGATTGAAATTGGTGTCAATTATAGAGTTTTTTTAATTAAGAAGTTTTTTCTGGATATTATTTGTTTATATTTCTTATAAAATAGATTATATTGCTCATTTAACAATTTTCTTGATTATTTCCAAAAATAGCCGCACTTAAGCCCTTTTAAGACTAGAAGCCAAACTGAGTAGAAGGGACTATTTAAACATAAGACCTTTTTCATGTAGAAATAAATTAGAAATAAAAATTATTAGGAATGCAAAATGAGTCTTAAACAATTATACGGGTGTTTACCCTGGTACTTGAAGTTTTAAACGGAAAGAGCATCAGTATGTGATAAAATGGCTAAAATACAAGTTAGACTTTTTTTAATAGGGAAGCATGGAAGGTAAACATGTGATAGTTTGTAAGAGATAAAGTGTTAAATATTCTTAAGTCCTTTATTCTGTGTGTGCTCGATTCAAAAAGTACTTAGGACATTTGGTAACGCCCTACAAATCCAGGCAGGAATCTTAGTTGACTTTAACCATTTGACCAGATTGTATGGAATTGTTTCCACTTTCAGAATATATAAAAATCTCATTTTCACAAAAAATTGACTGTCCAGGATAACAGAGAGGGTTTGGAATTGAACGGGTTACATCAGCTGCTTGTCTATGCGGATGACATGAATATGTTAGGAGAAAATCCACAAACGATTAGGAAAACCACAGGGATTTTACTGGAAGCAAGTAAAGAGATAGGTTTGATAGTAAATGCCGAAAAGACAAAGTATATGATTATGTCTCGTGACGAGAATATTGGAAATTTATCTTTGAAGAGGTGGAGAAGTTCAAATATCTTGGAGCAACAGTAACAAATATAAATGATACGCGGGAGGAAATTAAACACAGAATAAATATGGGAAATGCCTGTTATTATTCGGTTGAGAAGCTTTTATCATCCAGTCTGCTGTCAAGAAATCTGAAAGTTAGAATTTACAAAACAGTTATATTACCGGTTGTTCTGTATGGTTGTGAAACTTGGACTCTCACTTTGAGAGAGGAACAGAGATTGAGGGTTTTTGAAAATAAGGTTCTTAGGAAGATATTTGGGGCTAAGAGGGATGAAGTTACAGGAGAATTGAGAAAGTTACACAACACAGAACTGCACACATTTTATTCTTCACCTGACATAATTAGGAACATTAAAACCAGACGTTTGAGATGGACACGGCATGTAGGACATATAGGCGAATCCAGAAATGCATATAGAGTGTTAGTTGGGAGGCCGGAGGGAAAAAGACCTTTAGGGAGGCCGAGACGTATTCTGTTTGTTATTTTCTATATTGTCTGTAAAACAAAAGTACTAACACCTATTTCTTAGCCTAATATTGCAGTTGTGTTTTAAACGTTAATAACATAATAAAGAGTAAAGAAGGAATATTCACACAAATTCCATAATGACTACAACTATACTGTACTAAGTGAATTAAACACATCATTCATAAAGAAAGTGTTATCCCAAAGAAAGACACTGAATATGACATGATAAGTTGAAATTGATATTGATGGTATCTTTAGCCTTACAAAAGTAATCAAAATAATATTATAGTACAAAGCAAAGTTGTCTAGGTATATGTTTTAGCTGTAACTAATATTACATAATAAAACTCTTATCGCATTATGCTTTTAGGTGATATTGGTGCGCAACTTTCTGTTATCAGAATATTAAATTATCTCGAAATCTGCTGAAGCTATAGAGCTGACGTTTTACCAACACATAGGCCTATATCTTTTGTTTGTGATGTAACAGTAATTTCTTTGTTAATTCATTTCCTTACAAACATATTTCATGCGATATTTTCAAACATTTTAATACACTATCTTCAGTAATACGTATTTACGATATATTAGATTTACGAAAACATTGTTTTAGTATCTGTAAGGGTCTAAACAAACATATCTTAAAATTTCACTTTTCTGTGAAAAAGTTGAGAAAATATTCCTTTTGAATAAAAAATCAAACTTGTGAAAAATGAACATTAAAATTAAAACTTACATTCTTATAATGCACTTATACTTCTCAGGCAAATCTAAAAATTACCATGGATACAGTTTTAATAAGTTCTCTTCCCTTTATCTATTGAATCAGTGCTGGCCATCCCTGAATATAGCTCGACCAAGCGGCATATACCACCTCTTTCGTCTGTCTCTTTCCTTTCCGCTGTAAAGCGCTCAGGCTCTCCTGGGCTCTAAAGCGCGCGCTTGCTCCTATGAGCATCAGTTGACATCACTGACTTAGAGTCACAGACAAAAAAACAGTGTTTTATTGCTTGGTTCCCGCATTAAAAAATATACAAGAGACTCGAATCCCCAAAACTTAGGTACTATTATTGGTTGCAGACACTCTATTGTCTTCTGAACTTTAGGTTTTGATTATGGGTTTACAGAATCCGCTATGAATGTAGGGTTGTAGGCTATGTAATTATATATATTTTATACAAAAATCGCAAGTGACTCGCCCGGTATGTACAGTAAATATACAGGGTGATTCAGAAAAAAAGAGGCCACTTCTCGAGAAATGAGGCGATTCTAAAGGAAAAACAATGTATAAACATATGTCTTATTCTCAATTATATCCGAGAAATATCTGTTTGAAAATAACAGACATGAGTCTCCTTTTCTTCCTCCGCATAATTGTTCACATTGTTATAGACGCAACCAAAACGACTTTAGGTTGTAGTATTGCCTTTATCATGTTGGGCAATTACATGTGCGCATGTGCACTTGGCAACACGGACTGGTATGTACTTTTAAACAAGATGGGGCCCCTACACATTCCTGCCGGCCATTGATCCAGTACTCAGTGAAACTTATCCTTGGTACTGCATCGGTCGCGGTGGTGTCATTTTCTGGCCACCGAGGTCACCCTACCTTATACCATTAGATTATGTTTGCGATGTTGGCTAAAGAGAGACGTCTACAAACACAAAATGGAAACAAGGGAGCAATTATTTGTCAGTGTTTTAAAAGCTTGCGATCACATTAAGAAATATTCGAACCAGCTGAAATTAGCAACACAGCATCTGGCTACACGAGTTGCTAAGCGCATCAACGTTCGTCGTTGACGGTGGTATTTTTTTACATTTTTTTTTTCAAGTCAACCATGCGAAGACAGGCCAGGACCCCACAAGTGACACCAAAAAGACACCATATAAAGAGAAATGTACAATTAAGCACTATATACAGGACGATCTCATAATTTACTATAACCTGCACTGTTCCCGTTCCTCATGGTTTCTATTGTTTTTTCTCCAAACCCGTTGAGAATAAGATATATGTTTATATGCATAACACTTTTCCTTTAGCATCACCCATACTATCATACCTCAACGTATGTCATTTCCTGCAGAACCACCCTGTGTACAGTAATGTGTACATACATATCTCTTAACATTAATAAGTATAACAGATTTTCAGTACCGGTAATGAATTGTTTCGCGAGATCCCAATATCATTGTTGCTATGGTAACAATTTTCTGCGGGATTTGTAGTAACTGCGTAACTCTATGATGCTTGGAACAAACTGCTAACGACGACAAAATGGCGCCAGATCGATAGAGAGGCTTCGTTTGAAATATTAATATTTATACAGCGTAAACTACTTTTGCGAGTAACATTAATGAGAAAGTCTCTGTAAACATAGCGAACAGAATTCAATTTCAAAGTCTGCTCTTTCCGTCTGGAAACATGGACTTCAGAGGCGGCTCGTATGTCCTGATTTTTGTACAGTGGCGGTTCTATGAAATTTAAACATATTCAGACTTACTTATTGATAAAATTTTCATTTTTTTGCTAACACTACTCTTCTTATCTCCCAAAATGTATTAGGGTCATTCTAATTTATTCATTCATTCATTCATTCATAGTATTCTGTCCTAGGGCAGGTCTTTCACTGCAAACCCAGCATTCTCCGGTCTTTCTTATTTTCTGCCTTCCTCTTAGTCTCCTCATATGATCCATATATCTTAATGTCGTCTATCATCTGATATCTTCTTCTGCCCCGAACTCTTCTCCCGTTCACCATTCCTTCCAGTACATCCTTCAGTAGGCAGTTTCTTCTCAGCCAGTGACCCAACCAATTCCTTTTCCTCTTCCTGATCAGTTTCAGCATCATTCTTTGTTCACCCACTCTTTCCAACACAGCTTCATTTCTTATTCTGTCTGTCCATTTCACACGCTCCATTCTTCTCCATATCCACATTTTAAATGCTTCTAGTCGCTTCTCTTCACTTCGTCGTAATGTTCATGTTTCTGCCCCATACAATTCTACACTCCAAACAAAGCGCTTCACTAGTCTCTTCCTTGGATCCTTTTCTAGAGGTCCGCAGAAGATGCTCCTGTTTCTATTAAAAGCTTCCTTTGCCATTGCTATCCTCCTTTTGACTTCCTGGCAGCAGCTCATGTTACTGCTTATAGTACACCCCAAGTATTTGAAGCTGTCCACTTGCTCTACTGCTTCAAATAGAATTCGCAAGTTTACTTTCTTTATATTTCTTCCGATAACCATTGTCTTCGTCTTGTTTGCATTTATCTTCATCCCATACTGCTCACAACTGTCATATAACTCCAGTAGCATATGCAGTACCTTAGTATTGTATTGTATTGTATTGTATTTATTAACATTCCATGGTATTCATACTTTGCTACTGCTAGAATATGGAACAATCAAAAAACTTAATACTATTATAAAATCTTAATTTATAGTCACAATTTAGATGAAAATATATATACAGACGAGATTTACAATATAGTCTACTAGTACAACACAAAGTTTTAGTATCAATTTCATGAAGTGTTATTGAATGTCATGAATTCACCTACAGAATAGAAGGCGTGAGAAATTAGGTACTTCTTTAATTTGGCCCTAAATAATTTTATGTTATGAATTTCATTTTTATATCTATAGGGAGGCTATTAAAAATATTTACTGCCATATAACGCACTCCTTTTTGATAGCACGATAGATTTGCCGATGGAGTATGAAAGTCATTTTTTTGACGTGTATTTATGCTATGAACTGTTGAATTAGTTACAAAGTTTTCACGATTACATACGAGGAAGATTATTAATGAAATATATACTGACAAGCCATGGGCATTATTTCTACTTTTTTGAAAATAGTCCTACAAGATTCCCTAGATTTGACACCTACTATTATTCTAATTACTCTTTTTTGTAATAGAAATATACTGTTACTATCTGTGGAATTTCCCCAGAATATTATTCCAAAACTCATTACCGAGTGGAAGTATGCAAAGTATATTGTTTTTAAGGTATTGATATTTACTATCTTTTGCATAGATCTAATAGCAAAACAAGCTGAATTTAGTTTGGGGGTAATTTCTTTAATATGATTTTTCCAATTTAACCCATTATCGATGATGTCATCTTTTCTGCTAACAAAGCCATATAATCAGCAAATGTTATGCGCTTTCTTCTTCTTCCTCCTCCTATCACTCTTCCCATGTTCTGAAAATAGTTCTTCACTAAATCCTTCAAGTAGATGTTGAACAGGGTAAGTGATAAAGGGCATCCTTGTTGTATTCCTCTCCCTGTTTCACTTCCTTCTGATATTTCTTCTACTATGCTGAATCGGGTCCCGGCATAGCTCAGTTGGTTAGAGAGCACTCAGCGCGCACAGCTGAGAGGTCCTGGATTCGATTCCCGGTGCCGGTACGAATTTTTCTCGTATTTAATGGTATAAAAACAAACTGACTAGTCATACAAGGCGAGCAAAATATAATGAGGTGGGCGAGACCTCATTCATATTTGATACATTTTTATACAAAGACTACTGAATAGCGTTCTCTTTTTCCAATCCACAGCAATTTTCTTTAGGATCCCCACCAGTTTATTCCAATCCACTCTGTCAAACGCCTTTTCTAGGTCCATAAATACTATATACACTTCTTTATTGTTCTCTAGATATCTTTCGCCGATTGTTGGTAGCAGTCCAATTGCATCTCTCGTACTTTTTCTCTTCCTGAAGCCAAACTGCTTTTCTTTCAACTGTTCTTCCATCTTAACATAGGAGTTAAGGGTGTTTGAGAATAAGGTGCTTAGGAAAATATTTGGGACTAAGAGGGATGAAGTTACAGGAGAATGGAGAAAGTTACACAACACAGAACTGCACGCATTGTATTCTTCACCTGACATAATTAGGAACATTAAATCCAGACGTTTGAGATGGGCAGGGCATGTAGCACAAATGGGCGAATCCAGAAATGCATATAGAGTGTTAGTTGGGAGGCCGGAGGGAAAAAAACCTTTAGGGAGGCCGAGACGTAGATGGGAAGATAATATTCAAATGGATTTGAGGGAAGTGGGATATGATGATAGAGACTGGATTAATCTTGCTCAGGATAGGGACCGATGGCGGGCTTATGTGAGGGCGGCAATGAACCTCCGGGTTCCTTAAAAGTAAGTAAGTAAGTTCTTCCATCTTAGAATATAAACGTCGATTCTTGGTAACGAAAGCAACAGATAAACCTTGGGGGCTAGTTTAATTAGAGATTTGAATCGAGCACCCAATTTCAGAAGTCTAGAGCACTCTGGTAGCCCTTGTCATACAGTTTTTTTCTCTTTTACTGCGTGGTTAGCCAATGAAACTCGTTTCAGCCCCAATCGTTAAATCTTTTCCCTCACATCTCCCTTCTGGCTGTAATATATAACATTTGTTAGTTGCCGTGTAATCACAGCAACGCAGTATTTAACAGCTCTGGCTGACGGAAGGCATCCCTCCCCCATACTTCCGTATGTGTCACCTCTGTTGTCTGCATTCGGATATCGTGCAATCCTGGATTAATCGCGCGCGCTCCGTTGTGCATTTGTTTCTGGTGCGCGATGAAGATGGACGGCCACAATTCTTTATAACGCTGCCTGTTGCACATCAGCGACTGTTTATGTGCGAACCTGCAGCTGATCAATATTCCGATATTGTAAATCAACAAGTAGGAAGAAGCTCGGAGCTACCAGGGGAGGGGAGCTATGGCCGTTCACACCACGTCACCATCACCACCATCATCACTAGGGACCCTATTCTGTTCCAGAGCGTACGGAGCTAGGGTTAGTTGTTCATAGACAGTACTGGCGTGACGTCATGTTGGCGCGTGGCACAGATAATTACTATCAGGAAACACTTGCATCTTGTTCGTGCTGCAGCTGACGTTCTATTAATGATTCAAAACTAGACCTCGCAGACTGCCGACAAAGCATTTTCCAGTCTTTCCTGGTATCTTCTTCTGCCCCCAACTCTTCTCCCGTTCACCATTCCTTCCAGTGATCCTTCAGCAGACAGTTTCTTCTCACCCAGTGACCCAGCCAATTCCTTTTCCTTTTCCTGGTCAGTTTCAGCATCATTCTTTCTTCACACAATCTTTCCAACACAGCTTCGTATCTTATTCTTCTGCCCATTTCACACGCTCCATTCTTCTCCATATCCATATTCCAAATGCTTCTATTCGCTTCTCTTCATTTCGTCGTAATGCCCATGTTTCTGTCCCCATACAATGCTACACTCCACACATAGCACTTCACTAGTCTCTTCCTTAGTTCTATTTCCAGAGGTTCGCAGAAGATGCTCCTTTTTCTATTAAAAGCTTCCTTTGCCATTGCTATCCTCCTTTTGACTTCCTGGCACCAGCTCATGTTACTGCTTATAGTACACCCCAAGTATTTGAAGCTGTCCACTTGCTCTACTGCCTCATTTACAATTCGGAAGTTTACCTTCTTTACTTTTCTTCCTATGACCATGGTCTTCATCTTGTTTGCATTTATCTTCATCCCATACTGCTCACAGCTGTCATTTAGCTCCAGTAGCATATCCCTTAGTATCGTCTCCTCTTCTGCTAAGAACGCCATATCATCATCAAATCTTATACCTAAATTTCTGTGGTGTTCGGGTAAAGGGGTATAAGTCATTTTTTTGTCCAGGTGGAATTTTGTTCCCCAGATGAACACACGAGTTAAATTATACAAGCGGGTGTGCAAAAATCAAAGAATACAAGTAGTTTATGTGTTTTATTTGTGTAGAAAATTATTTGTAATAAGGGTTCCAAGTTTAATTTTCATTTACCTCCGAACTCACTTTTATGACTTATCTCCGTTTACCCAAACACCACAGATTTATTCTTTTTCCTCCTACTATCACTCCTCCCATGTTCTGAAAACAGTTCTTCACTAAATCCTCCAAGTAGATGTTGAACAGGGTAGGAGATAAAGGGCATCCTTGTCGTACTCCTCTCCCTATTTCGCTTCCTTCTGACATTTCTTCCCCTACCCTGACTTTGACTCGTTGTTTCATATAAAGTTTACTAGTAAGAGCAAAATGTAGCTGTGTTTAGTTACACTTTATTATCACTTTAATATCGTAGAGCTCGTTATTACTAATCAAACGAGAGGTCGCACAGGTCTGTAGCTGGTCTCGATGCCGAGATAATACTGAGAGAGGCCGAGCGATACGGCTGATTTCATACGCAAATTCGGCGCGCTCATGCCTGTAGTGAGAGGAGGTGACGTCATTGGGCGTGGACACACAACTTAGGTTATCTTATGGCCTAACTACTAATAATATTAGCATTCAGCTGTGGCTCATAGTGTTGTTACAGAAAACATTTGAAATTCTGTCATTTTTTTTCACCAAGGATCCGTAATGGGTGCCCATACTCGGTGCGGGGAAAGGCATATTCTACGTCAGGAGAGCCTAAGACATTCTTTCTGTTCGTCAAATGGTTTTTCTTAAAATCTAATTTCTTCAAACACATTTTCAGCTCAGGTGGTATAGGCTTACTCGTACATTCTGAAGACAGCAATCGCTTCATTTGTCTGTCGCATTTCTAGAAGCTCTCACACGTAATCCAGACTCAACTCCTCCCCTGGCGGTGGTGAGTTCTAGTGACGAATAGCTTTAAGATAGAACGATTTCAATCAGTCACTCTGTTTATTTGATGTGTGGACTTGACTCCAAAGAAATCTAAACGAATCGCGATTTAATTGATTCATCAGATTCCTATCTACTGCTTCTTCGAGTGACGTCTATGCTAATATTTTTAACATTACTAGTTTCTGTCTTGAAAGTTATTTTCTTACGATCTACTATAGGCCTGTCAGGCAAGGAAAATGTGAAAACATTGATCTATAGTCTTCTGAAATTAAATGTGATAAAGTATATTAAATATATTAAGTTATTTTTTCCAAAATATTTCTTTCTTACACGCACTTGGGAGTATGGGTTAGGATACCTGACCGTGAAACGAGTGGGCTTGGGTTCAAAAAATGGTTGGGACAAGTTACCTGGTTTAAAATTTTCAACCCATTAAGAGCAAATGCTGGGTAACTTTCGGCGCTGGACCCTGGACTCATTTCGCTGGCATTATCACCTTCATACCACTCAGACGCTAGATAACCGTAGAAGTTGAAAAGTGCCGTAAAATAACCAATTAAAAAACTAGCCATATCCGTGTGCTTTGCTGCAATTCTGAAATTTTTCTTTATTGCATATGTGTGTCCGTTACCTTTTCATCGGATAATGACTGAAAAGATTTATGTGAAAATGTTGGGAGGTAGGGAAATCTTTAGTTCCTGCAGGGAAAAATAAATAAACTCCGAGAAAAGGGAAAGCTTTCGCTAGGGGAAAATACCCTCCCATCCCCTTCATCGTCAACTCGAAACCTGGTTGATTGTTATTGATGGTGGCTAGTTCTAAGCTTTTATTAATCAGTAATACTAATGCCCCAAAAAGCGTCAAGTTTTGTGAACGCGCACCGGTTCTTTGTAGTTCTCATGTGGAAGGGGAAGAGGCTCTATGCCGGCCGTCATTTAATTATTTCTGGCTTGACTTCTAAAAGTATCGGCCTTTGTGCGGATCCAGTCTGTGATCCCACCTTTGTATGCTTTGCTGTCGGCTCACTCTTCCATCGAGGAATTTGCATTCCATTCTCATTCTTGTGCAGTCTGGAGCTTCCTAGTCGGAATCGAATCACGTGCCACTTCCTGATCACAAATTAATTCTGTCACGCCGACTACATCCTGGAATTCAGGTCTGAAGACACACCTGCACGTCGGTTCACTAGAATAGGATGCTGCGTCACTTCCTGCAAAGAAAAAATAACACATGAGAATGAAGCAAGTACCTCATTTCGTTTCGGTGTTTACAGAAAAAACATAGAATAGTATATTCCTAGCAAAATAACTTATTTAATTTGTTTCGATGGAAAAGATAAGAAGAAAATATGTTACATGACAAGTAAAAATGTGGTCTATTTTGTTCCAGTTTCTATAGCAACAGCAGAACATAAAATAACTTGAAAGAAGGAATGTGATCTATTTCGTTCCAATTTCTATAGCAACAACAGGTGAAAGAAGGAATGTAATCTATTTCGTTCCAATTTCTATAGCAACAACAGGTGAAAGAAGGAATGTGATCTATTTCGTTCCAATTTCTATAGTAAGAACAGGTGAAAGAAGGAATGTGATCTATTTTGTTCCAATTTCTATAGCAACAACAGGTGAAAGAAGGAATGTGATCTATTTTGTTCCAATTTCTATACAAACAACAGGTGAAAGAAGGAATGTGATCTATTTCGTTCCAATTTCTATAGCAACAACAGGTGAAAGAAGGAATGTGATCTATTTTGTTCCAATTTCTATAGCAACAACAGGTGAAAGAAGGAATGTGATCTATTTTGTTCCAATTTCTATACAAACAACAGGTGAAAGAAGGAATGTGATCTATTTCGTTCCAATTTCTATAGCAACAACAGGTGAAAGAAGGAATGTGATCTATTTTGTTCCATTTTCTATAGCAACAACAGGTGAAAGAAGGAATGTGATCTATTTTGTTCCAGTTTCTATACCAACAGCAGAACATTTTTATTAGGTTATTTTACGACGCTTTATCAACAGCTTAGGTTATTTAGCGTCTGAATGAGATGGAGGTGATAATGCCGGTGAAATGAGTCCGGTGTCCAGTACGGAAAGTTACCCAGCATTTGCTCGTATTGGGTTGAGGGAAAACCCCGAAAAAAACCTCAACCAGGTAACTTTTCCCGACCGGGATCCGAACCCGGGCCACCTAGTTTCGCGGCTAGACGCACTAATCGTTACTCCACAGGTGTGGACACGGCAGAACATAAGATAACGTAAAAAGAAGGAATGTGATCGATTTTGTTCCAATTTCTATAGCAACAACAGAAAAGTAGATAACGTGAAAAGAAGGAATGTCATCTAGTGTTTTCCAGTTTCTATAGCAACAACAGAAAATAAGATGACGTGGAAAGAAGGAATGTGATCGATTTTGTTCCAATTTCTATAGCAACAACAAAAAAGAATATAACGTGAAAAGAAGGAGTGTCATCTATTGTTTTACAGTTTCTATAGCAACAACAGAAAATAAGATGACGTGGAAAGAAGGAATGTGATCGATTTTGTTCCAATTTCTATAGCAACAACAAAAAAGAAGATAACGTGAAAAGAAGGAATTTCATCTATTGTTTTCCAATTTCTATAGCAACAACAGAAAATAAGATGACTTGGAAAGAAGGAATGTGATCTATTTTGTTCCAGTTTCTATAGCAACAGCAAAACGTAAGATAACACGAAAAGAAGAAATGAGATCTATTTTGTTCCAATTTCTATAACAATGATAGATAACAAGGTGATGTGAAAAGTAGGAATGTGATCTATTTTGTTCCAGTTTCTATAGCAACAGTAGAACATAAGAGAAGAAGTAATGCAACCTATTTTATTCCGGTTTCTACGGAAACATTTAACAGGAAATCTGATCATATGAAGTATTTATTATGCACTATAAAACAATCTCAGCATAGGTATCTTATTCCTCTTTGGCTTTAGAAACGACGCACACGTGTTGACACATCTATGATGTAATGTCAGCATGGCACCAGGTTCTTAAGAAAAGAAACAACGGTTAACAAGCAACAGACAATCAATCCTGCCCCGGCAACGGCCTCGCTTTAACGCCAACTGGAATTTGCCCCGCATTCTGTGAACTCTGGCCCGCCCTTGGAATCTGCTGGCACCACTCAGCGCTGATGAGGCTGGTCTTTATCTGCATCACAGGCAGGCATCGAAGCGCAGCCTCTCAAAGTCTCTGAGCTGTGACGCAAGACATTGTTTTAGTTCCTGTTAATTTGAACCAATTACGGAGTTGCTATGATAGCTATTTCACGGTGGGTAATCATCCACTGTCATGAGAACGGAGCTGCCAACACTAAGAACCGAAAATCAATACAGACATGGAAATGAGGGGCTGGAACGGCTTAGGGGATCGAGATTAAAGAAAGAGAAGTCAGCACTCTTGGTCATTATCCGCGGAGATCAGGAATTGGGAAAAGGGGAATCAATTTAAATCTGCGAATATTTCAGATTCAAAAACACTGGCTTAGAGTCAGACTTGTGATATTCTTTTTTTACAGGATGGTAGGCCATGCGAAGCACAACATAGTTCTCGTAAATGCCAAAATTGATAAATTTTCGACTTAGGATGTTTGTCAATTGAGATCTTCAATTCTATCAGCGACGTAGGGGAGAAGTGGGTACAGTAAGACAGGGAGAACAGTGAGACATATTTTATTAGATGGTAAATTTTGTGTTGAAATGTTGGTAACAATGAAGTTGTATGTTGCATGAGTAAAGTAACAATATTTTCATACTCGATTTGATTCTAGTTATAAAGGTGAGTGATGAAAAAATAATTCGTAATTTTTCACTCTAGAGGTAAAATGTTGGCTTGTGTTTAATGAAGATTATATTGAATATACAAATGAGATATAAATATGAATGTTTTGTTACCTAATACTATGGTATTTGAGATTATGTTTGGCAAGTTTCGTCTTTCTTGTTTTAATTTTGAAGTGATGGCGTCACTTTTAATCGAACTATGCGTAAAGGGAACAGTGAGACATGCCATTGAAGGGTACACTGAGACGTCTCACTGTTCCCATGTACCAATGATTTGCAAAAACAAACTGTAATTATATTACATTTACCAGTAACTAGCATTAAAAATGAACATACTAGTAACCAATTTAGGAACTGTAGCTTAAAATAATGGATACATTACGTTTTAATGGTTTCATAAATAAAAAATTATTCACAAAATTTAAGAAAATGTTAAAAAATAATAAAGAATTACATTAAATTCTTATAATTATAAGCTTTGTTGTCACCAAAAATTCATTTCATTTTTTCACAAAAGTTTGAATGTCATGGAAAATTCACTTTTCCAAATGTGCCAGATGTTTCAATGGTTTCGAAGTCAGACATCAAAATGATTCTAAATAAGCCTACAGAACATGTCAAGATAAAGAGACAGCAAGTTTTCCTTTCTTTTGAAGTAAATGTAAATCATTTCAATGTCCGTTAATAGACACTGTGGTGTCTCACTGTACCCTCCTGAATGGGAACAGTGAGACATTTGCATTTTTTTTTTGGCAAACACATATTGTATATTATGTCCTTTATCTATTAACATTTTTGTTTATGTACAGGGACATAATTTTATTTTTACTTCAATTTTTATTGTACCTGTGTTTTTGAATGTAATTCACTCCCACCCCTTCAACCGTCTTCCACACAGATCCAAGACCGCATATACAGTCATAGTAGCCACAGTACGTTCCAAAAATATGTTCGCATTTTCCAGTGACGAAAGAGCTTTCAAGATTGAATCATTTTCGCACAGGTGCTATCGTCCATTTGCCTACGTCGTATCCCGGTTTCCCCAACCAGCTTTTATATTCGCCAACTAGTGGCTGGGCTGTCTTAGCCCTTTTCTGAGAACATTAATTTCTGTTAGGAATTGGACGTTTACGTAATATTATACAACTGTTTAAAATAACTTAAATAAAAGGGCCTCGTTAAGTAATTAACTGTCACGTGATTTCCTCCCTTTCTACGACCCTACGACATAACCACTTGGACGAACAGTAGGTAGTATGTCTGAGTAATTTTATCTTTTCGGGCAGGAGTGAAGATTGAATTTGCAGTACGTAAGGTACTCTTTTATAGAGTAGGTACAGAATTATTTCAACATGAGGTACTAGTACGAAGAACTGGTAATTGGAATTAAGTACAATATGCTATATTGCGATAATATGCACATTAGAACTGAAGCCTGTATCGAAATGTGTTTAAATATCCATATTATGATTATTTTTCAATTTAACTTCATTCTCTATATTGTACGCTAATGTGCTGTAGACAGTATAATATACACTGCATAATGAATACGTTCGCATGGACAGCTCAGTTCGTGAGTAAAAACACTCATTGTTAATACTGTACTGTATTTTGATTAAACAAAAACCTAATGAAAATGATTAAACTCAAAAGCGCAACATTTCCTAGTTTACATAAATGGATGAACTACTTTTCTTCCCTCTTATACCTAGTAAAGTGATTTGTTTGTATATTACGTCAGTATCATCGAACTCCAGTCGTGGAAGGGGATAGCAAACGGCGTTGTTCCAGAGGTATAGGCAAGTTAATATTAAAAATGTTAGTAAAAATAAAATGATGTCCTGTATTATTATACTCCATGTTTTAATGTCTATTTCTATTGCACTTGATTTTAAAAATACTTGGATTATCACTTGCATACATATTTCTTAATATTTTGTGTCTCACTGTACCCACTACTCCCCTATGTACTGTAAAACTTACAGCTGTGTCTCCGATACAGTCTAACCCGATTATTTCACCATGACTTTTTTTAACTTTTTTGTTAGGTTATTTTTACGACGCTTTATCAACAGCTATGGTTATATAGCGTCTGAATGAGATGGAGAGATAACAGCGAATAGGAATTACAAAGAATGGACACTGAACGAATTTTCCTGTGTTTTGTTTCTCTGTACGCCGGCGTTTAGTTCCACTTTCAAGCGCTAGAGGTCAGTGTAATCAAGCACACGCTAAGATAATAATCGAGTATAGAGTTCAGACACAGGATTCAAACATCGCCTACCTTATTGCATAATCCAGTAACGCTTTGCTTCAAATAAATTCAAGTTAACGGCTTTTCCTTATTTCTCAGTGAAAAACTAGTTGTAATAATAATTTGTATATTTTATATATAGGTTTAGTTAAAAGTCCCGCACCACCTAAATAACTTTTGAAGCATACGGTTCAGTGACATGAAACTTGGTATGTGGGGATAACCATATGCTAAGAACTCAATAATGGTATTACCGAGTTTTTTCTACTTCCGGTTTAACCGGAAGTAACTCCAACTCTCTTATTTTAAATGGAACACCAATCGAATCCCGGTCGGGGCAAGTTACCTGGTTGAGGTTTTTTCGGGGGTTTTCCCTCAACCCAATACGAGCAAATGCTGGGTAACTTTCGGTGCTGCACCCTGGACTGACTTCACTGGCAATATCACCTTCATTTAATTGAGACGCTAAATAACCTAGATGTTGATACAGCGTCGTAAAATAACCCAATAAAAAACTTACTTACTTATTTACTTACTTTCTTTTAAGGAACCCGGAGGTTCATTGCCGCCCTCACATAAGCCCGCCATCGGTCCCTATCCTGAGCAAAATTAATCCATTCTCTATCATCATATCCCACCTCCCTCAAATGCATTTTAATATTATCCTCCCATCTACTTCTCGGCCTTCCCAAAGGTCTTTTTCCCTTCGGCCTTCCAACTAACACTCTATATGCATTTCCGGATTCGCCCATACGTGCTACATGCCTTGCACATCTCAAACGTCTGGATTTAATGTTCCTAATTATGTCAGGTGAAGAATACAATGCGTGCAGTTCTGTGTTGTGTAACTTTCTCCATTCTCCTGTAACTTCATCCCTCTTAGCCCCAAATATTTTCCTAATAAACTTATTCTCAAACACCCTTAATCTCTTTTCCTCTCTCAAAGCGAGAGTCCAAGTTCACAACCATACAGAACAACCTGTAATATAACAGTTTTATAAATTCTAACTTTCAGATTTTTTGACAGCAGACTGGATGATAAAAGCTTCTCAACCCAATAATAACAGACATTTCCCATATTGGTCGTGCCAGAGAGTCAGTCCCATTCCGAGGCTTATTTGAAGGTTTCGTAACAAGCTGTTTTTTTACGGTGGTGGGTTGTTACTCCTTCGTCCAACCCCCAAGCTGGAGGACCACCTCTCATCGGCTGTCCGCGACTGCTTATTCAATATATTCACAGCTACCCTCCATATCTGGAGGCTGTCTGCTCGATCCGACCTTTGTTAGTTACACCAAATTGAAAACATGCATTTCGCCGAAATGTCCCACCTGCCAATGTAAGGGCAGGAGTTCAAATCCTTGGAAGAGTGAAATGCCCCGTAAAGCGAAGTGTGACCAGAGTCTACAGTCGTTAGCTGCTCTCAGACGACCCCAACTGCTCGTCTGGTAATTTCTGCTCTCTGCGAAATATTGCTTCTGACTTGATGGTCTCGGCCGCAAGTATGGATTTTCCTCTGGAATAACACACAAGTCACGTATCCGTCTTTGAAATGTGGAGAAAAAAGCTATTCGGAAGAGTGTTTGTTCAGCTTTTTTCATGTCTCTCATTGTTTTGCCAACTGACGTTTCACTTAATTGCTTCAGTATCTCTCTTAGCGGACAGAAATGTGCCAGCACAAGTTGGAAATTCCTCGTTGCCATGGCGACATTAAGAGACACTTAAAATCGCCCCGTTAAAGTATTAAAATTGAACTGTCAGCAGAAGATCCAATCAGATGCATGTTCTGTGGGGTAAAGGACCTAGAGAGCTTGCAGCAGTGGCGTATCGGGGCTGCTGTACTTGAAGCTGTTGTACCATGACTCAGCTTAAATATTGCAATGCACGGTACCCTTACACGATTGTAGTATTAAGTTTATCAGTGTATTTAACTTGAAACAAATTAATATTACGAGCTTCACATAATATTATACGGTGACTTTCCGATTATACATTTTATGAATTTCGAAGTACTTCATTTCGTTTTTTTTTTTATCTTGCGAGTTGTACAAGGTGGTGTAAGTAAGCTCAGGAACAACACTTTATTTTTACTAACATTTCTAATATTAACTTGGCTATACCGGAAACACCGTTTGCTACCTCCTTCCACGACTGGAGTTCGATGATACTGGCGTAATATACAAACAAATCACTTTACTAAGTACAGGAGGGAAGAAAAGTAGTTCATCCATTTGCATAAAATAGGAAGTATCGCGATTTTGAGTTTGATAATTTTCATTACGTTTTTGTCTAATCAAAATACAGTACTGTATTAACAATGAGTGTTTTTACTCTCGAACTGAGCTGTCCACGCGAAAGTATTCATTATGCAGTGTATATTATACTGTCTACAGCACATTAGCGTACAATATAGAGAAAGAAGTTAAATTGAAAAATAATCATAATATGGATATTTAAACACATTTTTGAAAATGGTGGCCGTTCATTTCGATACAGGCTTCAGTTCTGATGTGCATATTATCGCACTATAGACTATTTTACCTGATTCCAATTACCAGGTTCGTACTTCGTATCAGTAAATCATGTTGAAATAATTCTGTACCTACTCTATAAAAGAGTGCCTTACGTACTGTAAATTCAATCTTCACTTCTGCCCGATCCGAAAAGATAAAATTACTCAGACATGCTATCTACTGTCCGCCCAAGTGGTTATGTCGTAGGGTCGTAGAAAGGGAGGAAATCACGTGACATTTAATTACTAAACGAGGCCCTTTTATTTAAGTTATTTTAAACAGTTGTATAATATTACGTAGACGTCCAATTCCTAACAGAAATTAATGTTCTCAGAAAAGATCTAAGACAGCCCAGCCACTAGCTGGCGAATAGAAGCTGGTGGGGGAAACAGGGATACGACGTAGGCAAATGGACGACTACCTGTGCGAAAAGGATTCAATATTGAAAGCTCTTTCGTCACTGGAAAACGCGAACATATTTTTGGAACGTACTGTTTACTATGACCGTAAGGCTACTGTGACTGTTATGCGGTCTTGGATCTGTGTGGAGGACGGTTGAACTTCATTAGTAGAAGGGGTGGGAGTTAAGTACATTCAAAAATTCAGGTACAATAAAAATTGAAGTAAAAATAAAATGATGTCCCTGTATAAAGTGTTACAATAATATTATAGTTTTTTTTATTAAGTACAAATGACTTCTACATACCTTTTGTAGCCTAGTTACAGTCAATATTATTAATCGAAATCAATTTAACTACCTGATCGATCCGTTATCGATTTTAACCTCATTTGTACTTAATAAAAACTATATTACTGTATACCTCATGGGAGGAGTGACAGTAGGAGGAAGAAGAATAAAATGCATAAGATCTGCTGATGATATGGCGTTGTTAGCAGAAGAGGAGATGATACTAAGGGATATGCTACTGGAGCTAAATGACAGCTGTGAGCAGTATGGGGTGAAGATAAATGCAAACAAGATGAAGACCATGGTCATAGGAAGAAAAGTAAAGAAGGTAAACTTGCGAATTCTAAATGAGGCAGTAGAGCAAGTGGACAGCTTCAAATACTTGGGGTGTACTATAAGCAGTAACATGAGCTGCTGCCAGGAAGTCAAAAGGAGGATAGCAATGGCAAAGGAAGCTTTTAATGAAAAAGGAGCATCTTCTGCGGACCTCTGGAAGAAGAACTAAGGAAGAGAGTAGTGAAGTACTTTGTGTGGAGTGTAGCATTGTATGGGACTGAAACATGGACATTACGACGAAGTGAAGAGAAGCGAGTAGAAGCATTTGGAATGTGGATATGGAGAAGAATGGAGCGTGTGAAATGGACAGACAGAATAAGAAATGAAGCTTTGTTGGAAAGACTGGGTGAAGAAGGAATAATTCTGAAACTGATCAGGAAGAGGAGAAGGAAATGGTTGGATCACTGGCTGAGAAGAAACTGCCTACTGAAGGATGCACTGGAAGGAATGGTGAACGGGAGAAGAGTTGGGGGCAGAAGAAGATATCAGATGATAGACGACATTAAGATATATGGATCATATGAGGAGACAAAGAGGAAGCCAGAAAATAGGAAAGACTGGAGAAATGCAGTGAAAGATCTGCCCTTGGACAGAAAACTGAATGAATGAATGAATGAATGACTGTATACCTACTTATGCACCACCTTGTATTACTCTTTTCTTTTTTTACTTTTGTTATTTAACGGCACTGTATCAACTACTAGGTTATTTAGCTTCGTTGGGATTGCCATAGTGAGATAGTATTTGGCGAGATGAGGCCGAGGATTCGCCATAGATTACCTCAAATTCGCCTTACGGGAGTGAAGAAAGAATAATACTGGAACTGATCAGGAAGAGAAAAAGTAATTTGCTGAGTCACTAGCTGAGAAGAAACTGCCTACTGAAGGATGCACTGGAAGAAATGGTGAACGGGAGAAGAGTTCGGGGCAGAAGAAGATATCAGATTATAGACGACATTAAGATATATGGATCATATGAGGAGACTAAGGGGAAAATAAAATAGAAAAGACTGGATAATGCTGGGTTTGCAATGAAAGATTTACCCTTGGGCAGAATAGTATGAATGAAAGAATTAATTGATATGCAACCAAATTAGTAGTTGATCTCTAGTTATATTTATGCTCTCATTTTACGCAAAATTAGTTGAAAACTCGAGATAGCGGTATAGATACTTACTTACCTACCTACAAATGGCTTTTAAAGAACTCGGAGGTTCATTGCCGCCCTCACATAAGCCCGCCATCTGTCCCTGTCCTGAGCAAGATTAATTCAGTCTCTATCATCATATCCCACCTCACTCAAATGCATTTTAATATTTTTCTCCCATCTACGTCTCGGCCTTCCGAAAAGTCTTTTTCCCTCCGGTCTCAAATAACAAGAAAAAATGTATCAGGTAGGTCACATTCTTGTGTTATTTGTACCGTGGAAGCTGGCATAGTGGTTTGACCAAACTATTTAAGAAATCCATGTTGAATCTTTCGTACACTACTTTTAACACTTGAATATAAATAATTGATTAAATGGCGATCTTACTCGTGTTAATTGTGTAAGCATGTGAGGCTTACAGCTGTTTCGGTGCTACTTCACATTATCCTCAGAGTCTTCTGTGTCTTGGCTTAACTTCGCTGCCTGTTGTGTGGGTGCGTTCGTGTGATAAAGAGTTGTGTCAAATAGTGTGTGTGTTCTGAAATTGATCTGTGTGTTGAGTATTTGATGAGGATGTGTTTTAGTGTGTCTGTATATTTCGTATTGTTCCAGTGTGTTGAGTTTTTGGTTTTTGGGTTGTATGTGTAGGATTTCCATGTCTGTATTTATGTTATTGTATGTGTGGTTAGCATTACATCTACACATGCCGAACACATAACTAATGCTAACCATACATACAATAACATAAATACAGACATGGAAATCCTACACATACAACCCAAAAACCAAAAACTCAACACACTAGAACAATATGAAATATTCAGACACACTAAAACACACCCAAATCAATTTCTCAACACACAGATCAATTTCAGAACACACACACACTTTGACACAACTCTTCGTCAGAGGAACGCACCCACACAACAGGCAGCGAAGTTGAGATGACGCCGAGACACAGAAGGCTCTGAGGATGGTGTGAAGTAGCACCGAAACAGCTGTAAGCCACACATGCTTATATAATTGACACGAGAAAGATCGCCATTTAATCAATTATTTATTTAAGAAAATAAAAACCTGTTAATATTTACAATTTCACTATAATTTTATGTTTTTTTTTTACTTATTTATTTCTTTACTTATGATTATGTCTCGTGACGGGAATATTGTACGAAATGGAACTATAAAAGTTGGAGATTTATACTTCGAAGAGGTAGGAAAATTCAAGTATCTTGGAGCAACAGTAACAAATATAAATGACACTCGGGAGGAAATTAAACGCAGAATAAATATGGGAAATGCCTGTTATTATTCGGTTGAGAAGCTTTTGTCATCTAGTCTGCTGTCAAAAAATCTGAAAGTTAGAATTTATAAAACAGTTATATTACCGGTTGTTCTTTATGGTTGTGAAACTTGGACTCTCACTTTGAGAGAGGAACAGAGATTGAGGGGTTTTGAGAATAAGGTTCTTACGAAAATATTTGGGGCTAAAAGGGATGAAGTTACAGGAGAATGGAGAAAGTTACACAACGCAGAGCTGCACGCATTGTATTCTTCACCTGACATAATTAGGAACATTAAATCCAGACGTTTGAGATGGGCAGGGCATGTAGCACGTATGGGCGAATTCAGAAATATATATAGAGTGTTAGTTGGGAGGCCAGAGGGAAAAATACCTTTAGAGAGGCCAAGATGTAGATGGGAAGATAATATTAAAATGGATTTGAGGGAGGTGGGATATGATGATAGAGACTGGATTAATCTTGCTCAGGATAGGGACCAATGGCAGGCTTATGTGAGGGCGGCAATGAACTTCCGGGTTTCTTAAAAGCCAGTAGGTAGTAAGTAAGTATTACTTTCAAGAATTTTAACTGAAAAATGTAGAAAATGCGCTTGTTAACGCATTTATGACATTCATTTTTACCAGCAAAGCATCCATAAAAAAGTTCCATCCAAAAACGCTACAAAATGCTAAACTATGATATTAAAATTGATATAAAGTGTTAAATGTGATTTCTGAAGGAGTTTTTAAATTCTACCATTTCTGTTGATAATGCTATAGGTATTAGCCCTACATTTGAGGTCATCAATTTTTAGTATTTCTCTGCATTCTGTTATCGAATTTAATTCAGCGTGAAGTTAAAAAAGAGGAGGGTTCCGAGATTACATTGACGCGTCATTAAAAATTCGGCATAACAAGGACGCCATTAGCACTGACTGTTGGGCACGATTCAGACATGGACTTCCAGTTATCGAACTTGGTGAAGTCGAGGGTTGCCGGGGATAACAAATTGAGTGGGAAAGTTTCCAAATTGCATTTCACACGAGCTCCGCATAGCAGTCCGTAAAATGAAAATATTTGGCATCAGTTTTCGCTGCCGCTCAACCCTTGGCTCTTTTAACTGCAGGTCATGGGACCTCGGTTCGATTATTGCTAAGGAATGGAGTTCAGTTTCTCTAGGTATCTCTTGTCTTGTGTTGTTTTATTGTGAAATATTTTCTACGTACCACTAGGGAAAAATTGTAACAATGATTACAATATTGCCCCTTACGGTAGTTGCATAGATGCCACCCGCAATGCATTCGTTAAAGATATTCATTTTTGTTCATTCATAGCCCAGGTTATGCCATTACCACAGCCACGAAGCTCAATACGTAGTAAATATGCGTCTATAGATAGTTTCTAACCACTAGGATCGCTACTATCGCCTCATTACAGACAATGCGAAATAGTACCTGCACAGTCTATTGTTCCTAGTACCGTCATAAACTCAAGTTTCGTGACTGTATATACTAGACTGCTCCATTACTACTTCCTGTGCATAAAAATAAAGAAGAAATAACTTAATCTGTGGGCCATGTTTAGGAATTAGTGGGCTTTGACAATTTGTACAACGAGAGAACATCAGGCTTTGACTTAGCAACCATAAATGACATTCTCTTGTTTTATAAATTGTCAAAGCCTGCTGATTTCTAGACATGGCCAACTGATTAACTTATTTCTTCACTGTTTATTTTATGTGCTTAGTTTTCTCATGCTATGTTAAATTCCTGTGTCCTACATCCAGGAAAATATATGGTAGATCGTATTAAAATATGTCAGTAACAGTGACAATTTGGTATTCCCAAGAAACTAGTTCGATTAATTAAAATGTGTCTCAGTGAAACGTACAGCAGAGTTCGTATAGGTCAGTTTCTGTCAGATGCGTTTCCAATTCACTGCGGGCTAAAGCAAAGAGATGCACTGTATTATAATATAATATGGTTGTTGTATAATACGTAAGACAAAACAAAACCACAAAAAAACAGAAGAATACAACACAAATACAAGAACACAAAAAATACATCACACTAACATACGAAAACAAAAACACACATAAAATTGCAACCTCATTCAAGAAATAAAATTACAACATCGCATACAGAACAAATACCACTCTACAAAAACATCTCAACACACAAACAAACAAATACAACCACACAGGCGTATACAAACTCAAATGTAACACCTGCAACAACTTCTACATAGGACAGACAGGCAGATCATTTCAAACACGTTACAAAGAACACATCACAGCCATAACAAAATTACAAAACACCTCCACATATGCAGAACACATCACAAATGCCAACCACACCCACAGAGACATCAACACAGACATGGAAATACTGCACATCCAACCAAAAAGCCAGAAACTCAACACACTAGAACAATATGAAATATACAGACACACGAAAACACACCCCAATGATATTCTCAACATAAAACTCAATTTCAAAACACACACACTCTCTGATTCTACACTACGAACGCACCCACACAGGAAACAAGAGGCGCCAAGACCAACAACGACCAGTTCTGAAGATGACCCAAAATAGATCGAAACATGTTAACAAGGTGCGTTAGAATTTAACACAAGAAAGTTCTTATCATACATATTCCGAAGTGATACAGTGTTAAAAGTTGTCTAATCAAGATGTACATATATTTTTAATGTGTAGAACCGTTCTTTTTTGTTTTTTGATATAATTCATGTGATATTTATTTGAAATGCATTAAAATATAGGAAATGTACAATAAAACGAAGTAAAAAGGGTAAAAAAAGGCAATTAACCTTAAAATAGGCAACGGGAGCTAAAATAGGCAAACAATGCAAAATAAAAATTGGGCCTACCGTCCCAAAATGTGTAGAAACGTGTTTATCTCTAATAGGTCTTTCAGTCCACACCTTGGGAGTAACGGTCAGCGCGTCTGGCTGTGAAACCAGATGGCCCGGGTTCGAATCCCGGTCGGGGCAAGTTACCTGGTTGAGGTTTTTTCCGGGGTTTTCCCTCAACCCAATACGAGCAAATGTTGGGTAACTTTAGGTGCTGGACCCCGGACTCATTTCACCGGCATTATCACCTTCATATCATTCAGACGCTAAATAACCTAGATGTTGATACAGCGTCGTAAAATAACCCAATAAAATAAAAATAGTTCTTTCATACATACACTCAGTTTAAAAAAGGCATTTTGCCTAACAAGCGGGCTGTATTTATATCTTATCAGTTAAATGCCTAACTATTCTAAAGCAGAGGATTTCTGAACTCAATGTAAAGGGATGAAAGAACTGTTTTAATGGAATTTAATATGATGAAAGAAATGTGCTAAAAGTGTCAGTCGGGAGGGCTTAAACGATATTCTGCAGGGTAGGTTTCCTCAATTTAAAGGAAGACATTGGCGTCACCTCAGCAGCTTTTCCTCCCCAGATCTCGCTAACTGACGCCCTGTCTTGTACCAATACGTAGAGTGGTTCCCCAGTTGTCCGGTGACAGATGTCGACACTCCCTCTTCAAAAGCGGCACCCGGACCTATTTGTCTTCCGCGGAAGAAAAATTATGCGATGCGTCTGAAGGAAGGCGACGTCAGCTGATAACTGACCTCAGAGAGCAACGGTGCAAGTGGGCGGTTACATCCATCAGCAGATGTAGACCAAACCTTACACATATAGGCTATAATGTATGTATATATTTATTTTATTGGGTTATTTTACGACGCTGTATCAACATCTAGGTTATTTAGCGTCTGAATGATATGAAGGTGATAATGCCGGTGAAATGAGTCCGTGGTCCAGCACCGAAAGTTACCCAGCATTTGCTCGTATTGGGTTGAGGGAAAACCCCGGAGAAAACCTAAACCAGGTAACTTGCTCCGACCGGGATTCGAACCCGGGCCACCTGGTTCGCAGCCAGACGCGCTGACCGTTACTCCACAGGTGTGGACTGTATGTATGTATGTATGTATGTATGTATGTATGTATGTATGTATGTATGTAAGTATGTTTTCGTACACAATGTGTTTGATGAAAAATGTAAGGAATTTTCGCAATAGGAATCGAATAGGTTTGAATCTGTGACTTAATGTTGAAATTATGCTGTGTGTTCATTTGAGAATTTCCCACCATGAATAATTTTAGATGTGCAGGGAATATGATGTTGAGGAAAACCCACACAGATTTAGTTTTCGAGGGAGAAGTTCAGAACCACTGCTGATTGAATTTTCTGCTCTCGCCCACACCCCTTCACATCCGTCGCCAATTCCGAATTGTAACTCCTAAATATTACTTACTTACTTACTTACTTACTTACTTACTTACTTACTTACTTACTTACTTACTTACTTACTTACTTACTTACTTACTGGCTTTTAAGGAACCCGGAGGTTCATTGCCGCCCTCACATATGCCCGCCATTGGTCCCTATCCTGAGCAAGATTAATCCATTCTCTATCATCATATCCCACCTCCCTCAAATCCATTTTAAGACTATCTTCCCATCTACGTCTCGGCCTCCCCAAAGGTCTTTTTCACCCCGGCCTCCCAACTAGCACTCTATATGCATTTCTGGATTCGCCCATACGTGCTACATGCCCTGCCCATCTAAAACATCTGGATTTAATGTTCCTAATTATGTCAGGTGAAGAATACAATGCGTGCAGTTCTGCGTTGTGTAACTTTCTCCATTCTCCTGTAACTTCATCCCTCTTAGCCCCAAATATTTTCCTCAACACCTTATTCTGAAACACCCTTAATCTCTGTTTCTCTCTCAAAGTGAGAGTCCAAGTTTCACAACCATACAGAACAACCGGTAATATAACTGTTTTATAAATTCTAACTTTCAGATTTTTTGACAGCAGACTGGATGATAAAAGCTTCTCAACCGAATAATAACAGGCATTTCCCATATCTATTCTGCGTTTAATTTCCTCCCGAGTATCATTTATATTTGATACTGTTGCTCCAAGATATTTGAATTTTTTAACTTTTTCAAAGGATAAATTTTCAGGTTTTATATTTCCATTTCGTACTATGTTCTGGTCACGAGACATAATCATTTATTTAAAAAGAAATACATTTTTTTAAATTGTACATTAATTAGACTGTTAAATACACCACACATTTTTTTTAATAATGAAAAATAAGTTACAAGATATGAGAATATTTTAAGAGAAGAACAGAGGAAAGAGCTCTGATCTTTCAATGATTGAAGCCCTTTTTCTGTGGATGACAATATTAGTAAATAGTGCATATTGTAACTTGCGTGTTTAGCCAGGGAAAATTAATTTCAGTGCTAGTTAGTGTTTGTGTATTTTATGTTCATTTGAGATTCTAAAATTTAAAGAGCACGAATCATTTATTGTTTATAGGCAATCAAATATGTACTGTAATTTTCAATTGAACTCCATGTAAGGTAACATAGGCTCTAGTATTTACACGTTTTTGTGATTATAATCCAGCAAATCATTTTATTGATTTCGTCGTTGAATGTGTATGTGGGTAGTCCCCAAAATAACACTTCTTATACATTTTAAGTTATGTTTGCGTTCACCAAAAACTGTAATATTCATCAAATCAATAAACTCTGGCAATTGAAACTTCACCACCGATGGCCGCCATGTTGCTTTTCGTATTACTGTGTGAGGTAATTGTAGTTGGTCCAGATTAGAATATCATTATGAACGAAGCGCTCAATTTCCTTTGCAGCCTCAATTTTCTGTTTCTGACGAAACGAAGATGCTAATGCGGAGTTGCTATTAGTATGCGAAGTGAGTCGCACTTGTAAAAACCCCCGAGATCTCCAGCACAAGCACATTTAAGCCGACGTCTGCAGCGGACAAGTGAAAAAAAGAAAAACTGAAAAGCGCTGACCGTGCAAAATCTTTGAGCGACATTGAGTATTCGAGACATGCTGCTATTGGTTTCTGTAGTAGTAGTAATAATAATAATAATAATAATAATAATAATACTTACTGGCTTTGAAGGAACCCGGAGGTTCATTGCCGCCCTCACATAAGCCCGCCATTGGTCCCTATCCTGAGCAAGATTAATCCATTCTCTACCATCATATCCCACCTCCCTCAAATCCATTTTAATATTACTTCCCATCTACGTCTCGGCCTCCCCAAAGGTATTTTTCACTCCGGCCTCCCAACTAACACTCTATATGCATTTCTGGATTCGCCCATACGTGCTACATGCCCTGCCCATCTCAAACGTCTGGATTTAATGTTCCTAATTATGTCAGGTGAAGAATACAATGCGTGCAGTTCTGTGTTGTGTAACTTTCTCCATTCTCCTGTAACTTCATCCCTCTTAGCCCCAAATATTTTCCTAAGCGCCTTATTCTAACACACCCTTAAACTCTGTTCCTCTCTCAAAGTGAGAGTCCAAATTTCACAACCTTAAAGAACAACCGGTAATATAACTGTTTTATAAATTTTAACTTTCGGATTTTTTACAGCAGACTGGATGATAAAAGCTTCTCAACCGAATAATAACAGGCATTTCCCATATTTATTCTGTGTTTAATTTCCTCCCGAGTATCATTTATATTTGTTAGTGTCGCTCCCAGGTATTTGAATTTTTCCACCTCTTCAAAGGATAAATTTCCAATTTTTATATTTCCATTTCGTACGATATTCTCGTCACAAGACATAATCATATAGGCTACTTTGTCTTTTCGGGATTTACTTCCAAACTTATTTCTTTACTTGCTTCAAGAATAATAATAATAATAATAATAATAATAACAATAGTAATAATAATAATCATCATCATAAGTAGCTCACTTACTAGCTCCCGAGTTGCTTTCAGCCTCGGGTTCGAGTCCCGCTTGCCGTGATTACCAGTTGTTTTACAAGGTTTTCCCAACTTTAAGGTTAAAATCAGATATTTCTATTGTGATTTTTTGGGCTCGTGCATGGTGCAAAATACCATTTTGATATCACCACTTCCACCAACATTAGAGAACGTCATACTTGATACATCATCGTTAAGTAACAGATTAAGAGTATCATTATTTCGGAATATGTGTGATAAGACTTTCTTGTGTTAAATTCTAACGTACCTGGTTTACATGTTTCGACCTATTTATGGGTCATCCTCAGAACTGGTCGTTGTTGGTCTTGGCGCCTCTTGTTTTGTTTCCTGTGAGGGTGTGTTCTTGTGGTGTAAAGTGGAGTGTGTGTGTTCTGAAATTTAGTTGTGTGTTGAGAATTTCTTTGGGGTGTGTTTTCGTGTGTCTGTATATTGCATATTGTTCTAGTGTGTTGAGTTTCTGGCTTTTTGGTTGGATGTGTAGTATTTCCATGTATATATTGATGTCTCTGTGGGTGTGGTTAGCATTTGTGTTGTTTTCTGCATATGTGGAGGTGTTTTGTAATTTTGTTATGGCTGTAATGTGTTCTTTGTAACGTGTTTGAAATGATCTGCCTGTCTGTCCTATGTAGAAGTTGTTGCAGGTGTTGCATTTGAGTTTGTATACGTCTGTGTGGTTGTATTTGTTTGTTTGTGTTGTTTGTTTGTTAAGATGTTTTTGTAGAGTGTTATTTGTTCTGTATGCGATGTTGTAATTCAATTTCTTGAATGAGGTTGCATTCTTGTGTGTTTTTGTTTTCGTATGTTTCGAACAGTGTTAAAAGTAGTGTAATCAAAATGTATTATTATTATTATTATTATTATTATTATTATTATTATTATTATTATTATTGTTTAGTCAACTGTATGAAGACAGGACTTAACCTCGCTAGTCATACCAGCACATGTCAATGATTATTAATTTTAATGTTTTTTTTATTGTTTTTGAATATGTAATTGTTTTTCATTACCTTCCACAATCTTTTCCCCTTAAGAACAAATTTCTATGCTCAGGACGAGAATCGAACCGGGGATTTCATGATTTGAAGTCAGTCCCTGTAAGCAGCTGTGCGACCAAAGCCTCCTAGTACAGAGAGATATTTTGACGGTCTGTGCAGCACAGGAGGGAAGTTAAGAACAATGCTCCGTCGTGATATATTTTGTCCCGTTTTCACTAAATGAAGCAAATATTCAGCCCCAAATTTTAACACACTTTTAGCAAGAACGGTCTGATTGCTACCTGAAAGACCTACTTGTATAAAATATTCAGAAACCTAGCTCAAACCATTTTCAAGTTATAATTTTTTTGTTATATCGGGTAAAGACTGGTAATATTGTAAACTAATGATATTATGATAGTTTTTCTTGAGAATTTTTTACAATTTACTGAGCGAGAGGAAGGTCGGTTTTTTTGCGTCAACGTATTAAGGGGTTAGGTACAGCTTACAGCAGTAAAAATTTGGAAATATTCAACATTTTTTTCTCCATTACTGTATCTTGTATAATAATGAAAATTCGTACGTTTAAAACACTGTCCTTCTACTATATGAAAAAAAAGTTTACGATTTGAAAGAAAATATTTACATTTTTTTTTTTTAATTTCAGTTCACTGTGCAGTGATGAAGCGTTTCCCACATAAATCAAAAACTATCCAACATTATGTGATGAAATTTGTTGTGTGTATTTATGCATGTTATATCTACAATATGATGCAAGATCACTTCTCTACCTTTGATGGATTGTCTGGTAAAATATAAATTATTTTTAAAAAAGGCAAATATCAGCATTTTCTTCTAACACAAAATAAAAAAAAGTATTATTTATTAAGAAATGTAGTTGAAAGAGCATGATATTGTAAACATGAGTTTCAGCAATAAAATAAAAGAGAGAGAACATGAAAAAGTTAGCAAGTTTATGAGTTATGAGAGAAACGCTTCATCACTGTACAGTGAACTGCCACCATTTTTAATTTTGAAAAAAAAAAAAGTAATTTTTTTAATCATAATTTTTTTTCTTATAGCAGAAGGACAGTGTTTTACATATAACAATTTTCATTATTGTACAAGATACAGTAATGGAGGAAAAAATGTTGAACAGTTCCAAAAAATCTTACTGCTGTAAGCTGTACCTAACCCCTTAAGGGAATGTTCGTGGACAAGTTTCTGCACAAAACCGGTTCTTCTCTCGCTCAGTAAAATTGTAATAAATTCTCAAAAAGAACTGTCATAATATTATTAGTATCACAATATTACCAACCTTTACCCTATAAATGACTTTTTAATGGTGCCTTAAATTATAAACAATACCATAAAGTTTGAATAGATAGAGCTAGAGACCCCTGGTTTTTACTAAAATGTAGTACTTTCAGGTCCAACAGTAAAATGTGTAAGTTAACACAAAGCTTAAGGCCTGTAACTCATTATCTGTTTTGAATGGGTGTCCTTAAACTTTTTGTGCACACTGTATATCGTAATTTTTAGTTGGATTGATAAATAACATTGCCTGTTGTATATACAACTAAGAGAACCTTAGAGTATCTAAAGTTGCATTTATTTTACTCGTGGGCTATTCCATCTCAAATCGACCGAAATATAGAGAAAATTGTCCTTGCAATTTTTAAATACAATGAAACTTTTTCTGTCCGTTGACAACTGTGATACAATGCTTTGTGCAAAGTTTGAGGCATCAGAACTTCATAGTGTTTAAATTTAAAATATTTAAATTTATCGTATTTTCATAAAATTAGCAACTTTAAACTGTTGTGGCTCCGAAACCCTTTCACCCAATGATCAAAATCATGGTTTATTTTGATGCTGAGAAATTAAAGTTTACATTGACATGTAAACAGTTTTTCTTACTTTTTATGGAAATGGAGAAATTTAGATTTTTCTTCATTAAGACGCCTTTGCCCACGAAAAAATATTTTTAAAATATATGGTTAGATTCCGCATTGAAAGTACAATTAAAAATATTTATTACTGGCGTACCGTTGATAAGAAAGTATTGAAAATATCAAATAAAGAAAATAAATAGTACGCGCGTGAACTAACCAGCTGACTGTGAGACGGGAGCTAGCCGAGACAAGCAAGGCCAGGAGACAAACACGTGATGTGTCGTCTAGTAGTGCATAGCTGGGCTAGCTTTATCACAAGTTTCCATAAACACAGGAGTAAAATGACGCCTAACGCTCGCTTATCTTCAGCTCTCGGCCAGTGCGTGCGGTACTGCGCCGTTCAAGTCTAGGCGTGTGAAAATAATCTATTTAATACCCTCGAAACTTATTGCCGAGCCACTAAGCAGACAATGCCGAATCCCTCTTAATAATGCAAAGTTTTTTCTCAATATTTTTTACATTTTTACAAATGAGCAAAAAGCGTAAAAGTAAGTGAAATCAGATTATCTGTCTCTCTGTGTACAATAAAAATAAGGATTACTTCTTAACATAACTTACCAAATGTCAGCTTCAAAGTAAGCTCCCGTTCAATGTTCTGCAGTAAATGGTTCCAGAGTTCTGAGCGCTGAAAGAGGCTTGTTTTTATAAAATACGCTAAATTTGTCGCTCAATAATACGAAAACCGTTTGACTTTCGATAGTATATTTTTGAAAATGCACTCTCCTCAGCATCTTGTATAAGTAGGGAAAAAAATTAGAGTATTAAAAAAAAAAGCAGGGGTTTTTACTCATCGATATCATATGGAATAGCCCTCATACTGTTAAAAAAACTGCCATATTCTACAGTGCCATTTCATGTTTAGAACAACTTTACAACACCACTCAGAAGATATTATTTTTAACTACTCTTCTACAGTTGTAGAATGCGATTGTCTCCTCCTCAGCTGGTTCATTCTGAGAAGACTAAAAATTTTCCAACAGCACTGAAGACCCGTTAATACCGGCTATTAGGGCTTTGTGACTGAATAAACACCGGAGCAGTACGAAATACAGTAATCATGTATGACTCGGTGTACGGAAACATTTTTCCAACCTCTCACGCGTGGATGGAGCTGGAAAGAGAACGAAAACCAACACGCAGCCAGGTTTTTGTTTGCTGTACTAACAAATACGCAACCAACCGCACACTGGGAGCCTGGGCAGAACACTTCCTGCAGTGTAAACTGCTACCTGCAGGCGCAAGGGCCGCGGAGTGCTTACAGAATAAATACGTCACTCACCAAGTTCAATCCACTGTAAAAATAGCCACTGCCAAATTGCCGTTACACAAAGACGCCGTGACAAAATACACATTTCGGGAAATCCGCGGGTTAAACTTCAGTCTGATGTGTAGAAACCACGCCGCCAACCTGTGGTAAACAAAATCTTCATTATGAAGACAACACTCTTGCTCGTTATACGTTTATGCATTTACCCGTCATGTTGCCATTGATGTTTCTGTTTATTTTCTTGAATATTTATTCAGAGACCTAAATGAATAAAAGCACTTAATAGACGACCAATTGTGTTATACTGTATTGTATTGTATTGTATTGTATTGTATTGTATTGTATTGTATTGTATTGTATTGTATTGTATTTATTAACTGCGAATTTATATATCCAGTTGGAAGTGTCGCATAATCTAATCTAAGAAACATGCATTTGCATAAATTTGCAAATAGTAAGAATAATGAGAAGAAGAAGAAGATTATCACATAATCAGTGTTGCCAGACGTACAGTAATAGTGGTAATCATACAGTTGTCTTGCAATTGGTACAATGTACCCGTTCCAGGTCATTATGTCCGAAGCAAAATGTCCAAAACAAAAATGTCCAAAGAGTAAAATGTCCAAAGTGCAAAATGTCCAATACAAAAATGTGCAAGGAGTAAAATGTCCAAAGTGCAAAATGTCCAATACAAAAATGTCCAAAGAGTAAAATGTCCAAAGAGTAAAATTTCCAAATTGCAAAATATCCAATATACAAAAATGTCCAAAGAGTAAAATGTCCAAAGTGCAAAATGTCCAATACAAAAATGTCCAAAGGGTAAAATGTCCAATGTGTGAAATGTCCAATGCAATAATGTCCAATACAAAAATGTCCAAAGGGTAAAATTTCCAAAGGGTAAAATGTCCAATGCAATAATGTCCAATACAAAAATGTCCAAAGGGTAAAATTTCCAAAGGGTAAAATGTCCAATGCAATAATGTCCAATACAAAAATGTCCAAAGGGTAAAATGTCCAATGTGTAAAATATCCAAAACAATAATGTCCAATACAAAAAAGTCCAAAGTCTAAATTATGCAATACAAAAATGTCCAAAGGGTAAAATGTCCAATGTGTGAAATGTCCAAAACAATAATGTCCAATACAAGAAAGTCCAAAGTCTAAATTGTGCAATACAAAAATGTCCAAAGAGTAAAATGTCCAATGTGTAAAATGTCCAAAACAATAATGTCCAATACAAAAAAGTCCAAAGTCTAAATTATGCAATACAAAAATGTCCAGAGGGTAAAATGTCCAATGTGTGAAATGTCCAAAACAATAATGTCCAATACAAAAAAGTCCAAAGTCTAAATTGTGCAATACAAAAATGTTCAAAGGGTAAAATGTCCAATGTGTGAAATGTCCAAAACAATAATGTCCAATATAAAAAAGTCCAAAGTCTAAATTGTGCAATACAAAAATGTCCAAAGGGTAAAATGTCCAATGTGTAAAATGTCCAAAACAATAATGTCCAATACAAAAACGTCCAAAGGGTAAAATGTCCAAAGTGCAAAATGTCCAATGTGTCCAAAACAATAATGTTCAATAAAAAATGTCCAAAGGGTAAAATGTCCGAAGTGCAAAATATCCCATGCAATAATGTCCAAAACAAAAATGTCCAAAGTGCAAAATGTGCAATGTATAACATGTTCAAAGTGTAAATTGTCCAATGTAGAAATGTCCAAAAGGTAAAATATCCAAAGCAACAATCTCCTCTATTGTTAATCGTGGTTTTAGTAGAATGTTAAATGTTATGTTTTATTTAACGACGCTCGCAACTGCAGAGGTTATATCAGCGTCGCCGGATGTGCCGGAATTTTGTCCCGCAGGAGTTCTTTTACATGCCAGTAAATCTACTGACATGAGCCTGTCGCATTTAAGCACACTTAAATGCCATCGACCTGGCCCGGGATCGAACCCGCAACCGTGGGCATAGAAGGCCAGCGCTATACCAACTTGCCAACCAGGTCGACAGGTTTTAGTAGATTTTTTAGATGATGAAAGGCGTCTTTTGCACACGGGTTCACAAACAGTTTCAATAAGCATTCATGCAAATGATATGCGAGTAACAGACGGAAGGTGGACCTGGCAGCGAACTGAAATCTGCCCCACCGGCCAGTAATGCATGTCGGCTGACCGGGGGCCATCTCGTTTCGGATTCCGCCCTTCAAAGCCAACTGCCAGCATCTCTCAGGAGGGCTGTAAACTTTACGTACGTAATTTACGTTAATTCGGAACAACCTTGTGCAACTGTTTCTTGTCTTACCTCCCTGCGGGAGCGGAGGCGAAACTTGAGGCAGAGAAGGACGGCGCTATCGCCCCTTGAAAGAACTCCAAACGAAACAGTACCTGTGTGTCCTTCTGGCAAGTTCTGGGACCTCCTCTTTGAAGATTCCGCTTCAGATAAAAGCTAACAATGTTAATAAAGCATAGCAGGGTCATGCTATACCACGCTCGTACGTTAACTGTCTGTTTTATTTATTTTTATTTAATTGATTGTATTCCTTCTGTCACATGCGTTTCCAGTTAACTGTTGGCTAAAGCAAGGAGATGCACTATCACCTTTAATTTTTAACTTTGCTCTAGAGTATGTCATTAGGAAAGTCCAGGATAACAGAGAGGGTTTGGAATTGAACGGGTTACATCAGCTGCTTGTCTATGCGGATGACGTGAATATGTTAGGAGAAAATCCACAAACGATTAGGGAAAACACGGGAATTTTACTGGAAGCAAGTAAAGAGATAGGTTTGGAAGTAAATCCCGAAAAGACAAAGTATATGATTATGTCTCGTGACCAGAATATTGTACGAAATGGAAATGTAAAAATTGGAAACTTATCTTTTGAAAAGGTGGAGAAGTTCAAATATCTTGGAGCAACAGTAACAAATATAAATGATACTCGGGAGGAAATTAAACACAGAATAAATATGGGAAATGCCTGTTATTATTCGGTTGAGAAGCTTTTATCATCCAGTCTGTTGTCAAAAAAATCTGGAAGTTAGAATTTATAAAACAGTTATATTACCGGTTGTTCTTTATGGTTGTGAAACTTGGACTCTCACTTTGAGAGAGGAACATAGGTTAAGGGTGTTTGAGAATAAGGTGCTTAGGAAAATATTTGGGGTCAAGAGGAATTAAGTTACGGGAGAATGGAGAAAGTTACACAACACAGAACTGCACGCATTGTATTCTTCACCTGACATAATTAGGAACATTAAATTCAGACGTTTTAGATGGGCAGGGCACGTAGCAGGTATGGGCGAATCCAGAAATAGAGTGTTAGTTGGGAGGCCGGAGGGAAAAAGACCTTTGGAGAGCCCGAGACGTAGATGGGAAGATAATATTAAAATGGATTTAAGGGAGGTGGAATATGACATTAGAGACTGGATTAATCTTGCTCGGGATAGGGACCAATGGCGGGCTTATGTGAGGGCGGCAATGAAACTCCGGGTTCCTTAAAAGCCAGTAAGTAAGTAATTGTATTCCATAGATCTTGCATCAACATTATAGCTTGAGATGTGGAACAAGTCAAAATATATACAAAAAATATACAGAGTGGAAGTGAAATCAGCTTGCAGATTTTCAGAGCGAATAATTCCTGTTATATGTAACAAAAAGGTGTAATACCATATTTGTGGAAAGCTCATAGTTTTCTCTGAAAAAAATGTTTAACACCCTCTTATTCAGAAACTATTGCGAGTATGATCGTGATTTTTGTCCATATCGATAGAAAATCCAATAAAGAATCACTTATCCCTCTGGCGTATTTTAAGCTTGGACGGTTTTCGTGTAAATTTAATTTTAAAACCACTAATTTCAAGCCACTGCACGATGCGAGCAGATTGGAACATCGTAGCGACAGAGGATGGTTCGCATACAGAGACAGACCTGAGTTCGTTGACCTATTACATCGTTATGAAGAAAGACGACTATGTTAGCGGCGATGTTGCCACACTGCTGAAACTTCCAACTCCATTTCCTAATTAACCGTGAATTTAATCACAAAACGTAATATAGTTTTTCTATTCATTTAACTGTACCCTATATTCCCTTTCAATCTGCAGGGTTATTTCACTTCCACTCTGTATAATAGATACCGTAGTAAGCAGATTAGGGGGAGGTTGTAAGCTGATTTGGATCAGAATTAACATTTTTTGGTTTTTAGCTGAACTAATAAATTAAGAAAAAGTCGGTAGGTTAAGGAAGATCACAACTACAGGTGTGCAAATTTTCATAGATGTAGATAGAATAGTTTCTGAGATAAGTGTACCTCAAGTTGCTAAATTTAACACGGCGAGGATAGGGCTTACAACCTCCCCTTAATTCAATTTACAAGAATAAATATTTCATCAGTTGAGTAGAAGGTATGCGTGTGGACAAATTTGATTGATGTGTTCTGAACCTTTTCTCTTGGTCCTTAAAAATTGTAAGCTAATAAATTAAGCAGTCAATTGAACACCGTAATGAATATTGAACTCGTTTTTATACAGAGTGATTGAGAAAAAAATAGTAAGTGTATTAGGAGGTGGGTATATGGCTTAAATTGAATAAAAAAAGGTCGTAGAAACAACTGAAATTTTTCATTGGATGTGAACATTCTTAAGTACTAAAGTAGGTTTCATTGAGGTCTGAAGTATATTTACGTGTAACTGTCGACTCATAAATCTTCTCCCTGCCCATATTTGAACCTGTCAGGCATAGTAAATTACAATCACGCGTTAATATGATACTGTTAAGTAATGTTTAATTTGGAATATGTATTATATGGCTTTCTTGTATTAAATTCTATCGTACCTCGTTTACATGTTTCGACCTATTATGGGTCATTCTCAGAACTGCTCGTTGTTGGTCTTAGCGCCTCTTCTTTTCTTTCCTGTGAGGGTGTGTTTGTGTGGTATAATGTGGAGTCAAAGAGTGTGTGTGTTCTGAAATACGAGCAAATGCTGGGTAACTTTCGGTGCTGGACCCCGGACTCGTTTCACTGGCACTATCACCATCATTTCATTCAGACGCTAAACAATCTAGATGTTGATACAGCGTCGTAAAATAACCCAATAAAAAACTTACTTACTTACTTACTTACTTACTTACTTACTTACTTACTTACTTACTTACTTACTTACTTACTTACTTACTTCTTACTGGCTTTTAAGGAACCCGGAAGTTCATTCCCGTCCTCACATAAGCCCGCCATTGGTCCCTATCCTGAGCAAGATTAATCCAATCTCTATCATCACATCCCACCTCCCTCAAATCCATTTTAATATTATCTTCCCACCTACGTCTCGGCCTCCCCAAAGGTCTTTTTCCCTCAGGCCTCCCAACTAACACTCTATATGCATTTCTGGCTTCGCCCATACGTGCTACATTCCCTGCCCATCTCAAACGTCTGGATTTAATGTTCCTAATTATATCAGGTGAAGAATACAATGCGTGCAGTTCTGCGTTGTGTAACTTTCTCCATTCTCCTGTAACTTCGTCCTTCTTAGCCCCAAATATTTTCCTAAGCACTTTATTCTCAAACACCCTTAAACTATCTTCCTCTCTCAAAGTGAGAGTCCAAGTTTCACAACCATAAATAACTTATTATTATTATTATTATTATTATTATTATTATTATTATTATTATTATTATTAGTATTAAATATCTGTTTGCATTAATTGTAGAGTGTAGACCTGGTTAAGTGGAAGAAAAGGTTTAAAGGTCTTAACTTTACCAGGTAAATTATACAGGGTGTACACCAGAAAAAAAGTACTGGTTGTAGAGGAAAAATAACTGAAGATAAACATTGGATAATGTTTTTCTGTAACTGTCAAGCTTTTCCGAGAAAAAAGACGAATTTTGTGTGTCTAACATTTTTGTCAGAGAGAATAGACATTCATTCTTTAATTTTTCCGATACGTACGCCGAAGCAGGTGTTGCTCTGTTATTTATTGGTATGTGTTAGACGCAAGGTAATTGGCAATGGCATTTACGTTCAGTCCAAATGTAAACAAATATTAGACTACTATTAATCTTAAAAACATGGTATTTTACAAATTCAAAATAAAATTATAAGAAATAATTAAATTTCGCTAGACATTTTGTTCTGTAGACCGATATGTACTGTCTATATAATTTTGGCAGTTTATATCTTTCACACACTGTATATTATTGTTACGACTATTATCATTTCATAGTATGAATAGTGTTGGTAGTTGGAATGGTACAGGTTAACGGGGAAAGTGTAAGCAATTTACCGTAACAGCGGAAGCTGACGATCGGCCTCGTGTGTGCGAACTTGTAGCCGTATCTCCAGCCAAGCTCGGCTCAAACTGTCCCTTGCTGCTCTCGCCGTCTGCGAGACAATTCTCGTTTATATGTAAACTGTTCTCGGAATTGTGTTACTTGAGAGCAGTCGCGTCACGTGCTACAGGCAGTTCTGAATGAACAAACTGCTGTACCGTCAAGGAAGAGATGGGAGCGGGGAAGGAATAATGATGTAATAAATAAGACTAGACGAAAATAAAGAAGAGAGGAAAGAAAAGATGAAACTGGAGGACATGTAATAATAATAAAGAAAATGAGAAAGGTCACAACAAAAGGAAGGGTGATAACTAAGAATTAAAGAGAGCAAAGCACGCAGAAAACGGAACATTAGAGAAATAAATAAATAGAAACAAAAGAAAATGGAAGATAATGTGTTAAGTGAGGAAAGAAGAATAAAATATTCAGGCTGCAAGAAATCAAGGAAAGAAAGAAAATGGAAGGACAACTCTTAAAGAAAATTGAAAAGGCGATACTACAAAGGTAACAACTATTACGGATTTCCCCCATTACGGCTAAAGAGAAAATTACTACGGAAAAGCAAAATTTTCACGACAAATATATAATGATTTATTGAAACGTTCTTACTATTGTAGGCTGTAAGCTGTCGACAAAGACAAAGCACAAAATAACAAAGAATACAGATTCATATACGTACAGACAATTATTACTATGACAAATTTTGATAAAAGTGGAAAAATAATAATACAAATCAATTTATAACGTTAGACATGCTTGTAACAGATATGTTAAAACCTAGTCTTGATTCGACAATGTTTTTATTCAGTTAATTAAAATATAATAACAATATAATTATTACAATATTAAAACACACATTAAAAATCATCTTCAGACCGTACATGTTTCAGGACGTGCTGTCCTATCTTCTGTGGTGATCTATACTAATAATAAATCTGTAGCCGAAAATTTTCTGGTAATTTTCGATTTTCCACAAATAATTGGTCCTAACATATATAATTAACCACCCTAAAACCGAAAATCGCTTTTTTGAAATTTTTGTTTGTATGTCTGTCTGTATGTTTGTTACCTTTTCACGCGATAATAGCTGAACCGATTTCGATGAAAATTGGAATATAAATTAAGTTCGTTGTAACTTAGATTTTGGGCTATATGGCATTCAAAATACATTATTTAAAAGGGGGATTATAAGGGGGTCTGAATTAAATAAATCGAAATATCTCGCTTATTATTGATTTTTCTGAAAAAATGTCACATAACAAAACTTTCTTTAAAAATCATTTCCGATAAGTTTTATTCTTTGAAAAATTTTGATAGGACTGATATTTAATGAGATAAATGAGTTTCAAAATTAAAATAACTGCCATCTAAGGCCGTGTAATGAAATAAACAAATGAATTCTTCTATAAGGGGCCTTGGTCAACAACAATCGAAAGCTATGATCATAGCCTACAGAGAATGTTTCTGTGTTTATATGAAGTAATATCGGAAGCTAAATTAACCGATTTGTATAATTAATTATTATTTCACCATTGGAAAGTGTAGTTTCTCTGTATGGACATAATGCTATAATGTTATTACAGTAACTTCTGAGTGAATCGAGGACAGGTAAGATTAAAATAGCTTCTTATGCACAGAAAACTTGATAGGCTAATCTGTGTATTCGTTTCTGTATTTCTTAAAATAATGTTTATCTCAGAGAATTAACGAACAACGAGATTGTATTGATTTAGTATGCAATAATAATATGTTAGCTTAGCATTTCATTATTTTATAATCCAAATTTTAACTATGCTCAATTGAATCGAGTTATAATACATAAAATACATATGAATTAAATGCAATGCAAAAAAATTGGATAATGAGCCAAGCAGATTATTTTGCGCTGTTGTAAAATAAAATTTGTTCCTCCTGAGATTCAAGAGCCCCCATAACAAATTAGAAACTTAGTTAACTTATCGGTGTACATCCGTTATCAACACATTTTTATATAATATAATATAATTTAAGTTATTTGAAGGGTTCAGAACCATAGTGGCCCAAGCGCCATTTACTGAATACGTAGAAAACAAGGGTTAAAATTAAGTTATTACCATAATTCAATGGAAACATATAACAAGTGAAATAAAGTATACACATTAAATCTATATGATATGTCAGTCTTCATTAAAGTATGGATGCTTGTAATAAAAATTAAGAAACATGTTAAAGGAATTGTCATTGTACCAAATGAGTGTCTCTGGACCAAAATGATCGCATTTTAATTATTTAAATACAATTTAAATTATGTAACATATTAAACGATTTATCCTTCTATCAAACACGAATGTTCCCTGGATCAAACGTCCTATTTTAATTATGTAATTACTTTATATTTATTTCTAACGGGTGCAGCGGAGCGCACGGGTACGGCTAGTAACCAAAAAAAAGAAGATTTTTTTTTTTACCTTGGGGATTTGATTGAAGTGAATTTTAATGGGAGGCAGAGTAACTATCTCATGCCCCCATGTTTTAGATTGCTTCCAGTGCACTTCATTAGAACCAGGTACCCAGCTTCGAAGCCGTTAGACCTGTGAACTTACAGTATAATTATTTTCCCCTATTATCATAGTACAGGTTATCTAAGAAATTAGCAAGTTCTTTGTGATAGTAGAAGAGAAAGAGTGGGGAAGGGAAGTGTTCCGTGCCCCATTTCTTTTAGGGCTCATCCCGACATTTGTCTTATTGCTCAAGGGAAACCACGGAAAAACCTAGAGCAGGATGAGATGTCGTGCTGAGGACAAGCCAATTGGCTATAGTGGGGTCGGAATATGTTCAGGTGGGAGGTTTTGGTTTAATCATTATTCAAAGTACGAATACATTAAAGGTACATAAAAAAGTGTTTACAATAAGAGCAATGCATCTATGCTGCCAATAACGTGATGACCCTGAAACAGAGAAATAACATTATTAGTGCATTAATAGACTTGTCTGTGTGTAGAGTCAAGTGGTTATTTAGTGTTCAAGTTGGTATTCGTCTTGTACGTTGTCGTTCCAAGCTAGAGGGTGGAGTACACTCTTAGGTCTTTTATGCTCGACCATGCCGAAATGTAGTAATTATACACCTGGTAGCAGCCCTTTAATGCATGTCATTAAAGTACACCTACTCATTAAAGGTCAGGTCTTTCAGCCAATGACGACTCAGGTTACAACTGTTCAGCCAATGACAGGTCAGCTTTCTAGCGTTATAAAACCGCAAGTATCAATTATTCTCGGATATGCAATCGAAAGAGAATTAGCGAAAAGTCACGGCGGCTGGAAATCCAATACTGTCGCAGAAGGTTATGTTCTGTTACTGTAATAATTAGCGTTAATTGTAAATAATATTCAAATAAATTCAATTTGTCATCTCGTTTTTCAATGTCTAATTTAATTTCAATGTTATCTCTGTAGGTTCTTATGGCCTAGCAAGGTCAATGTGAACATCTGTTCCTCGGAAAAAATCAATACCTTCGCGTCTGCCAACATCTCACAACATACGGGACATTGGTCAAGGTCAGATACAAAGAAAATTAATAATATCAAGTTAGAAATATGTTCGAGCATAAAAAGTCGTATGAAACTCGCCTATAATGGTAATTAAGAAGCTCGTATGGAAATTATGAAACTCGCTTGCGCTCGTTTCATAAATATCCATACTCGCTTCTTAATTACCTTCATTATAGGCTCGTTGCATGATGTACTATTATGTTTATCTAATGCAGGATTGTAATTACCTAGTGAAGAAATTAGTGGGTTTGTGCTGCTGTACGACTTGGTGTACGTGCAGAAGGCTTGATTTGAAATAAATTCTTGAATTGTCGGAATTTCTAGTTCTTCATGAATCAATCTAACAGGAGTTACTCTAGGAAGTCCTGTGATGAATCTTAAAATTTTGTTTTGGAAAACTTGTAATTTTTTACGGACTGTAATAGGTGCATGTCCCCAAGCAGGACAAGTATATAGTATTACTGACCTAATTAATGTTTTATACAAAGTTAGGGCTGTGTGTATGTTTAGATGTCTGCTTTTATTTAATACTGGATAAAGCTCCACCATTCTAGAATTGGCAAGTCTGAGTTTCAGTTGTACGTGTTCAAGGAACGTAAGCCGTCTGTCTAGTGTCACTCCGAGATATTTTGCTGAAGTTTTCCACTCGATTTGTGATCCATTTATGGTTACTTTTGTATAATTTATTCCCGGTCTATTGAATTTAATTCTTCTGCTAAATAAAATTGCTTGTGTTTTGGAAATATTTAATTTAATTCTTCATCCGAGGAGCCATGGTTTTCAATGATTCTAATAAATTTGAAGCGACCCCTTTATTGCTAACATGCATCTTGTTGTGGTGATCGTTATTATTATGTATAGGGGAGGGTAGTATTATCTAGTCAGATATTAGAGGATCTGAAGGGTGGTCGTTGGAATAGATAGGATTGGAAATGTGTTAAGTTATGGACAGGAATGCAATTTTGAGAACTAGATAGTATAGTAAAGAAATCTGTAGTGATGGTGAGTCCCTGAATATAGAAATGTGAAGAGTCATCACAACTTGGATGTTTTGCTTAAAGACAATTAATCATATATCATATACAGGTTGTTTCCGAGGTAGTGTTACAAACTTTCAGGGATGATGGGGAAGGGCACATGTATCAATTTGAGATCAGGAACCCTGGTCCTGAAATGACCGAGTCGAAAGTTACAAGCAAAAACAGTTGTGTGGAAATGAAATAATTTTATTCCTCTGTACACCTTATTTATGTGTATTTATCTGTACATCTTACACATACTGTATTCATCTGACGTTGTTTACGTTGTCTACTTACAGTATTCCATTCAGTGCGCTGTCTGAGGGGTGGGGACAGGAAACTACACTAAAGCAATGCAGATAGCGTAATGTGTAACGGACATGGTCGGTCCTGATATGCACGTCTGTAGACAGCAGTGTATGTGTACAAGTTGCAGTGTCCAGTCGATCAGTCCTAGTGAAATGGAGGAGTACACGAGAGCGGAATAAGCAGACCTGATTTTCGAATACGGATGAGCCAATGGCAACAGTAGACAAGCTCACAGATTGTATCGGGACAAGTACCCACGTAGGAGACATCCGGCACATACCATCTTTCCACGACTGTTCCAAAAGTTAAGGGAAGGAGGGCACGTGGTGCCAAATTACAATTCCATTTCCACACAATTATTTTTGCTTATAACTTTCGACTCAGTCATTTCCGGACTATGCTTCCTTATCTGAAATGTGCCCTTCGCCATCATCCCTGAAAGTTTGTAAAACCACCTCGGAAACACCCTGTATAGCTAACTTTCAGGTTCTGGACTTTTAGGTGGAAAAGTTTTCTAACCTTTACCAGGTGTTTTGGTATTGTGCCTCTAACGCCAACTAACATGCCATAGATATGAATCGTCCTGATGTGGTATTTTTCAAGATATTACGAAATTATAGGTTCATATATTTGCCGTTTTTCAATATCTACTTCTTCTGGTTGACCGCAGCTTTCTCAAATTTAACAGTAGGATCAAGGATGCAGCCTTCAGAAATACCCATGAACGTGGACAAGTAAAGTATAAAACATTGTAAGATTGCAAAATATTATAAAGTCTCTAACTTAAAAGTTGTAGAAAGTAGAAATTTCACCCATCAAGCCCCCTTAAGGGGACACCAGCGAATAGGGATTATAAAGAATGGACACTTCGCGTCGGTACCTTTGATGTGGCCGGACTGATTTCAATGACCTTCAAGCCAGCTAGAGCGTGAGATTCTGCTTTCTCCCTAGAGTTGGCGCTGACATCACTCCAGCTAGCAGTCGACACAGCGGAAATATAACACATACAATTAATACATCTAGGTACATTATGTACTCAAATAAAATAAATTCGATCCATAAAATAATAAATCCTTCATTAACTGTAATGTCTAGACTCTAGAGTTCCTTTATAATGAGAGTTCAGACGTTGACCCCTACAACAATTAAAATATGTAATGATTTGATAGCGCTGAAAATGGAAAAACAAAACTCTTACGAGAAGTAAAACCATATACCTATATTATATTATATACAAATATTAAACGAATTGGATACTTAATTTTATCATGCATTGTATTATTTTATAATATAATTTATTATATCTGAAATATAAAATATTATTATTACAACTAGTTTGTCACTGAGAAATAAGGAAAAGCCGTTAACTTGAATTTATTTGAAGCAAAGCGTTACTGGATTATGCAATAAGGTAGGATGTTTGGATCCTGTGCCTTAATTCTGTTCTCAATTATTATCTTAGCGTATGCTCGATTACACTAACCTCTAGCGCTTGAAAGTGGAACTAGCCGCTGGCGCACAGAGAAAGAAAACACTGGAAAATTCGCTCAGTGTCCATTCTTTATAATCCCTATTCGCTGGGGACACTATGTTGAAATAATGCTCAAAAATTAAGAAAATCCACTTTTTTTTTGTTTTTATGATTGTCTTAAATCATTTAACCGTATAATAAAAATATGGCCAAACATTCGGTGCGTGAATGATTGAGGACAATGTTTTTAATGCTGTTTTCTGGACTTTAAAATTTTAAGCAGTTTATTGGATATAAGAGCTCCTTTCACAATAGTTGTTGTTATACTGGTCTGAATCTTCTCATAGAGATCAATTAAATATATATACTTACTTATTTACTTACTTAATTATTTACTTACTTACTGGCTTTTAAGGAACCCAGAGGTTCATTGCCGCCCCCACATAAGCCCGCCATTGGTCCCTATCCTGAGCAAGATTAATCCAGTCTCTACCATCATATCCCACCTCCCTCAAATCCATTTTAATATTATCTTCCCATCTACGTCTCGGCCTTCCCAAAGTTCTTTTTCCCTCCCCAAAGGTCTTTTTCCCTCCGGCCTCCCAACTAACACTCTGTATGCATTTCTGGATTCACCCATACGTGCTACATGCCCTGCCCATCTCAAACGTCTGGATTTAATGTTCCTAATTATGTCAGATGAAGAATACAATGCATGCAGTTCTGCGTTGTGTAACTTTCTCCATTCTCCTGTAACTTCATCCCTCTTAGCCCCAAATATTTTCCTAAGAACCTTATTCTCAAACACCCTTAATCTCTGTTCCTCTCTCAAAGTAAGAGTCCAAGTTTCACAACCACAAAGAACAACCGGTAATATAACTGTTTTATAAATTCTAACTTTCAGATTTTTTGACAGCAGACTGGATGATAAAAGCTTCTCAACCGAGTAATAACAGGCATTTTCCATATTTATTCTGTGTTTAATTTCCTCCCGAGTGATTAAATGAATATCAATAAAATTTAATTAGCATTTGTTATGAAATATTAATATTAAGTTCCTTCTGAGCATATTCATCATATTGCACTGAGTTTAAAATACGCTGTAATGACATTTAAAAATTTATTGTGACTCTCTATTTAGACTGAGCCCAAAAAGCTAATTAATTTATATTACCATGACTATTTTTAAGCTTATGAGGAAATATGTACTAAAAATTTTGAAAACTTTGACGCAAGGAGTCTTTTTAGTGACGTCAATATAAAATATACAATTTCAAAACTTTTAGCCCTAATGGCACCAAATTTTGTACAGATGATAGTATCGTAGGCCTGTTTATGTAGTTCAAGGGGTTAGGTACAGCTTACAGCAACAAAATGTAGGAAATATTCAACATTTTTTTCCTCCATTACTGTACTTTGTACAATAATGAAAATTAGTATGTGTAAAACACTGTCCTGCTGTATGAAAAAAATATTTTTACGATTTAAAAAGATTATTTACTTTTTTTTTTTTTTTTTCGAAATTAAAAATTATGGCAGCTCACTGTGCAGTGAACTCAAAAACTATCCAACATTCTGTGATGAAATTTTGTGTGTATTTGTGCATGTCATATCTACAATATGATGCAAAATCACTTCTCTTCTACCTTTGATAAATTGTCTGATAAAAAATAAATTCATTTTTAAAAATGGTAAAATATCAGTATTTTCTTGTAACACAAAATAAAAAAATATATATTATTTATTAAGGAATGTAGGTGGAAGAGCATGATATTGTAAATATGAGTTTCAGCAATAGAATAAAAGAGAGAGAACGTGAAAAGCTTAACAACTTTATGAGTTATGAGGGAAACGCTTCATCACTGCACAGTGAACTGCCACCTTTGTGAATTTAAAAAAAAATGTATATAAATAATCTTTTTAAATCGTAAATATATATATATATATATATAGATATATATATATATATATATATATATATATATATATATATATATATATTATAGCAGAAGGAGAGTGCTTTTACACATACGAATTTTCATTATTGTAGAAGATACAGTAATGGAGGAAAAAATGTTGAATATTTCCAAAATTTTACTGCTGTAAGCTGTACCTAACCCCTTAAATTTCACAAATTTTTGATGAAAATTGTGGAAATTTTAAAAATCTTAATTTTCCCTTTAAACATATCATTTTTACATCCAAAGGGCCTATTGATTCTGAGGGAAAAATAGCCTATTGAAATATAGTAAAATTATACTAGCGAAAGGTGTACCTCCCATCTTAGAGAAGAAGAAGAATAAGAAGAAGAAGAGGAGGAAGAAGAGGAAGAAGGAGGAGAAGAGGAAGGAGGAGGAGAATAGGAGGAAGAAGGAGAAGAGGAAGAAGGAGGAGAAGAGGAAGGAGGAGAAGAGGAAGGAGAAGAGGAAGAAGGAGGAGAAGAGGAAGGAGGAGGAGAAGAGGAGGAAGGAGGAGGAGAAGAGGAGGAAGGAGGAAGGAGGAAGGAGGAGAAGAGGAAGGAGAAGAGGAAGAAGGAGGAGAAGAGGAAGGAGGAGGAGAAGAGGAAGGAGAAGAGGAAAGAGAAGAGGAATAAGAAGAATAAGGAGAAGAAGAGGAAGCAGGAGAAGAGGAAGAAGGAGAAGAGGAAGAAGGAGGAGAAGAGGAAGGAGGAGGAGAAGAGGAAGAAGGAGGAGAAGAGGAAGGAGGAGGAGGAGAGGAAGGAGGAAGGAGGAGAAGAGGAAGGAGGAGAAGAGGAAGGAGGAGAAGAGGAAGGAGGAGAAGAGGAAGAAGAAGAAGAGGAAGCAGGAGAAGAGGAAGAAGGAGAAGAGGAAGAAGGAGAAGAGGAAGGAGGAGAAGAGGAAGGAGGAGGAGAAGAGGAGGAAGGAGGAGGAGAAGAGGAGGAAGGAGGAGAAGAAGAGGAAGGAGGAGAAGAGGAAGGAGGAGGAGAAGAGGAAGGAGGAAGGAGGAGAAGAGGAAGGAGGAGAAGACGAAGAAGAATAAGAAGGAGAAGAAGAGGAAGGAGGAGAAGAGGAATGAGGAGAATGAAGAGGAGCGAAAGGCAGTTGCAATACAGGACCGATAAAAGAAGGAGGCATGGGAAGAGAGGTATTTTAGATAGGTTGGTAGGTAGACTCCCTAAACGCATAGTCACAGTGCTAAGTGTTGCGTTTGAGTCGCTATCCTTTGAAACTGCAGCGCCATGTATCGCCAGGAGATATGGTAATCCTCATTAGAAAGGTGACGCCGGGACGGATGGTAAGCGCTCTCCAGGGACGCGACGCAACTCTTCATCCCTGTTTACGCTGTGTGCAAGCAGGCACTCCAGCTGATTGATCCACGAACACGAGCCAGGCAATCGAATTAATAATCGGGAGAAGATTCCAGAGCAGCTGGCTGGGCGGAGGCGTCTCCCTCCGGTCTGGGGATCGAACTGCAGTTAAAGAGGCCGGAATCAGAACTACAGACGGAACCGTCAGTTTCTCTCCTACCACAGACTCGAACTCCTGACAAAATTATCTTCCTCGTCTTTCAGGGTAACGAACACTAGTGAATACGTGCTTTCTCCTCTCAGATAAGCCCTATAAATGCCTCGGAAATATCTTAAGATTATCAGAAATCTGTAAATTGTAATTGGTATATATTATGCAAATATCTATTTTGTTTATTGATATTTTGTGCACATAATTGCAGAACGTACTACGTCACTTTGACATCCGGTCAATTTTCTGTTACATTTTACAATACCGGTGATCAGGTTTGGGCGAGTAAATTACCTATACGTATTTTACGTGTAATTTACATGTAAAATACGTAATGTAGAAAACCGATTTATAAACGAAGCGTGTGCACTTTTTTACGCTAATCATTATAACTCTTATGTTTATTGTTCTTATTAAAACATTTTATATTAATACAGGGTGATCCAAATAAATATTTACCATTATAATAAGTTATAATTCTCTTTCGGAGTTAGTATAACATTTTAATTTAATATGACGATCTCTGTAGTTCTGGGAGAATTTATATTGGCAGCCCTGGCACGATTGTCGTCCATTGTTTATATTGATATTGAATATTATTACAGAACTATGTAGTGATTAGTTCGCCGTAATATCGCAAACATGCAGTACTCACTTCCACAGCGAGTTATTGTACTGACAACTTACTGGATGACAATTTCCCTGGTTAAAATGCAACAGGTATTTAAAGTAGAATTCTGCGTGCGCAATGTTCCAAATAAGCTAACTATAATATTCAATCAAAACTTTATACTGACTCCCAAAGAAAAATTATAACTCATTAAAATGGTAAAGGTTTCTATGGATCGCCCTGCATTAATCGTTATTTTGCTCCTGTTTATTGTTGTTCCTTCACATAATGATAATGTTGCTCTCTTTATTGTTTCTGTGCACATTCTTACAATAATTGTTAGCGTGTCTAACCGTGAAACGAACGACCTTGGATCAAATACTGTTTGGGACAAGTTACCTAGTTCAGGATTTTCAGGTTTTCCCATAACCCATTAAGATCAAATGCTAGGTAACTCTCGGCGCTGGATCGTGGGCTCGTTTCGCTGGCATTATCATTTTCTTCTCACTCGTTATGTTCATTGTTGTTTCTGTACACAAGTTTTACAGCAGTCGTTATGCTACTTCTGTTTATTGTTGTTTCTTTATTAATCTGTAGACAATTTTTTACAATAGTCTTTATGCTACTTCTGTTTATTGTTGTTTCTTTATTAATCTGTAGACAATTTTTTACAATAGTCGTTATGCTACTTCTGTTTATTGTTGTTTCTTTATTAATCTGTAGACAATTTTTTACAATAGTCTTTATGCTACTTCTGTTTATTGTTGTTTCTTTATTGTATCTGTAGACAATTTTTTACAATAGTCTTTATGCTACTTCTGTTTATTGTTGTTTCTTTATTAATCTGTAGACAATTTTTTACAATAGTCGTTATGCTACTTCTGTTTATTGTTGTTTCTTTATTAATCTGTAGACAATTTTTTACAATAGTCGTTATGCTACTTCTGTTTATTGTTGTTTCTTTATTAATCTGTAGACAATTTTTTACAATAGTCTTTATGCTACTTCTGTTTATTGTTGTTTCTTTATTGTATCTGTAGACAATTTTTTACAATAGTCTTTATGCTACTTCTGTTTATTGTTGTTTCTTTATTGTATCTATAGACAATTTTTACAATAGTCGTTATGCTACTTCTGTTTATTGTTGTTTCTTTATTGTATCTGTAGACAATTTTTACAATAGTCGTTATGCTACTTTTCTTTATTGTTTTTTTTTCTTTGCACATTTTTACAATAATGGTTATGCTACTTCTGTTTACTGTTGTTTCCGTTCTCATTTCTAAAACAATCGCTATATTATTTCTGCGTATTATTGTTTCTATATACAATTTTTACAATAGTTGTTATATGTTACTTCTGTTTATTATTGTTTCTATACACCGTTTTTGCAATAGTCTCAATGCTGCTTCTGTTTATTATTTCTGTGCACATTTTTACAATAATGCTTATGCTACTTCTGTTTCCGTTTTCATTTCTAAAACAATCGCTATGCTACTTCTGTTTATTATTGTTTCTGTATACAGTTTTTACAATAGTATTATGCTACTTGTTTATTGTTGTTTTGTGCACAGTTTTGCAATACTCGTGCTACTTCGGTTTATTTATACTTCTGTTGCATATTTTTATAATAATGCTTATGTTACTTCTATTTATTGTTTTCGTTGTCATTTATACAACAATTGCTATGCTACTTCTGTTTATTATTGTTCCTGTACACACTTTTTACAATGGTTGTTATGCTACTTTTCTTTATTGTTGTTTCTGTGCACAGTTTTGCAGTAGTCGTGCTACTTCGGTTTATTTATATTTCTCTGAACATTTTTACAATAATGCTTATGTTACTTCTGTTTATTGTTTTCGTACTCATTTCTAAAATAATCGCTATGCTACTTCTGTTTATTATTGTTTCTGTATACAATTTTTACAATAGTTGTTATGTTACTTCTGTTTATTATTTCTGTGCACATTTTTACAATAATGCTTATGTTACTTCTGTTTATTGTTTTCGTACTCATTTCTAAAATAATCGCTATGCTACTTCTGTTTATTATTGTTTCTGTATACAATTTTTACAATAGTTGTTATGTTACTTCTGTTTATTATTTCTGTGCACATTTTTACAATAATGCTTATGCTACTTCTGTTTATTGTTTTCGTACTCATTTCTAAAATAATCGCTATGCTACTTCTGTTTATTATTGTTTCTGTATACAATTTTTACAATAGTTGTTATGTTACTTCTGTTTATTATTTCTGTGCACATTTTTACAATAATGCTTATGCTACTTCTGTTTTCGTTCTCATTTCTAAAACAATCGTTATTCTACTTCTGTTTATTATTGTTTCTGTATATATTTTTACAATAGTATTATGCTACTTGTTTATTGTTGTTTTGTGCACAGTTCTACAATAGTCGTGCTACTTCTGTATTTATATTTCTGTACACCATATTTACAGTAGTCGTTATGCTCCTTCTATTTATTGTTGCTTCTGTTCTCATTTCTAGAATAGTCGTTATGCTACATGTTTTTATTGTTCATGTACGTTCTTAAAGTAACCCCCTTGCTGTCTAGTAATAAAGGCTGTGCTAAAAGTTAAGAATATCGTCGCTGTCTGCCTTTGAAGACGGTCTGAACTCATTTAGCATGTATAGATTCTTTCTCGTGCCCTGCAGGCACGTGCTGCTGCAGCAAGCAGTGTTAAACGATTGTTCGCTCGACTGACGAAAGAAACGTCTGCCAATACAGGGGCTGTCTAATCATTTTCTCTCCTTCGCTGGGGAGCGGCCTGCTTTGAGCTGTCCGGAACACGTGCTCCGCGAACGAATTACAAGAGCCGGGGCTGTGCACCTAAATATTACACACGTGCAAGATTTCTTGTACAGGGACATCACTTTATTTTTACCAACATTTTTAACATTAACCTGGCTATACTCGGAAACACTCTTACCCCCCTTCCATTACAGGAGTTTGATGTTACTAGTGCAATATGTAAACAAATCATTTTACTAGGTATAGGAGGAGAGAAAAGTAGTGTATCCATTTATGTTTTAGGGAAAAACGATATTACGATTTTCAGTTTGATCATCACGTTTACGAATTTATCAAAATACAGTAGAGTAGTAACATTTTTTTTTTTTTCAAAAACTCAACTTTTCAGGCGGCTATGTTCGTTATGTAATGTCTACTTTATTTAGCATATTAATTATTGGTGTTAACGTACAATATAGAGAGTGCATTTAAATTGAGGGGGTCATAAGTAAAGGACTGTAAGTGCACTTAAGTTACTTTTGAGAAAATGGGGTTTAAATATTTAAGCTTTCGTAAAATCGGTGAAATTTTTATTTAAATTTTAATGTGTGATGCGATTAAAATATCTCTTTGCCACTAAAATTTTAGATACTTTTGCTTACACTGGATGCACTTAACTCATGTTATTACAAATGTCACTAGCATTCCTTTGCTTCTAGCCGCCTCAATTCAAAATAAGCTAATCTGAATTTTTAAACAAGTTGCTGAAAATGGTTGCCGTTCATTACAATGCAGGCTTCAATTCAGTACGCATATTATTAAAAACATTTTGAAGCATATTCTCTGAAATTGAATTTATCGTTTCTTGAATATAATTTTTAGTAAGATATTAATAATATAGGTTCTTTCTTCTATAGAAAACGCAATCATATTTATGAAACACACTATACACTGCAGTGTTTACTTCACTGCTTGAAGACTTCGAATGCAACAGCGGCCGTAAGTTTGTGTGTCTGACGGGAGCAAGGACATTAGTGAAGGGGTGAGAGTGAAGTACATTCAGAAATGCAGGTACAATAAAAACGCAAGTAAAAATAAAATGATGTCCCTGTATGTAATGCATTGATAAGTCTTCCATAACAGAGCTGTGGAATCAGGTTCGATTCTTGGTAGGAATGTAGAATATTATACGAAAATCTGTTCTTCGTTTCATGTACCTATCTCCAAACTCTTACCACAACGTTTTTTATGTTGATACTACCTCTACAAGGGCGGCCGAGTAGCTCAGTTGGTAGAACAGCTGGCAACGGACTGGAAGGTCCAGGATTCGATCCCAAGTGGGATTTTTCTCGTTGCTAAACTTCCAGAACGGCCTCGAGGTTCACTCAGCTTCCTATAAAATTGAGTACCGGGTCTTTCCCGGGGGTAAAAGGCGGTCGGAGAGTGGTGCCGACCACACCACCTCATTCTAGTGCCGAGATCATGAAAAACATGGGGCTCTACCTCCATGCCCCTCAAGTGCCTTAATGACATGTTACGGGGATACCTTTTACCACCTCTACAGTCTCATCTGCCAGTTTATTGATAATATAAAAATTACAAAGAAATCGACCGATAAATCTTGATGTAGTGCATCATTGTATTTGACTTTGAATAAAAAGTTATTAAGTTTTTACTAAGATTGTATTCCAGGTTAATAATTTGCGGATAAATTGATTGGTAGGCCAAAGTTGTTGTTAAGGGAACACTATGGTGAAGTAATTCTGAAAAATTAAGTAAATCCACTTTTTTGTTATTATGAACGTAATTTAAGAGTGTATAATACAATCAAACTATGGGGTCGACAGAGAAGTGCAGACGGCTGTCACACACTGCTTTCGATCCCAGGCGGCAGACTTCTACGACCCAGGGACACAAAGGTTGATCCCACGGTATGACAAATGTCTCAATTCCGGTGGGGGATATGTTGAAAAATAGGTCGACATTTGTTGTATCTGGTTCAATAAATTTTTCGAATGAAATTGTGTTTTCTTTCTGTAAACGGCCCCAGGGAGACTTATTTTCACGACCCTCTTAATTGCTCTCGAGTTGCCAAAATTTGTATAAGCACTTGTTTTGACATTATTAACATGGTGGGAGAAAAAAATAACTTTTTTATTTGCCTCCCCCCCCCCCTTCATAAGAATTTATTTTATTTTAGTAGGTTATTTTACGACGCTTTATCAACATCTTAGGTTATTTAGCGTCTGAATGAGATGAAGGTGATAATGCCGGTGAAATGAGTCCGGGGTCCAGCACCGAAAGTTACCCAGCATTTGCTCATATTGGGTTGAGGAAAAACCCCGGAAAAAACCTCAACCAGGTAACTTGCCCCGACCGGGAATCGAATCCGGGCCACCTGGTTTCGCGGCCAGACGCGCTGACCGTTACTCCACAGGTGTTGACTCCATAAGAATATTTGCTTGTCAGCTGTAGGAGATGCGCTGCTAATGTAATAGTGTCTCACATGAAAGTGTTTCAATGTGGAACTGTGGAATATTTCACATTATAACTTTGTCACTGATTCTATGCTCTTTGCACTATTTCACATTTCGTATAAATTTCCTTGTTGGTTGGAGTAAGATTCATTGAGTTGAAAGACTGGACAATGTCCAGGAATGAAGAATGCGTGGACTTGTGGAGTGAGGTAATTTGAAAGACTAATTGTATGCACAGGGGCCGTGGACTGTGGACTGCGCCATTTGCAATTCCATTAGGGTGGACACTTGCGGTTTGCCAGGTGTAATGTGCAGGAGAGACGTCTTAAATGCATTGCAGAAAGGGGCCACTAGTTTAAGCATGTGTTATAAAATGGCTATAAAGTTAACACATTAAATACTTATAAATAAGGAAACATAATATCTTATATAGATTCAGAAAAATTATTCACTATTTTGTCATCGCACGAAATTACTTGACTGTCCATACATTACGGCCGATTTACCTCGCATTAGTATGTCTGCATCGGACGTTTTCGCTCGAGCGCCAAGTAGTTCATAGCATAATCCGATAGGTAGCGCACATGCATGATGGGTAAAATTATCACGAGCGATAAATCCTCGAACGGTATAAGCCGAGCGTTAGACATTCGTTCTTGTTACAGTGATGAACTGTGTATTAACATCATAGATGTTTATCATTTCATAACTTTGCAGTTTTTAACTAACCTCTCCATAGTACAACTACAAAACTTGCTTTAAAATGTAATATAAATGTTGTAGCTAAATGTCTTTTTTTTTTTTTTTTTCACACAGGAGTTATTTTGTTTTTGCACATCTGATAGATGTTATTGGATGTAAATGTAATTATTATAAACGGAGAACACAATCACGATAATGCAAGAACTGTATCAAGTTTTCTACGACTACTACTACTACTACTACTACTACTACTACTACTACTACTACTACTACTACTACTACTAATAATAATAATAATAATAATAATAATAATAATCTCTAATAATTAGTGTATCAATCTTTGCGTCTGTAACAGCTGTGCAGCATGATTATTCGTTTTATTATATTTTCTGTGACGTTATCTCTGTACTAATATTGTTATTAATCTACTGCTATATCAATAATATTTTGTAAAACGTTTCTACATTGTCCCAGTATATAGGCGGAACACTATGTATGGACCTATCATATTATATATGTGGTAAATCAAATATTGAATAATTATTAATTAGCAATAATAACTATATATCGAAGTTTTTCATACTATTTTATTTATAACTTCATGTTCCTGTTTTGGTGGTACGTTCCATTGACTATTCCATTAGACGTTTGTCATAAACGCAGAAAATAAAGCCTTATTTTTACATATGTGTATCTTATCTGTCGCCTTCCATACAAGATAAGACATGTCGGTGAGATGACCTTGTACTGTGCTTCTATTTATTACGAGCGTATCACGACCGATCTTACCTCACTCGAGGGTACGACACTCGACCGAGTTCAAGCGAGCGATTTAACTCCAATGCAGCACTCTGGTACAAGCTATATTACAATTGTGACAGCGACGTGAGATTCGAACTCACGACCAGCGTCCCGCAAGAAAGCAGATCGCGCGGGCTTCACGGAGCACTGAGGGGCGGCGCGCGGCGGGGAAAGGGGAAAGGGCCTACGCGGCGAGAGAGTGGAGAGAGAGTGCGCGCGCAACTGCTGCGTACGGAGTAAAGGGGGGACGGACCCTCCCGACTCTTCGAGAAGTCCGTCGAAGTGAAGATATCCAGATAATTCTCTACACACCTGTAGAAATTTCTCGCAACTATGATTTCGCTATAAAAGAAGAAACGCCAGCGAACTCGAGCAGTTTTTCAGTTGATTAGTCAGCCAGACAGTGAGAAAGCCAGAGCAAGCAAGCCAGTCTTGTGTACCGGAGTTCGGCTCGAGTGTGCGTCCGCAACTGTGCCAGCATCCGAAGGCCTGAGTTCGAGTGCAGTGGACCGCAGTTGGAGGGACCTGAGTTCGAGCGCAGGGGACCGCAGTTGGAGGGACCTGAGTTCGAGTACAGTGAACTGTCTCTGAAGGTCTGTGGTTCGAGATAATGTGAACTCGAGTGACTGAGCTAGAAGAACTGTGAACTGAGAACTGATAGTTCTGATTTGTAAATAGTGCTTTGTAAATATTAGTTAAGATTAACAGTTCATTGTTGTTCGTAATAGTCCAAGTAAATTGTCATTGCCGTCAGTGGAGTGCTATAACGAATCCTGTGTTGAGTGAAAATTCTATTGTTGACGAGAGCGTTTAAGGTGAATTGTAGAAAGGAATTATTGTTGGAAGAATAAAATCCTATTGTTGAGTGGAAATAAAATTCACAATACGTATTATAGCATGAGGTAGTGCTTATGGTACCTCCCTCATGACAATAACTCTGCTACAGAAAAGAATAATAAAAATGTACCTTAATAAACTTCTTGATTATCCTTCAGAGCTACTGTATTAAGAATTTAAAGTATTTGACTTCCATCAAATTTATAGCAATGTATTACTGCATTTCGTACATAAAAACCGAAATATATTTAATTTATATTCACAGCAATATAAAAACAAAAGATCAGACAACATATGCTTGACAGTTCCTAAATGAGGCGCCCGAGATCAAAATGGGCTATGTGACTTTTTTTCAGAAAATGAGTTATTGACGTCATTGGCAAGTTTGGGTTGAAGACTTTTTCACTGTGAAAGTGCAGTTTCAAAATGGTTTATTTTAGACATGTAAAATGCATGGAGAAAATTAGTACATGTATCAAAATGGGATATGTTATTATTAATGAATTAATCAAAATGGGATATGTCAGCCGTTATTTGAACAGATCAAAATGGGCTATATTTCATATCTTTACGTTATATTTCTAGAGCACATGAAACAGAATGGTCTATGTTTGCCAAAGCTTGTGTGGTTTAAGTTTTTCCGCTAGATTTTTCAGAAAACTAACATGGTTTAGACCTTAGTTACACATTAATTATACCTCTACAATTCTGTTCTAATTTATAAGGCAAGAACTGTATTGCTATGAAAAATATTTATTTAAACTAATGTAATAGGCGTTAATTTATGAATTACGGTAATACTACGTCAGACAGTAGATTACAGGCCATGACTGCTCAACGTATGCATCTGCTAAGAGTGAAAAGTTTTTATGAAATCAAGAATGAGATGTCTCCAGACCTTCTCACTTTGATCTATGATTGTCAGCAGAATTTGGCATTTCCACGTCTTCTAACCAAGCAACATATTAAGCCAAGCAATATTACATGTACAATGAAACAGTAGTTGAGCAGAAATAAGACAAAATATAGAGACATAGTGCATTTTCTTACACATGCTAGAAAATGAGACTTCTAAAGGAAATTCTGAAGGAATAAACTGATATGTAATGATATGAATGGATTTGAGAAAATTCTTTTGGTCTCAAATGGATGAGAGTCACAAAAATACTACTATAATATCGATGATCTATTGATGGTTCTACAATGAAGCTCCATCATCCCTGATATACGACGGGATTCTACTCCCTCTTCTTGAACACAGTTTTTTTTACCTTGCAACAATATATTCGGAAAAATGGAAAATCAAATAAAAAATAAGAGGTAATTGTGCTGCCAAAAAAATATCATTATCACTGGGAAACATGCAACTGCAATCAAGGTTGGAAATGAAGAATGTCCAATCCGTAAGTGAAAGAAATTTACAAAAGACATGATGAAACCGACCAGCTCCATTCTATTTAAGATCTCAGAATTTGAATATCTTTTTTCTTCATCTTATTTAAAGGACAAGCATGTTTACGCTTTTAGAGCAAACAATATTTATCATATGGACTCTGCAAACGAGGGAAATTTTTCTGTAGGTTATCAATACATCGATACATCATGGATGTAGAAACATTTTGGATTGTTCTGGGAAGGAGAAGACCATTCGCAGATAAACCTGCAAATTCGTATGGCCAGGAATGTGCCAACAAACGAACAAGATGGAGAACAGGACGTTAATGGCCTTTGCACATGCTTTTCCCTTCTTAGGTTAGGTTAGGTTAGGTTAGGTTAGGTTAGGTCACGGTGGCTACGGGCGGTTAGGACGACCCTTTGCACATCGGTCATACTAAGACCTATTGTGCACCCCGAATTTATGGGATGAATGAGGATGAGGGTGTACCAGCCAACCGGCCGCATGTCATCCCTCATCTGCTCACTCAATGGAGGCCTCCTATCCTCACACCGAAAAGGTGACCAAGCAGCATAGGATCCATTCCAACGGCCCTTCCAAGGTGTCGGAGTGCCCTTGGAAGTGCTCTTAAGGAATGAATCCTGACAGAGATATAGCGGAATGTCTACACCTGTGGAGTAACGGTTAGCGCGTCTAGCCGCGAAACCAGGTGGCCCGGGTTCGATTTCCGCACGGGGCAAATTACCTGGCTGAAGTTTTTCCGGGGTTTTTCCTCAGCCCAATATGAGCAAATGCTGGGTAACTTTCGGTGTTGGACCCCGGACTCATTTCACCGGCATTATCACCTTCATCTCATTCAGACGCTAAATAGCCTAAGATGTTGATAAAGCGTCGTAAAATAACCTATTAAAATAAAAATAAAAAATATGGCGTAAAGGTGGGAACCAAATAACGGTTGGCTATTGAATGAGATGAGAAAGATGAATGATTTGATATGAAAATCTAAATTTTTTTTCTGCACGGGAAGGGAAGAGAAAATGGAACATTGCAATGAAAATTCCAACCCGGCATTTGCCTATGCAACATTGAGGTTAGTTGGTCTGGGAATCAAACCACGGATCCCCCGAATGCGAGTCCCATGCGAAACGCTCGGATATTTTCCGTGTTAAAGATTCCTGTGAACATGTTTGAAGAGTGATTTTCTTATAATTTTCGTAAAACCATGCAATTACTCTAATTATAGTAAAACACTTCCAGTTTTTTAAGTTTCTTGTGACTGTTTTGGGAATAGTGCTATTAAAAATAAAATAAAAGTATTTCGAAATCTTTATTTTAACGAAATCATGTTCAAAAGCATAATTAGAACAAGTAATGTAAAATTAGAGTAATGAGTTTCAAAATGAATGCATCAAAATGGGATATCAAAATTTAAATTTTCTTACAAAACGAATATTTGGACATTATGATTTGAATAAACATGGCAGGCATGTTTACTACTGACGTCTTCATCAATTAGAGCTATTCCCGCATTTGTATCTTTCTTGTATGAGATGTAGGAAATTTTTGCATTTTTCTTAAAATTTACTTTGGGTGACATAGCCCATTTTGATATCGGGCCCCTCAAATATACTGTCATCCTCTGAGGAGTTTATTGCTGAAATGAATGCGGTTCCGACTAGTCTAGCGCGGTACTGTAGTGGGAGGGGACAGTGACAGCGGCAGTCTGGAACGAAGTACAATCATACTGAAAACATTCGTTAATTTAAGAGAGCAGTATGCCTATTAGTTTTCTAACGTATTTTTGGCGAGATAGAGATACAACCATTCGTACTTACGTGTTCAGAGAAGGAAAGTATTGTAGAACATTTTACTTATTTATTTATTTATTTATTTATTTATTTATTTATTTATTTATTTATTTATTTATTTATTTATTTATTTATTTATTTATTTATTTATTTATTTATTATTCATTTATTTAATACTTATTATTTATTTTTGTGAAGTTAAGGGCATCACACCACCAGAAATACAAATACAGTAAAATAAATAAAAAGAAAAATCATAATGTTATTGCAATAATTTAAATGAGAAGAAGAATCATACTATAAAATTTAGTGATTAGTAGAATTGAATTAAATTTGTAAAGTAATCAATTTAAATATACTGTACTGCTGAACTCACTTGAGAAGTAAAACTACTTGATTTGTATTGTAAGATATCACCAACAAATGATTTTCGCATGACATTATAGGAATCTGTTTTTCACGATACCAATCACACATATTCTAAAATTCCAATAGAATAAAACCAAAAATTTTCCACAGCATGTTTCCTTAAAAATGACTTGTAACGGTGAAATATTTAATGAGTAATTCATATAATATTAACATCAGGGAGAAGACTGAAGACTGCATATTTTTGGACGATTAATACTTCCCACTCCGCTCGGCTCGGCTTGGCTGTAGCAACAAAAGAATCTACCTGCAACCCCCCGCACCGATGGCAAGAACACCTCAGGTCCAGCGCTAAACTCGTCGCACGAAGACAGTACCACAACTGTAGCATATAGTCACGGTAGCAACTTCGGTCCAAGGCTTTATAACATGATAATAGATAAATTCCCAAACATACAATTTGCTGATGTTCCTTATTTCACAAAATCTATTAAAAAATTGCTGTTAATAGAGAAAATTTGAATTTCAATTATTGTTTTATCTGTGTTTTTCGTTTTTCTTCTTATTTCTTCTTTTTACTTTTTACTCTGTTATTTAATAAAATGTCTTAACATTATGTGGAATGCCACCTGAACACGGGTACGTAACTTACTCTTTCTGTACGTGACAACGCTTTTTAGTTCTTTTAGCATTCGGATTATTGTATTATTTGCGTCTTTCTTTTATGAAGAATTTTAGATAAGGGCGCAAATAGCTATAGTAGCTGATGAGCGCTTTTTAAACCCTACTACTACTCTTTATGGAGGTGCAGGAGTGTTTTATATATAAAAAAGAAGTCTTGTTCTGGCAATAAATTATTATTATTATTATTATTATTATTATTACTATTATTATTGTTATTATTATTGTTATTGTTATTATTATTATTATCATTATCATTATACTTGATTAGTTCAGTCTAATCTATCACGGGGCTTCCATCATTACCATTTTAAAACAAATATGATAGTTTTACTCGTCACTCATTAGAATACACAGGTATCTATTTTCATCAGTAAGAAAAGCGAAGTTGGCTGACTGAAGTTTCACACTTGACCTTGTATTGATATCTCTCAGAAACATTCATCGCAGTTTCAAGGGCCTGATTTAAAATTGAGGGTTGTATAAAACAAAAGGACAGTCAGCCTATGTATATATGTATGTATGTATGTATACAACTTGTAAAGTATTGAAAATATATGTCCTCTTGTAATGATAACCTGTGCACTGCTTCGAATGCGAGCAATATAATCGCAAAGACGCCAGGAGTTGCCTACCTTGATAAACTTCTTCTTACCCGAACGCACGCTGAAATTGAAACTCATGACACTGAAATGAATTTTCCTCTCTTCCTTAGCAACTGAATTGTTTGTCCTTGGGAGCTATTGTTGTTATTGTTGTTGTTGTTTAGTCAACTGTCCAAAGATAGGTCTGAACCTCACAAATGATACCAAGGCATCACTTATGAGGTAACTAAGCCAGGAGATAATTGGGTAGGTTGGCCAGTTCCTTTCCTCCTCCATCGCATACATCGCTGACTAGCTACATATTACACTAGTCAGACTTCAGATGCATACAAACAATTGTTCTTCCTCTGACACATATCGTCAAGTGAGATGTACTTCCTGATACAGTAATTGATGTAGGCTACATGTAAGACAGAACCATAATCAGAGGATCTATTATTATTATTATTATTATTATTATTATTATTATTATTATTATTATTATCCACCGGTGTAGCTCAGTCGGCTAAGGCGCTTGTCTGCCGATCTGGAGTTGAGCTCGGGCCGGGTTCGATTCCCGCATGGACTGATTATCTGGTTCGGTTTTTTCCGAGGTTTTCCTCACCTGTAAGACAAATGTCAGGTAAACTATGGCGATTCCTCGGCCTCATCTCGTTAAATATTATCTCGCCATAACCAATTCCATCGACGCTAAATAACCTCGTAGTTGATACAACGTCGATAAATATTACTTATTACAAGTTGAGTGTAGTGAACCCGGAGGTTCATTGCCGCCCTCACATAAGCCCGCCATCGGTCCCTATCCTGTGCAAGATTAATCCAGTCTCTACCATCATATCCCACCTCCCTCAAATCCATTTTAATATTATCCTCCCATCTACGTCTCAGCCTCCCCAAAAAGTCTTTTTCCCTCCGGCCTCCCAATTAACACTCTATATGCATTTCTGAAATCACACATACGTGCTACATGCCCTGCCCATCTCAAACGTCTGGATTTAATGTTCCTAATTATGTTAGGCGAAGAATACAATGCGTGCAGTTCCCGTCGTTAAATAACGAAGTAAAATTATTATTATTATTATTATTATTATTATTATTATTATTATTATTATTATTATTATTATTACAAATGGCTTTTAAGGAACCCGGAGGTTCATTGCCGCCCTCACATAAGCCCGCCATCGGTCCTCATCCTGTGCAAGATAATTCAGTCTCTAGTATCATCATATCCCACCTCCCTCAAATCCATTTTAATATTATCCTCCCATCTACGTCTCGGCCTCCCCAAAGATCTTTTTCCCTCCGGCCTCCCAACTAACACTCTATATGCATTTCTGGATTCGCCCATACGTACTACATGCCCTGCTCATCTTAAACTATTATTATTACTATTATTATTATTATTATTATTATTATTATTATTATTATTATTACAAATGGCTTTTAAGGAACCCGGAGGTTCATTGCCGCCCTCACATAAGCCTGCCATCGGTCCCCATCCTGTGCAAGATAATTCAGTCTCTAGTATCATCATATCCCACCTCCCTCAAATCCATTTTAATATTATCCTCCCATCTACGTCTCGGCCTTCCCAAAGATCTTTTTCCCTCCGGCCTCCCAACTAACACTCTATATGCATTTCTGGATTCGCCCATACGTACTACATGCCCTGCTCATCTTAAACTATTATTATTACTATTATTATTATTATTATTATTATTATTATTATTATTATTATTATTATTATTAGGCTATTATTATTGAAATCTGTCGTTATTCTCGAAGTACTGGTACCTAAGTGCCGTCGATAGCACGCTCTTTGCAGCACCCATCAGCCAGGCCTCGCTGTGCGTGAAGATGTACAAAGAACTGTATCGCAGTTCGGTAATTAAGGAGTGGTGCACGCATGCGCGACAGTAATCCTCTTCATTACGTGCATTGCGGGTACTTCAAAGGGGCAGGCAAGTCCGCCAGTATTATATCTTCTAAAGGGATTTCGAAATTAATTTAACTTTTTAGAGTCCCTGGGATTTAAAAGTCTGCTAGGCATTGAACAACGCTTGATGGTGCGAATACGATGGGGACGGTCACTGCTGGACTAATCCTGCAGACAGACAAAAGGAGCGAGTACTACGACCGTGTGTTTATCTTTACAAGTTACTGCAGATAGTTGCTAATAATAAATTTAATAATAGTAATAACAATAATCACCATATAACTGGCGATTGCAGGAAATTTTCTCTTAAGATCATCTTTAAAGGGAAGGAGAGACCGCGAAAAGATGACATAGTCTTCTAATTTGAAAATTAAAAGTCGACCTCGATTACCCCCTAATTTCGGTTTGTCCCGGAAAATGTAAACACATACACACACAAGGAACTGATACACCAAAATTTAAGAATTGATTCTTCATGTTAAATATAACAAAACTTTTATTAGGAACTACATTTTTCCTTCGATGAAGCACCTTTGAGTCTTTGCTCAATGTTTGCAGCGCTGTATTGCGGTAATGGCCAGAGAAATATTACTGATTGCTATACGAGTAGAAAGGTAAAAATAAGCTGAATAGTTAATGTCTTAAATCTTTTTTTTACAAATTAAACTGTTTAGCTTTGAAATTGAATTCAATAATTACGAAAATTGATAAAATAAATCTTGCAACGCAGCGCACTGTCGCGCGTCTCTGAGTACAGGAGAAGGGGAGGGGAAGGTAAGGAGTGCAACCCATGCTTGCTAGAGTTATTGCAGTATCCGTGATGTTGTCAAATGCTTCATAAATACATAACGATTTCCTCAAAAATGGTGAATGATAGAGAAAAAGCTTATTTAGATTTTTCAAATCTGTCTTTATGATCTATTACCTGTTTCATTTTGGTACAGAGGTTACTATTTACTATGTATACATTTTGATAACGATTTTTTTTCGTAAACACCCAATACCATGTAGTTTTCGAGAAACAGTGATGATACGGCAGATCAATTTACTGTTGTAGAGAACGAGTATTTAGAGAACACGACAATAAAATTTATGAAGGAATTTACAAAATGCAGTTTAAGTTAGTATACTAAAAACTTTCATGGATACAATAATAGGCAATTTTCTCACGATGTCTTTATTCTTCACTAGCCGTACCCGTGCGCTCCGCTGCACCCGTTAGAAATAAATATAAAGTAATTACATAATTAAAATAGGACATTTGATCCAGGGAACATTCGTGTTTGATAGAAGGATAAATCGTTTAATATGTTACTTAATTTAAATTGCATCCAAATAATTAAAATGCGATCATTTTGATCCAGAGACACTCATTTGGTGCAATGACAATTCCTTTAACCTGTTTCTTAATTTTTATTACATGCAACCATAGTTTAATGACGATTGACATCATTTAGATTTAATGTGTATATTTTATTTTACTTGTTATATGTTTCCATTGAATTATGGTAATAACTTAATTTTAACTCCTATTTTCTACGTATTCAGTAAATGGCGCTTGGCCCACAATGGTTCTGCACCCTTCAAATAACTTAAATTATATTATATTATATTATATTATATTATATTATATTATATTATATTATATTATATTATATTATATTATATTATATTATATTATATTATATTATATTATATTATATTATATTATATTATATTATATTATATTATATTATATTATATCAGAAGTTACTGTAATAACATTATAGCATTATGTCCATCTAGAGAAACTACACTTTCCAATGGTGAAATAATAATTAATTATACAAATCGGTTAATTTAGCTTCCGATATTACTTCATACAAACACAGAAACATTCTCTGTAGGCTATCTTTCATAGCTTTTGATTGTTGCTGTCCAAGGCCCCTTATAGACGAAGTCATTTGTTTTTTAATTCATTAAACGGCCTTAGATGGCAGTTATTTTAATTTTAAAACTCATTTATCTCATTAAATATCAGTCCTATCAAAATGTTTCAAGGAATAAAACTTATCGCAAATTATTTTTAAAGAAACGTTTGTTATGTAACATTTTTCATAACAATCAATAATAATCGAGATATTTCGATTTATTTAATTCAGGCCCCCTTATAACCCCCCTTTTAAATAATGTATTTTGAATTTCATATAGCCTAAAATCTAAGTTACAACGAACTTAATTTATATTCCAATTTTCATCTAAATCCGTTCAGCCATTACCGCGTGAAAAGGTAACAACCATACAGACAGACAGACATACATACAAACAAAAATTTCAAAAAAGCGATTTTCGGTTTCTGGGTGGTTAATTATATATGTTAGGACCAACTATTTTTGGAAAATCGAAAATTACCAGTAAAATTTCGGCTACAGATTTATTATTAGCATAGATGATGCAGTCGACTGATCTACAGTGTACCTCGAAACTTGAGAGCCAGCAGGAACCTCACCCCCTAACCAAAGTTCCCCATTCATTTGCAGTAAGTTCTCACAATTCACTGTTGCTGGTGTTGCAGGTGCGGGCTCGGAGCCGCTCCCCGTGATCGTGTACGTGCACGGCGAGTCGTACGAGTGGAACTCTGGGAATCCGTACGACGGCAGCGTGCTGGCCAGCTACGGACACGTCGTGGTGGTTACCATCAACTTCAGGCTGGGCGTGCTGGGTGAGTAGCTATGGACTGAACACTGTTCCTTGTAGGCCTGCATCTCGGCAAGAGAGCTAGCAGATAGTTTATTAAGACACACTGATGCCCGATTTCTAGAAAGACAGTTACCTGTACAAACAGAGTTATCTATGATTTAACATGCTTACATGGATAAATATATAATAGGATGCGAAACTGCGGTCAGCACCATCTGGCATTGGGGGTCTGAAATAAAGTGATCAGCACCCAGCGTCGTAGGTGGTGAACATTAGAACTACATCTTGGGTACATTACCCAGAGTTCTCTATTTATCCGTTCGAGATATTGCTGTACGGGAGAGTAGAGAAGCCGAGCTGGCGGGCTGAAACCTGCTAATAAGTGAACATAAAGTGATACTACGTGTGTATAAGCAGTGTATGTTAAACAGTGATGTTTATGGACGTTGTAAAAATAGTGTTGTTGAATGTATTGTAAAGTAATAGTAATATAATAAATTGAACTATCTAAGTAGTTCTTGCAGACTTTTCCATTGCGCTGTACAATAAATACCTAAAGAATACAATCCCAATTATCTAACCTTTTTCTTTATTTTTTGTCTCTGTCTGGTTATATTTTAATTGGGTAGTGTAAAATATATCGTCTCTTTTATCTTCCTGTTGGCTCCTGTAAGAATTTTCAGTAGAAGATCTTTTATTTAAAACTGAGTCAGTTTTGAATATCAATGAGGGTGGGAGGGAATACTTTCAGCACAGTTTAACATTTTCGTCACTTGGTGCGCTGCTAGATGTAATAACGCCCCTCCCCCCAACAGGTGGCAGCAAGGTCAATTTCTACAACACCGCCTCTAGTATGTGTTACGGGAAACTCAGTAAGTTTCGCATCCTATTATATATTCATCCATGGTGCTTATATGTTTAAAACGAGTTTCCGAAACAGCAGTTATCGTAATCTTTACAGTTATCTGTGCTTCAACTGGTAACTGTGCCTCGGCCCGTAGTTACCTGGCTGTTAGTACTGATTCGAACAAATACCGACATGCGGCGCTGCTGCATTACTGTTTCGTAAACTACAGGGACATCATTTTATTTTTACTAACATTTCTAATATTAGCCTGGCTATACCTTCGGATTAACTTACCCCTTCCACGACTGGAGTTCGATGATACTGGCGTAAAATACAGACAAATCACTTTACTAGGTATAGGAGGGAAGAAAAGTAGTTCATCCATTTACGTAAACTAGGAAATATCGCGATTTTGAGTTTGATAATTTTCATTAAGTTTTTGTTTAATCAAAATACAGTACAGTATTAACAATGAGTGTTTTTACTCACGAACTGAGCTATCCATTCGAACGTAAGCTCATTCATTATGCAGTGTATATTATACTGTCTACAGCACATTAGCGTACAATATAGAGAATGAAGTTAAATTGAAAAGTAATCATAATATGGATATTTAAACACATTTTTGAAAATGGTGGCCATTCATTTCGATGCAGGCTTCAGTTCGTTTGTGTATATTATCGCACTATAGACTATTGTACGTAATTCCAATTACCAGTTTCGTCCTTCGTACTAGTAACTCATGTTGAAATAACCTGTACCTACTCTATAAAAGAGTACCTTACGTACTGTAACGGTCGGCCTCTGTCTAGTTTGAATAGTTGGTAAAAATGATAAGTAAACAATACTTAAACAATTAAGTATTACCCTACCGTCGAAAGCTATGATAGGGTCGACTGTCTCTTTGGTAAGGTGGTACAAAGAAAACACTCCATATAAAACATCAACTCTCTCTTTTCACATTTATTAATAACCAGGGAACGGATTTATATGGACTAAAAATATATGAAATATGTAAATATATATGTAGTTATTTTTACCAAAATATGGAATTAAATATGGATTTTTACCAAAATATGGAATTAAATATGGACTTAAAATTATAAAAAAATGACTATGTACGTTAAATATTGGTACATTTTAATCAAACTAAACAAAAAATATAATGGACGTACCTTATCTTCCAATGTAGTTTCAACAAAACACAATTTTTATTGTCTGTTACCATAACAATAGGTTACAAACATTTCTTTCAAGTGCTGAAAAGTGAATCTTCTTCTATTGTCTCTGAGGATAGATTTATACTGACTAAAAGAGCGTTCGACGTCACAAGAAGTAACTGGTACATAATTCAATTTCACAATGTCTGCTGGGGATAAGTCCAAGTTAATCTTCACTGTTGATTCACCACTCATCACAGCAACAACCTTTTGTAGTTCTTCATATCCAGGGTTTTTTGAAAGTACAGTGTCCACCTTAGCTCTTACTGCATCTGCAACTTTACCTCTACCACGATTCAGTTGTTCCACAGTACTATTTATAATTTCAAAACTTTCAGATAGTGAAAGGTGCCTATTTTGGAGACTTTTGAGCGTTTTTATGATGCATGAAAATGTATGCTGAATGTGAGCTAAGTCATTCTTCACACTTATGTCACAGGTAACTGTTTTCGCAGTATCAATTGAGACTGCATCTTCAGAGTCCAATGCAAGGAGATCATTGTTAATAGAGTCTATATGTTCGGCATAATATTCAACTGCTTCTAGCCATGTACCCCATCTAGTTAAAATTGGCTTTGGTGGCAATGGAATTTCAGGGTACATTTCTTTCAACACGTTAACTCTACTGGGAGCTTTGAGAAATACTTTTTTCACTGATGAAATCAACAAATCTACTTTAGGGAAATTGTCTCTGACCACTTCTGCCACACTATGAAATGCATGCGCCACACAAGTAAAATGAGTCAATTTAGGATATACAACAGATAATGCTTGTCCAGCTTTGACCATATAAGGGGCAGCATCGCTAATAAAGAATAACACATTATCGTACATAATACCCTTTGGCCACAGGATACCCATAGCTTCGTTGAACAGTTTAACTATAGTTTTGTTATTGCACTTTTCTAGAACATCACAATGTAAAAGAATTCGTTCAGAATATTGTTCACTTAACAAACCGATAACTACATTACCAACAAGTCTACCTTCTTTGTCGGGAGTCTCATCAATGGAAACCCAAATTGAACTATCTTTAATTTCATCTCTTATCTTCTGTATTGTCTCATCGTAGATGGATGGAGCATACGTCTTCCTAAGTGTTGACTCATCCGGGATTGTATGTTGAGTATATTTTTCAAGGAATTCCCTGAAGACCTTATTCTTTAGTTTGTAGAGAGGAATATCAGCAGAGATGAGAGAACGGCACAGGTCGATGTTAAACTCAGATCTTACATTCGATGTTGTTGGTTGTGTTAAAAACAATTGTCTCTGCTTGGAATTTAGTTGTTTGTTGGCCTGATGTTTACTAGTTGTAATGTGTTGTTGCACCAGGAACTTTTGTGTAGATGATACTGCACACTGACACAAATTACAAAATAATATTTTATTGTCAGTTGATAAACCATCTTCTTTAAATTCTGAAATGTAACTTGTTAGTTTTGATTTTAAATTGACTGAATGACGTACTTTTGGCATATTTACCGTCTTTATAGTATGATTTACAAAACTGAACCTATGTGTACTCTGACTGGCATTTAACTGTTGAGCTGCACAACTGAAGTCTGTTAAAAATTTTAAATTAAATTAATACAGTTTTGTAACTTACTTTCCCATTGTTGATAGGACTGCTAATTTTCAAATAACTCTGATGTTAAAGGGATTACTGAACATGTGTTTAAATCTCTATTGTTGAAATGTATTTTTAAAAGTTAATGGAATTTTGTTTTGTTTTATTGTTAAACCTAATATAATATGGACTGTTTTATATGAAATATGGAAAATATATGGAAATTAACGAAAATATGTACTAAACTCTAAAATATGGAAAAATATGGAAAATAAAAGTAGGATTTTTCAACCCTACACATTGTGAAACATAAAGATAATGCAAAATATAAATTATATTAGCTTTATAAGTAAATATGTATTTACATATAAATCCTTTCCCTGTTAATAACACTATAGAAAAATGGAAATTAACAAAGGTCTCCAGTAAAAATACAATCACTGATAATTCACTCACGCATCGACACTGGCTTGTTACTGAAAGTCACTGAACTGGCATTCACCAATACACATACTAGTAATGCCATCTGTACTCTCAGATTGTAATCATAAGTAGCTAGCTATACAAGTCCTAACTTGTCTGATATGGCAGAAATCACTATTACCAAAACCAAATACAACCAATGTAGCACTGCTTGACGAATGCCAGCTTATAATCTCATACTCCATATGAAATCAAACTCCTTCTATTAATCACAATAAACTTAACATTATTGATCTATAGAAACCTGTTACGATCCTTGGTAGACCAGTCTCGAAACCAACACAACAATGCTCTCTCTTCAACACTCATACTTCCATAATCACACAGCACACTGCTCTGTAGCTTGGCTACGTCTTTATCCGTAATAAATCACAATCCCCGTTCGAGTCCCGACTACTCTGTCATCCCATCGCAGATAGTCGTTAAGTCCCCAAACCACAGCTCTCCACAGTTCTCCTCCAACCTTACTTTTCGAGAGTCTCCCCCAAACTAACGTGTCGAAATTCTCCCCCAGGAAAACCGACGCTAAAGGAAAAAATGAAAGCAAAAATGGCCAATGAAAATCAAAGCCCCTGTCACGTGATAACTAAATTCGCTCCTTATACGTGAGAAAAGGGAGACCAAGAATGGCGGAAATAAAACAAGCTATCTACAGGAGGAAGAAAGACTGAAAATGGAGGGGAAGGAAGCCACCTATGAAAAGTAAGGGTAACTAATAATAAAAAAGAAAATAACAAGAATAAAGAAAAAAAGAAAAGAAAGAAAAGGAAGATAGTGTGCCGGAACTAAAACGGCACACTACTGTAAATTCAATCTTCACTTCTGCTCGATCCGAAAAGATAAAATTACTCAGACATGCTATCTACGTCCGTCCAAATGGTTTTGTCGCAGGATCGTAAAAAGGGGGGAAATCACGTGACAGTCAATTACTTAACGAGGCCCTTTTATTTAAGTTATATTAAACAGTTGTATAATATTACGTAGATGTCTAATTCCTAACAGAAATTAATGTTTTCAGAAAAGAGCTAAGACAGCCCAGCTATTACCCCTTATAGAGGGACGAGCAGAAGCAGGTGGGGGAAACCGGGATGCGATATAGGCAAACGGACGACAGTACCTGTGCGAAAATATGATTCAATATTGAAAGCTCTTTCGTCACTGGAAAACGCGAACATATTTCTGGAACGTACTATATTCAGTAACTCATAAGTAGACTTCGTGGAATTGCCACGAGAATCGCAAGGTTTACTGCGCACGCAGTATAGACTGTATGAGAAGGGGGCGTGCAAAGGATTGAGTATGCCTCCGATGTAAACACTGAGTAGTATACTGCCGTTACAATAAAACCTGTATCCTGCATTCAAGAAATATAATGAATGATCTTTGAAGTAGGAAATGTCTAAACATGTAAATACACAATTATTTTGTAGTGAGATATATTAACTCTTAAAATTTAATGTAAGATACTCGCATCATCCTTGAATATGTGCATTGCAGTGAAGAGTTACGTACATTTTGAGCTACTGCAAAGTGAACCTCCTCCGTTGGTGACTTAAACAGTTTTTATATTGGGAAAATGTACGTTCAACATCACACTATGTAATAGGTGCATATTTGAAGAACGGAAAGTCACTACTTTTTAGTACACCAACTTCAGACGTCTTGTCGTGACCTGATAGTACATCATTTATAATACGAAGTTGTAAATAGGCAGGATTTTTAGCAATAATGTTTCTCAACTCACATTTCACTTTTTCTGAAATTAGTGAATTGTTATTTTGGATAACGGTTTGTGATACTTTATCCACTATATGAAGGGCTTCTGAGAGTTGTAGTTTAGACGATTCTAACAAGGTGATGCTTTTTGACACGATTTTAAAATTAGAATCAATGAACAGAATATCTTCCAATAGCGGTTCACAAGGCAATGATTTTACAGCTGCAACAGCGGAACTGTCTGTGCTATCCAATGCATCAATTACCTCCATTATTTTGCTGTAATGTTATGCATAATAATTAACAGCATCCAACCACGTTTTCCAAAGGGTCAAGACTGGCTGCGGGGGTAAGGGTATTCCAGGGGCAATTGTTTGGAACAGCAACACTCTCATTGTAGTATGTTTGATTGAATTCTTGTCTACATTGAACAAATGTTAAGCTTTGACTATTCCAACCACAGTAATGCAAAAACAAGTGCTTACATAGGTATACATTAGCTGTAGCTGCTCTATCTATTTGGACCGGACACAACTCTTAACATGAACTGCTTATACTACGAGACCGGGCGGTCGCTCACCTCCTCTATACTACCGTACATCGGCAACCTGATTGCATGCTGCGTGTGGCAATTCAACGAAGTCTACTCATAAGCGTCCTTGGTTCTGTGTGGAGAACGGTTGGAAGTTTACTAGTAGAGGGGGTGGGAGTGAAGCACATTAAAAAACTCAGGTACAATAAAAATTGAAGTAAAAATAAAATGATATCCCTGTATAATAACTGATATTAAAAAATATATAGACTGCAATAAATTAATTTACTATATTATCTGTAGAGTTTTAAAATTTTGGCGTTTATTTACGTAACTTGCGGAAAATGTTTTACTTTCTATGACATATTAGAATAATAATGTGTGTTTATAAAGACAATTTCGAACATCTTAAGCTTAATTTTCGTTATCAACTTCAGATTGTATGTCGTCAGTCAAGGAATATTTTATTTTTGGGTGTTCTACCAATGCCAATGGTATTTCGGGCTCTGAAAAATTCATTTGAATACATGAAAGCATTCATATGGACGAATGTAAAATATTTTAATATGTTTATCAATATGGTGGCCATAGCCACCGCAGCTCAATACGATTGCAGTTTTGAAGGAGACGTTTCATCTAGCTCTCTCTCCAATAGTATTATTTACCTCGATAATCACGCCAAATACCAACAATTATTGTTTTTTTAATCATATTACGATTGAGTTGGAAGTGTACATGTACACTATAGTTTATCACACGGTTCCTTAATTAAAAAGTCTATTGGTGCAGAGCTCAATGTGTAGGCCTGCCTATCAGCCATATTACTACTGATAACTTGTGCAAAAAAGTAACTATAAATAACTAAAAATCACTAACAAAATACTAGTGGAGACATCTATGGACGACAATAGATACTGAACTTTAAGTTACCTCAGCTGTTAGTTACAAGATGTGATAAATATACTTTCCGGAGACTCATGAAAGTTATCAGTGCAGTTAAATTTATAAGAGCAGCTAAGTAACTGAGAGTTAACTGAGGTGTACCAGAAACCGGTTCTGAATTTATTTTATACTAACCTAACCAGACTGTCCCGTCTTAGACATTGCTTTCCGATGTCTCCACAGTTCTTGCAGGGAAGCCTATTAGTCCAATTTCGTAAAAAAAATAATCTTGTTGACAATGTCCCAAAATGGAATTATGATTAAATTTATACAGATATCATTACAAATTTTCCAATATTGATAACAAAACTACAGTCTGATCCGTTTGGGTATGGATAATATTAATTTATTATTATAAAGCTATTATGATAGTAGGAAAAATTTCTTGCTGATTACATTATGATTAAAAGATGGGAGTTTCCATATATGACAATCAACAGTGCATAATCTGAAAGGACAAATGAAAATCGTAGATGATTAAAATGGCTACTATAAATCAACAGCGGGCACAATGTGTTCTTTGGTATGCTAAATTTGAGAGTGTTTGTTAACTTTTCATTTGATAATGGCTGAACCGATTATTATGAAAATTGGTACGCGAGATAAGTTGGTTCCCATCTAGATTTTAGGCTATATGGCATTCAAAATACTTTCTTTAAAAGGGGGTTATAGGGAGGCCTGAAGTCAATAAATCGAAATATCTAGCTTAATATTAATTTTTAGAAAAATATTACATTATAAATATTGCTTTAAAACTGTTTCCGACAGATTCATTCTGTGTAAAATTGTGATAGAACTTATTTGCTATTTAACTTCTGAGGGATAGATCTCTTTTTATTTATGAAGTTAAAAGTTTGAACAGTTTGCATTACATTTATATTACTTTGATGAAATGGGAAGTGCAAGTAATTTATAACTGTTGGCATTTAATGGATATTATGCTGACCAGAAATAGTTTTCTTTGTATTTATTAAGTTTCAGAAAATGATAAATTAAGTTTACAATATGCAAATCTGGTTTTTAGGTAGAAGCTCTCTGTGAAGCAGGTTTGAATAATTTCAAGGAAAAATTTTTCCTGGGCCAGGTATCGATCCCGGAATCCTTCCTTAGCGCACGAATGCTCTACCAACTGAGTAACCCCAGGAACTATACACGACACCGTCACAATTCTTCCGGTGACAGTGTCGTGTATAGTTCCTGGGATAGCTCAGTAGGGATCGATACCCGGCCCAGGAACAATTTTTCCTTGAAATTATTTAAGTTTTCAATGGCTTGTCTATATATCTGTATTCTTCCTGTCGGGTTTGGATGAGACTTGGTTGATATTTATCATGCATCTGAAAGCAGCACAGTCTGGCGCAGGTCGGCGGAACCCAACAGTCCTTTCGGGTCACTATTAGGAGTGTTTGGGAGTCACGTGCAACCACACTGCCTGCCTGCTTGTGATGAAAGCTTGACGGTATGCGAGCGATCCGTATGTTAGCCCATTCACGAAAGTAAATAGTTACGGGCAGGCTTGAATGAGATTTTGCCTGTCTCTGGTTGTAACATACAAAACACTGCTACAGCCCTTCTTCCCATGGACATGACGTAACATTGATTTGTAATGGATCTGGTTGTTTGTGAATGGAATACAGACGAAAATAATTGCTAATTTCTTCAACAATGGACAGTCGGGAAACGCGCAATAGGCGCGGACGAAGTCAGTGCTTGTATCATTATCACTTCCGTTCTGAAAATACGGACCGGAAGTGCTCACACCCTGTCGGCTGCTTGAATAACGAGCGGCAGTTTTCTCACGGTCCAGGGCCCCCATGTTCTCTGTCCGTGTAATTATGGTTGTCTGAAATTGAAATGCCTTATAGACAAAGGCAGATACGGAGTGTTTTGTCATACGTGCCTCCACTCCAGGGCCTGGAAGTAATGCCGCATTCCATTCAGACGTGTACAGTTTATCCCTTTGATTTTAAAATTATTCGTTATTCTGTCGCAGTAAAAATATCGGTATCTTCAAAGCGCTCACTACCATCACTAGGGCTAGGATTTTGATGACCTATAAATCATGAAAAAGTATCCTAAAAACAATGCATTTATGACCTAAAAATCTTTAAAAAAAATGCCCTTAAAATGCCCTAAAAATTGATCTTACATAATTGGCTTAGTAGGAAAAGAGGTTTTGTTCTACTTAATATTTAGTCTAGTAATTAAATTAAATTTTACATTATTTATTCTAAGTACACTTTAATTAATTATTTTACCTGATGTAGTTTCCATGTATGATAGTTCATCTCTGCGTCGGCATGTGGACGTGAGGTCAGCAGTCGGCTGGACGGTCTTGGCCCTTCATGGGCTGTAGCGCCATGAATTTACTGTACCTTTAGTTTCCATGTAGTCTACCACAAGGCCACTCTTATCCGGAATTAGCAGGTATAGAGGAGTCTATATTGAAGGGGTGGTTGGACTGATCCATTACATGGGGTGTACTACGTTAAAATGGGCCAATATTTTTGTAGAAAGAGGATTAAAATATTTTACAAAATAATGGGTATTAATGGACAAAATATGTAAATAAAACATCAAAGGAAATAGACATTATTTTACATTAATAACGGGGATTTATGACCAAAATTAAATGAAAATGCCTAAAAAGTGACCGAATAAAACAAACGATACTCTTATGAGTTGAAACAGGCAAAAAATGCAAAAAAAAAATGCCCGAACAAATACGTCTCAAAACACTCAGCTTATCACATAACATATAAATACTAAAGCAGCTATGTTTCTGGCTTACCAAAAAAAAAAGATGCAATTTCATCAAAATCCTAGCTCTAACCATCACTGCTGTCCTCGATGGTATAATTCTTACTTTACATCGCAGGTAGTGTTGTCATCTTGGGGGGTTTTGCTCAAAATTTGGGGGAAAACACTTTTCCGGGGAGAGGTTTGGGAGGATAAAAATGTTAGGGGGTTTTCAGGGGAAAGATCAATTTAAGAGGGTTTTTGGGGGTGTTTTTCTAAACTACATCATTATAATTTATTTTTAAAATTAATGATAGTGAAACTACTGTGTCGTGTAATTGAACAGTGAAATATCATGATCATGAATCCTCTCTTCGGCCGGTATCACATCTCGCAAGCATGTTTTCTGACTTGCTGTCTTTATTACTCCTATTATATCATTATGGTGCTCTCTCCCACACGTCGTCGCGTTGCAAACTGTTCTCCTTGTCTTGGTTAAGTCATGGTCTACAACAGTGACGTCGAAGCAAGCGCATTTTTCTGACCTTGACGTCGTGCACGGGCATTAAGCGCTAAGTATGCTAGGAGGAAAAAGCAGCCTGTTGGATTAAGAAAACAGTGGTGCACAAACTTCAAACGCAACGTGAAATTTTATGTCGTTCTTTTATATAGCTCCTTTCTGTTTAATATTATCTATATTGTCTGTAAAACAAAAGTACTAACACTGATTTCTTAATATTGAACTTGTGTTTTAAATCTTAATAATATAATAGAGAGTTAAGAAGGAATATTCACTTAAATTCAATAGTAGTATAATATTATACTGTATTAAGAGGATGAAACACATCATTCATAAAGAAAGTGATATTCCAAAAAAAAAAAAAAAAAAAAAAAAAAAAAAAAAAAAGATTGAGTATGACATGATACGTTGGAATTTATATTGATGGTATATTTAGCCGTACAAAAGTAATCAATAAGCTAATCAAAACAATATTAAAGTACAAAGCAAAGTTACCTAGGTACTGTATCTGTTTTAAGTGTAACTAATATTACATAACAAAACTCTTATCGCATTATGCTTTTAAGGTGATATTGATGAGCAACTTCCTATCATCAGAATATTAAATTATTTTCTCGAAATGTGCTGAAGCTATAGAGCTGACATTTTTACAACACATGGGCACGTATCTTTTGCTTATGATGTAACAGTAGTTGCTTTGTTAATTCATTTCCTTACAAACAATTTCCATGCGAATATTTTCAAAATTTTCAGTACACTATCTTCAGTAATACGTATTTACGGTATATTAGATTTAAGAAAACATTATTTCAGTACCTGTAAGGTTACTAATAAATAGGCCTATAACTGAAAATTTCACTTGAGAATTGAAAAAAAAACAAACTTGTGAAAATTGAACATTAAAATTAAAACTTACATTCTTTTAACGCACTTATACTTCTCAGACAAATCTAAAAATTACCATGGATACAGTTTTAATAAGTTCTCTTCCCTTTATCTATTGAATCAGTGCTGGCCATCCCTGAATATAGCTCGACCAAGCGGCATATACTATCGCTTTCGTCTGTCTCTATCCTTTCAGCTGTAAGGCGCTCAGGCTCTAAAGCGCGCTCTTGCGCCTATGGGCATCAATTGACATGACTAGTCTACAACAATATTGTCTGCAGTAAAATGCAGTTAAAAATTTCCCCCAAACTAAATTTAAGCTTTGGATACAACTTATATTCATTTCTTTTATCTTCATCTACGTTTTCTCAATAAGATTTTCTTTTATATTAAATATTAAACGGAACAATTGCCTGTCACGTGAGATATGAATAACATTTTTAGTTTGAAAATTATTGTCGGCTTGCCGAGTAAACGTCTCAGCAAGATCCAAGTGTTATGGACTTTCAGTGAACTGTGGCAATAATTACAAAATGCAGCACAATGTTGTCCCGATGTATAAGTACCAACCAGTGCGTAATGTGAGGAAGAATTGCGAGAAATCCAAAGAAATTGATTAAATCATTAATTTGAAATAATGTAGGTTTTTATATTACCATTTTTAGACCTATGAATTTATTTATGAAGCAGTTTCAAGGATATATACCTTTTCAATAAATATCTTATTTTTCATTAAAAATCCTTACACATAAGAAATTACTTGAAGCAAGTAAAGAGACAGGTTTGGAAGTAAATCCCCAAAAGACAATGTATATGATTATGTCTCGTGACAAGAATATTGTACGAAATGGAAATATAAAAATTGGAAATTTATCTTTTGAAGAGGTGGAAAAATTTAAATACCTGGGAGCAACAGTAACAAATATAAATGATACTCGGGAGGAAATTAAATACAGAATAAATATGGGAAATGCCTGTTATTATTCGGTTGAGAAGCTTTAATCATCCAGTCTGCTCTCAAAAATCTGAAAGTTAGAATTTATAAAACAATTATATTACCGGTTGTTCTGTATGGTTGTGAAACTTGGATTCTCACTTTGAGAGAGGAACATAGGTTAAGGTTGTTTGAGAATAAGATTCTTAGGAAAATATTTGGGGCTAAGAGGGATGAAGTTATAGGAGAATGGAGAAAGTTACACAACACAGAACTGCACGCATTGTATTCTTCACCTGACATAATTAGGAACATTAAATCCAGAAGTTTGAAATGGGCAGGGCATGTAGCACGTATGGGCGAATCCAGAAATGCATATATAGTGTTAGTTGGGAGACCGGAGAGAAAAAGACCTTTGGGGAGGCTGAGACGTAGGTGGGAAGATAATATTAAAATGGATTTGAGGGAGGTGGGATATGATGGTAGAGACTGGATTAATCTTGCTCAGGATAGGGACCAATGGCGGGCTTATGTGAGAGCGGCAATGAACCTCCGGGTTCCATAAAAGCCAGTAAGTAAGTAAGTAATTTTTATATTGCGTTTTTCCAAGTACAAATTACAAAAAAAATAGGGGGTTTCTCTGAATTTTTGGGGGGATTTCTTGTTCCTTGGTTGGCAACACTGGTCCCAGGTTCTCCGTATCGAATTCGGCCAAGTGATACAGGACGTCCTTCGAAAGAAAGCTAAACCTGGTTGGAAAGTCCCCGCTACAGCGGAATACTGCTAGTTGGTGTGAATGCAGTGGAGTGTTTATTTTAAAATCTTCTCCCAAGACCAAAACAACAGAGACAAGTGAAAACATTTCCTCTTTCAAGTGAAATTAGTGTGAAATGATCGCGGTGTAGAATTCAGTTGTTTAATGCAGATGATAATCTTGCCGCTTATGAAATATGGCGCGCATTGTTGGTGTGTCCGGTAACTTTTCTTGCCCGCTACACGTGTCCCGTTATCAGCCTGACAAATGGGCAGTCGCAGTTCCGGGGGGAGGGGAGGTGCGGGTGTACGGGCAGACATTAATCCAGGGCTCGAGTGGTCGTCTGCCCCCCTCCAGCTCGTATTTTGGACGGCGATGCCCCGATGCTGCGCTGAAAAACCAGCCAAGTCCACAGATCGAACCCTCAGAATTCCGCACGGAGATAAAAATCAGCAGCCTTTGTAATGAGCGTTCATCCCAAGAAGTGGTGACGTCAATACTTACAGCTCCTTGCACCAGATAATCCAAAATTAATGAAAAAACGATAAGAGAAACTAGTGAATGCCGAGTGGGAAATGGTTGTCTCAATAAAGCTTGCAAATAACAACCATTGAATACACATTCTAGAACTACAATTATACTGTATTTCATTGGCATAATCCATTGGCAAATTGACTCGTAGATACTGAATATGAACAAAATCCGTCCAATAGTTTAGTAGAAATCGCTGTACACAGACAGACTAGTACTAAAATTATTATATTTCATGTACATCATTCCCTGATAAATTGACTCGTAGATACTGAATATGAACAAAATCCGTCCAATAGTTTAGTAGAAATCGCTGTGCACAGATAGACTAGTACTAAAATTATTATATTTCATGTACATCATTCCCTGATAAATTGACTCGTAGATACTGAATATGAACAAAATCAGTCCAATAGTTTAGTAGAAATCGCCGTACACAGACAGACTAGTACTAAAATTATTATATTTCATGTACATCATTCCCTGATAAATTGACTCGTAGATACTGAATATGAACAAAATCCGTCCAATAGTTTGGTAGAAATCGCTGTACACAGACAGACTAGTACTAAAATTATTATATTTCATGTACATCATTCCCTGATAAATTGACTCGTAGATACTGAATATGAACAAAATCCGTCCAATAGTTTAGTAGAAATCGCTGTACACAGACAGACTAGTACTAAAATTATTATATTTCATGTACATCATTCCCTGATAAATTGACTCGTAGATACTGAATATGAACAAAATCCGTCCAATAGTTTAGTAGAAATCGCTGTACACAGACAGACTAGTACTAAAATTATTATATTTCATGTACATCATTCCCCGATAAATTGACTCGTAGATACTGAATATGAACAAAATCCGTCCAATAGTTTAGTAGAAATCGCTGTGTATAGGGTGAAAGGCACTAAGAGAAAAAAGAATTATTAGTGTTAGTAGAAACGACGTAAGTAGACGACATAACAACGATTCTTAATGATTATATAAATTTTCATAACTTTAACCTTCTCGTCGCTCCATGGCTGCCATTTTAATCATCACAATGAACCGTGCACACGAAGAGGAATAGATTGATGATAATAATAATTTGCAGCGAGTCCAGTTCGAGGTGCGTTTTTCCCGCTGTCTGACAGGTGGCGACATATGTACGCTTCATTTGACCGCAACAATCACAGCAGACTCCATGCCACGCCAGTCAGCCTAGACCGCAGGCGTAACAGCGTGGTCGGCCCGTCAATTGCACATGTTAAGACATTCCATCGATCTGCTGCCAAGAGCTTTGTAATAATTGTTCTCCAAGGACATCTGTTGCATCTTTAAACTCAGTGTGCACTGGTCCACCACTCTATTCACGTTCTATTCAAGAAGTCTACCGTGGCGATAGGTGGCAACACTGGTGATTAACATACATTCTCCAACTCCAAAGATATTCGGAACTAAAACCATGCACCCACAGTCTACTATATACAGTCGCGAAGCTCAATATGTAGTAAAAATGCAAACATGGGTAGTTGCCCACCACTAGGATCGCTACTATCGCCTCATCATCGCAGATCTCTCTCCTAGCAGACGACAAAATATGTTACACTTTCGTTGTCGTGTTCTTTTGGAAAAATTAACACCTTCCTTCCATTGTTGAAATATTAAATGCATAAAGATAATTTATTATTTTAATGAAGTATATTAAATTCCACCATAAACTCGAAGATACCTGCAAGAAATAGATTAATATATTTTTTGTTTGTGCAAAACGAACTGAAATTTACTATAATCGCTTCACTCATTCACGATTATAGCGTTAATTAACTATGAAACCAATAAATATTAATTTGCATTTCCCTTTACAACAATAATAATGGAAATATGAATTAATGGATTAACTTATGTGTACCGGTACTTGTAGTGTAGGCTTACGTAGTTAACAAAGTGGGATGAGGTTAAGCAATAATAATCACACCAGAATTGGAAATAAAACGTGATCAATAAATGTTATTGTATCAGACTTTTTCTACGTCTCTAGTAAAGTAGCAAATAAAAATAACAACAAAATTAACAGCTATAATTTAAAACATATCCTTTGAAAAAATAAAGTAGGCCTAAGCAATAATAATCCGACCAGAACTGAAAATAAAACGTGATCAATAAATTTCATTAAAACAAACTTAATTTTTCTACGTCTCTAGTAAAATATTATTATTCCAATTATTGTATTTTAGCCATTAACATTTTCATTACAACCAGTAACGAACATTTCACAAGCATCAATGTGAAATACGCAACAAGCTAGCACTCGATGGAAATACGATTCAGTCCAAAGTCGACCGTGGACAGTCTATTGTTTCTAGTTGCTAACCGCTTGGAGCGCTTTATCACGAGAGTTGCAAAAAATCATCTCAAGCTTCGCGACTGTATATAGTAGACTGTGATGCACCTTTAACACATCTTTGAAACTACTCCAGCATTATATTTCCTCCCCCAATGGACAGTGGTTTAAATCACAAATCTAGCGGGATAAAAATAATTTTGGTCTTGCTTAAAAAAGTCCCTTGTGCAGACACTTGTTTTTCCTGTTTTGACTATGCTGACATTTTACTGACTGACCTCTCCAGCGACAACAAAACGAAACTTCAACGTGCTCATAATTTCTGTTTACGTTTTTGTAAGCAATGTTCCTAAATATGATCATATCACCCCATCCCTGGAAGCAATAGGTTGGCTTAAACTAGATAAGAAAAGAAATTTATATTCACTTTCCTTTCTCTTCGAAATCTTGAACTCTTCTATTCCTTCGTACCTGTCGTCTCACTTCACTTACCTTTCTTCCCACCATAATCTGAACACACGCTCTTGTCATGAAACAATACCAACAATACCATCCCATCGCACCTCCTCATACTCATCCTCTTTCACAATAGCCCTGCCAAAACTCTGGAATTCGCTACCTGCTAGCATCAGGAACTGTCGAAATAAAATTGGATTTTCTCCTAACATATTCACGTCATCCGCTTAGATAAGCAGCTGATGTAACCCGTTCAATTGCAAACCCTCTTTGTTATCCTGTACTTTCCTAATGGCATACTCTAGAGCAAAGTTAAAAAGTAAAGGTGATAGTGCATCTCCTTGCTTTAGCCCACAGTGAATTGGAAACGCATCTGACAGAAACTGACCTATACGAACTCTGCTGTACGTTTCACTAAGACACATTTTAATTAATCGAACTAGTTTCTTGGGAATACCAAATTCAATAAGAATATCATATAAAACTCCTCTCTTAACCGAGTCATATGCCTTTTTGAAATCTATGAATAACTGATGCACTGTACCCTTATACTCCCATTTTTTCTCCAATATCTGTCGAATGCAAAAATCTGATTAATAGTCGATCTATTACGCCTGAAACCACACTGATGATCCCCAATAATTTCATCTACATATGGAGTTAATCCATGTATTGTGGGTCCCTATCACCACGGCATGGCGCGTCCTCAGGTTGCCGATCGAGGAGACGGCCTCCAGATATGGAGGGTAGCTGCGAATATATTGAATAAGCAGTCGCGGACAGCCGAAGAGGGGTGGTCCTCCAGCTTGGGTGTTCGGCGAAGGGCTAACAACCCATCACCGTAAAAAAACAGCTTGTTACGAAACCTTCAAATAAGCCTCGGAATGGGACTGATTCTCTGGCACGACCACAGCAAAGGAATAAGGTTTTGAGATTTGGTAATGTTATAAAATTTGACTATAATTATTTATTTACTGTGGCACCTTTGCTTATCTTAAAAGTTAATAATTCACATCAACGTTTTCGATACATTTGTATCATCTTCAGATGTAGGGTATTAAATGAACATTTATGTTGAAAACCTTGCCTTATGGTATGGAACTTATTATGATGGTTTTCGGATCATGTCAGTGTGAATTGCTCTAACTTAACTTAGGTTGCGCAAATCAAGATTTTCAGGTATAACTCCCTGTAAAGTTGATTTGAATAATTTCGAGGAAAAATTGTTCCGGAGCCGGGTATCGAACCCGGGACCTTTGGTTTAACGTACCAACGCTCTACCACTGAGCTACTCGGGAACTCTAACCGACACCGATCCAATTTTTCCCTTCTATATCCACAGACCTCAAAGTGGGCTGACCGGGTTCGATACCCGGCTCCGGAACAATTTTTCCTCGAAATTATTCAAATCAACTTTACAGGGAGTTATACCTGAAAATCTTGATTTGCATAATACACGTCACTGTTCGTTAACAGAAAACCACAATTTAAGTCACACGGAGTTAGTGTGCACTCGAAGTTGGTTGCTTGACGGTTGTCAGCCCACTTTGAGGTCTGTGGATATAGAAGGGAAAAATTGGATCGGTGTCGGTTAGAGTTCCCGAGTAGCTCAGTGGTAGAGCGTTGGTACGTTAAACTAAAGGTCCCGGGTTCGATACCCGGCTCCGGAACAATTTTTCCTCGAAATTATTCAAATCAACTTTACAGGGAGTTATACCTGAAAAGCTTGATTTGCATAATACACGTCACTGTTCGTTAACAGAAAACCACAATTTAAGTCACACGGAGTTAGTGTGCACTCGAAGTTGGTTGCTTGACGGTTGTCAGCCCACTTTGAGGTCTGTGGATATAGAAGGGAAAAATTGGATCGGTGTCGGTTAGAGTTCCCGAGTAGCTCAGTGGTAGAGCGTTGGTACGTTAAACCAAAGGTCCCGGGTTCGATACCCGGCTCCGGAACAATTTTTCCTCGAAATTATTTAACTTAGGTTGGTCTTTGATACACTTGTTATATTAAGTTGAGATCACTTGCAGTGCATGTAGTACAATTAAAAGATTTAAAATTATTTAAAAGTTATATAAAACTATAAATGTGATCAGAGAAATGTGAAACATTGTAAAAACACTTTTAAAAACACTGTAAACACTTGTTGGCTGTAGTAGCCAGTTTTTGACTTCGTTAGATGGGGCTGCTTCTGTTGATCTTGATATTTAACAGCGAACTAAAACACAGTATCAATTTTATCACTAACATGTCTATATTATTAAATGTGTACTGTTAAAGCATTTCATTAGGTTTTGGTCGATAAATTAATGAAATGCTTTAATACCCTACATCTGAAGATGATACAAATGTATCGAAAACGTTAATGTGAATTATTAACTTTTAAGATAAGCAAAGGTTGCACAGTAAATAAATAATTATAGTCAAACATTAACAGCTTATCGGAATACTATAACGTGAAATTGAATGTTATAAACGTTTATAAAAGAACGGGAGTTCTAATGTTTCATAATATTCACACATTCTTTGTGCCGGCGCACTTTTGGACTCCGGGTAACATGGACACAACACGCCCGGGCCTCGAACTGAGGACATGAAATTGACAGTAGACCTGCCCAGAACAGTAACTTTCTCTCGACCTCGAACTTACGCCTTAACACCGAGCCGGTATTGCACGCTCGTTTCTGTAGGCTTGTTTTAACAGCGGTAGTTGTGGAAGTGTTGTTTAATTAACAGCAGTACATGCTCTACAGTAAAATTCTGTAGAAGCGGGTCTCGCTGCAATTACAGGGGGATCATCAGACTTGGAACAAGAGTCGCCGTTGCCAAGCCCGGGGCAATCAGCACCGAGTCTGTAGAACGGCGTCCCCCAGGATGCGGCCTGTAAAGATGTGGACGACATGAGGGACCCCCGGAAGTAATGAGTCTGATGACGTTATGAAACAGGGACTGTCGCCTAACCGGGATGTTTGTGCAGTCCGATGGACTATATGTATTACGTCTTTTTTACTTTAAATAAATACTGTGAATATCCGATAGTACTGTACGTAATAATCTATATATAATTTGAACTGGTAATGGAAATTACGGGAGAACGGCTGAACGGATTTTAATAAATGACCCCTCATTTTCAAGCTTGAAATCCAAAGTTTTTCAGAAAAATAGTAGTTTTCAGCGAAATGTTAATCTTCCTACATAATTTTCCTATTTTCCAAAAATCCATCTTTCGTCAGTTTGAGAATTAATTGCATTTCAGAAAAAAACAAAACACACACTACAATAATCAATACACGAAGGCCAGGACTTGCAGGATTTCTGACATATTTAGAGCTCAAATTCAATTGGTTATAAAAAACTTTAAGATTTAATAAAAATAATTCACAGGTCTGATTCTGCGGTGTGTAATTTTCTGAGTACAGCTGTGTATTAGATATTAAAATCTACAAAACTTGAGGTAGTTTGATGACATTATTACCATTAGAAAATGAAATATTATTATAGTTAATGTCATGATGTGACTATTTTTCATTAATTATACATATTAATGCTATATTCATGATATGAAAATGAAACGTTTTGGTGTTATGTAAGTAGATGTAGAGAATGTCTTAAATTAGATCTTCATTTCTATAATTTACTGAGTGGCGGCTATCATATATGTATATATATATATATATATATATATATATATATATATAACTACAAAACTTACGTAAGGTAATAATATTTTTATAGTTATTAATCGAGTGGGGTTGGGTTTTTTTCATATACTTAATGGCGGTGTGGTGTAGATATTTATATGCGTCATTCTCTTCAGTATTGGCTCAAGAGAGCGCAAAAATTACAGTTCCTAAGGAAAGACCAAAAGGTATTACTTGCTGATAAAATAAGGGGCCTATAAAATTATGTAGTCTCCCGATCATTTCAGCAAGATCTCTTAGCAGGATAAAATGATTTTACCCTCTACATTTCAAGCTCTACATGCAGCAGCTATACCAAGATGCTATGTCTATTGTTCGAAAGCATAACAAACCTGACATTTTTTTAACTTTCGTCTACAATCCACAATGACCTGAAATAGCTATTGCTTTACTTCCACATGAAAAACCCACTGATCGTCTGACATTGTTACTTGCGTTTTCGCATTGAAACTCAAAAACTGAAGGTGAATAGGTTCAAGAGAAAGTATTTGGCATAAAGAAACATTCAGAGGGAGTATGTTTCAGTATTTTGGAGAAAATAACTTTCAGAATGTCTGGTATTCTTCATTGAAAATAAATCTGAATAATGTTTATATGAACGTGTAATGAACTTAGTTTGCAGTATTTGCTGCACAAGCCACTAGTATAGTAGAAAGTTCAAACCACAAATATGTGTTTCCATGGCAACTGAAAACAAATCAGAAGCTGTAGACAGAATATTAACAGGAGAGAATTTCACTCTCTGGAGATATTAAATAGTTTGTGTATTAAGGGAAGTAAGTAGTTTTTACAAGTCAAAGACGAGTTTTCGCCCGAAAGACAGCGAGAACTGCAATTAGGTAGCTAGTCCGAGACTAGCAAATTCTACTTAACTGCGAATTACATACAGGACGTTTCAAAAGTCACGCAAGTTTCCTGCTACAGCTAAATGTAAATGTTTTTCGAAATACACTAAGACACGTCAAACAGTATATTTTAAGAGACACTTTTCCACAAAAAAAAAAAAAAAAAAAAAAAAATTCTTGATAACATTGTTGTGCAAGTTGTAACATCATCGGAAACATTTGAAGAGTCCACTGCAAGAATGATGGATGTCATTTGGAATACATTTTGCAGGAGAAGCAATTGAAAGTTTGAAATGCTTAGCGCTCAAACCTTAACTGTGATTTTCCGATCATTACTGGACAATGACTACCAGTGTTAATGCCATATAACTCTGTATGTACATTCTATATGTCTTAAGCTATGCATTGACAGTCTTGGTTCATTTTCGACAAGAAAGTGACATCCATCATTCTTGCAGTGGACTCCTCATTTTTAAATGACACCCTTCTGTATGCTATCAAAAAGATTTTGTTATTCTCCATGGTTACACAAGCTATCATTTGTTTTATATTTTCGGTATAATTTGAACATTTTTCTTGTAATATTTTAAATTATACCGAAAGTAGCTTCTAAAATCAAGGAAATTAAAAGTGGCAATGCATTTTTTCTTTCTCCTGCAAAATATATTTTAAGAGCACAGCGGATTTTGCAGGCACGTGCGACGATATAGGCAAATGACATATTACCTGACACGTTTTATGCGAAAAAATAGTAATATACGTTACAAGAGCGGTATGTTGACGTTTTCATGTTCGAGGAAAAGATTGAAAAAGCGAAACGTAGTTGAGCTTTTTTAATTTCCGAGAACATGAAAACAAATATACCGCTCGTGTATCGTACATTATTTTGTGCGAAGATCGTTTATTACATACCTGAAAGACGAATTTCTAATTACTTGCAATGAAATCTCCATGTTGGTTTCTGTTTAATGACGGCAACTTCGGAAAACCAAAATATCTTTCTTCAACATTGTTGCTATAAAATGTTTTCTGTGTTTATATACTCCAGTAGGCCGTGATATACGTCTGTCTTTTTTTCCCCAGTCTATAAATGCGAACTTAAAACAAACGGTAAGGTTATGTAATGATTTATTTTTCATTTTAATATTTTAACAATATTATTTATATAACATATTGCAGTAATAACATCGCCATCTGGAGTCTTGTTGATTTTTTCACGGCTTCCTTAATGTTACTTGTGTCAGGAATGCAATAAGATACGTGGAGTAGTAGAGTTTACTTAATTTTTGCAAATATTTAAAAACAATAATTAACATTGCAATTTAGGTGAAATTGCAGTGGTAAGTTTCCAATTTATAATTGTTACTATGTTGAACGTCTCTAAAAATAATATGTTAAAAGCCTAAAGCAGTAAAATGAATGTCGCGCTTAAGTGGTAAGAAGAGGGAAATTGTTATGTGTGTTACGTTGGGAATACTGAATGTGGTATTTCACACTTACCGCGTATTGGTTCTGTGCGGAAAACAAGCAAATACGCACGATCTCGCACAAAGGATATTTGTTCACATTCACTTCTTAAACTGTAATTTTAGCCTAATTTCCATCTATTCTTGATCTATTTACAGTGTACGACTATTCAGGAAATCTATCGTATTGATAAGCTGCAAATTCGTCTCAGAGTCGTCATGTTTACATCCATTAACCAAATTTGAGACAATAAAATATTCAAGACATGTATATGTGCCATTCTTTTAAGTACTAGAACTTCTGCATGATAAGCAATGCATTTTCAATTGGAAATTTCTTTACAAATTTTTTTCTCATTTTCTGCTTTGATAAGTTTGCATTTAACCCGTTAGCGCCCAGAAAAAAAGTTATTCAAATTTTTTGTTATTTTTATGAAATTATTGTGTTAAGGGTGTAAGAATTAAGGAAATGCCACATTTGTAAAAAAAAAATAATATAATCTATTAGATATTAGCTGATACCATATGGTATCACTGGGCGCTTACAGTACTATGATTACACAAAAATACAAAGATAGCCTGTGCTACAATAATGAGCCCTTAAGCTCTTCATTCAGTTCATGGTGTATGATATTTTGCGAAACATGTCACACACAAGCCTACATTACATTTCTGACACATTGTCCGGCCAAAGGACTTGCATCCTTCTCCAGCACATCTTCTTCTATTGCAGTGAGCAACAAAATGATGGAGTCCATCAAATCTCAAATCTGATCAATTTTGTCGGGAAGGATGTGCTCTTCCAGGGGATTTCTGTGGAACACCATAGCGCGTTAGGTACACTTGGACAATTTCTCTTCGGAAGTCAAGCTGCGATGTTCCCTTGTGGATTTTCTTGTAGAGAAACCATGAGTTCATTACTGCCATATCTAACAGCCAAGTGACAATGGGCCAATACCACTTTTTGGATCGAATACCGATACGGTATTGCGCAATCCCTTGGTCCATGATATCTGTTCCTCCCATATTGGAATTATATTTTGCAATACAGTCTGGACGAGGTACCATAATATTCTTCTTGTCTTTCAGCGAGTACCTCTTCACATTTCCAATTGGGGCAAGTCCAGTGCTGTTTGATGCAATTGTAACAATAGAATTATCCATCCATCTCACAAAAATAATACCATTGTTGTGTTCAATAATATGCTGAAACTTGCCTCTGATTTCCTTGGAGAAACCTTTCTTGTCAGGTAATGGACATGACTTTGGTACTCTGTTCTCTCTTACGGTACCAACTGCACCATATCCTAACTGTTTCAGGTAAGCGAATAAATTCACTCCTGTAAACAAGTTGTCCATGTAAATGGTGAAGGGTACACGTTTGGTTGGTAGTTCATCCAGCATGAGCACTAATGGAGACGCAGCTTTGCCAAATAAACTGTCATGATCACTGTCACCACGCTCGCTCTTGCCCTGATGCAAGTCAAAATCAACCAAATATCCATCACTAGTATTTAGACACCACACTTTATACCCAAACCTTACGGGTTTGCTACGTAAGATAATGATTCAGTAGGTACAAAATTAGCCAGGCATTTTTTCTTTAGTCTGTCCATAAGTGGGCGAATTTTCCACACTTTATCTTCACTATTCGGTGCTGTGTTATCAGCAAAGTGTAAAAATCTCTGTATCTGGAGAAACGGATTTCTTCTCATTGAATTGCTGACCATGGTATTGTTTACATCTTCATGAGTTTCCCAATACATCCTTTTAGAAGGCAAAGTATTATACCCACTTAGAATCAAAATACCGAAGAAACACCGCAATTCTGACACGGTAATTTGAGGATCCGTTTCAGTTAGAAAATGTGCATAGTGCTGAGTTTCTTTGACAAGATATTCTAGTGTCTCATCATCAAAGAACTCTTCAAATAAGTCAACACATGACATATTTGAAAAGCGTGTATAGTCAGCAGGAGGGAATGAAAAATTACTATATTCCAAATCACCGTCGATCAGTCATATGTAGTTGGGTTAGTTTTTCTTTGGTGAATCCAACAAGGTGCTTGTTGCTGCTGCTGCTGCTGTGTAGGCTGTATGGATGGTGGGAAGACATTAGAAGCAGTCACTTTTTGTTGAATCAAATCAGGCGCTTGTTGTTCAGGTCGTCGTCGTTGTTGTTGTTGTTGTTGCAGCTGCTGTTGTTGTTGTTGCAGCTGCTGTTGTTGTTGTTGTTGCAGCTACTGTTGTTGTTGTTGTTGCAGCTGCTGTTGTTGTTGTTGTTGTTGCAGCTGCTGCTGTTGTTGTTGTTGTTGTTGTTGCAGCTGCTGTTGTTGTTGTTGTTGCAGCTGCTGTTGTTGTTGTTGTTGCAGCTGTTGTTGTTGTTGCAGCTGCTGTTGTTGTTGTTGCAGCTGCTGTTGTTTTTGCAGCTGCTGCTGTTGTTGTTGTTGTTGCAGCTGCTGTTGTTGTTGTTGCAGCTGCTGTTGTTGTTGTTGTTGTTGCAGCTGCTGTTGTTGTTGTTGTTGTTGCAGCTGCTGTTGTTGTTGTTGCAGCTGCTGTTGTTGTTGTTGTTGCAGCTGCTGTTGTTGTTGTTGCAGCTGCTGTTGTTGTTGTTGTTGCAGCTGATGTTGTTGTTGTTGTTGCAGCTGCTGCTGTTGTTGTTGTTGTTGCAGCTGCTGTTGTTGTTGCAGCTGCTGTTGTTGTTGTTGCAGCTGCTGTTGTTGTTGTTGTTGCAGCTGCTGTTGTTGTTGTTGTTGTTGTTGCAGCTGCTGTTGTTGTTGTTGCAGCTGCTGTTGTTGCAGCTGTTGTTGTTTCAGCTGTTGTTGTTGTTGTTGTTGTTGTTGCAGCTGCTGTTGTTGTTGTTGCAGCTGCTGTTGTTGTTGTTGCAGCTGCTGCTGTTGTTGTTGTTGCAGCTGTTGTTGTTGTTGTTGTTGCAGCTGCTGTTGTTGTTGTTGCAGCTGTTGTTGTTGTTGCAGCTGCTGTTGTTGTTGTTGTTGCAGCTGCTGCTGTTGTTGTTGTTGCAGCTGCTGCTGTTGTTGTTGTTGCAGCTGCTGCTGCTGCTGTTGTTGTTGTTGCAGCTGCTGCTGCTGTTGTTGTTGTTGTTGTTGCAGCTGCTGTTGTTGTTGTTGCAGCTGCTGCTGTTGTTGTTGCAGCTGCTGCTGTTGTTGTTGTTGTTGTTGTTGCAGCTGCTGTTGTTGTTGTTGCAGCTGCTGCTGTTGTTGTTGTTGTTGTTGCAGCTGCTGCTGTTGTTGTTGTTGTTGTTGTTGCAGCTGCTGCTGTTGTTGTTGTTGTTGCAGCTGCTGCTGTTGTTGTTGTTGTTGCAGCTGCTGCTGTTGTTGTTGTTGTTGCAGCTGCTGTTGTTGTTGTTGCAGCTGCTGTTGTTGTTGTTGCAGCTGCTGTTGTTGCAGCTGTTGTTGTTGCTGCTGCTGCTGTTGTTGTTGTTGTTGCTGCTGCTGCTGTTGTTGTTGTTGTTGCAGCTGTTGTTGTTGTTGTTGCAGCTGCTGCTGCTGTTGTTGTTGTTGTTGTTGCAGCTGCTGTTGTTGTTGTTCTTGTTGTTGCAGCTGTTGTTGTTGTTGTTGTTGCAGCTGCTGTTGTTGTTGTTGTTGTTGTTGTTGCAGCTGCTGCTGTTGTTGTTGTTGCAGCTGCTGCTGTTGTTGTTGTTGTTGTTGCAGCTGCTGTTGTTGTTGCTGCTGTTGTTGTTGTTGTTGTTGTTGCAGCTGCTGTTGTTTTTGTTGTTGTTGTTGTTGCAGCTGCTGCTGTTGTTGTTGTTGTTGCAGCTGCTGTTGTTGTTGTTGTTGCAGCTGCTGTTGTTGTTGTTGTTGTTGCAGCTGCTGCTGTTGTTGTTGTTGTTGTTGTTGCAGCTGCTGCTGTTGTTGTTGTTGTTGTTGCAGCTGCTGCTGTTGTTGTTGTTGCAGCTGCTGTTGTTGTTGTTGTTGTTGTTGCAGCTGCTGCTGTTGTTGTTGTTGTTGTTGTTGCTGCTGCTGCTGTTGTTGTTGTTGTTGTTGTTGCAGCTGTTGTTGTTGTTGTTGTTGCTGCAGCTGCTGTTGTTGTTGTTGTTGTTGTTGTTGCAGCTGTTGTTGTTGTTGTTGTTGTTGTTGTTGCAGGTGCTCCTGTGTAGGTTGTACAGACAGTGAGGCGACACTACAAGACATTTCAGATGGTTCATAATCTCCTCCAATTCGTTCATTGTTTGCTAAGCGTATTTCAGCTGCAGCACGTAACTGACGTCCTGTTAGATTATATATCATTCCTCCCTCATCTTCATTTGCTGAATCTTCATCAGTGTCAACATGGACGTCTGGTGGCACAATAAATATATCCTCAGTTTTATTTGCTACGTCATCATTTGCTTCTATTATATCTAATAACTCAGATAGTGTCACTCCATCACTGGAATAAATAAATAAATACATGTAAGTAAATAATTTAATTATATATAAATATACCATACTTTTATGTCTATGATTGTAGATTGTATATAATTTACGGTTATGCTGTCTAATTAGGCACAGCATTAGAAAATATGGTACACGTATACATGCCTCGATGTTATAAACGCCCAGTGATACCATATGGTATCGTGGTCATTAAGACATTGTTGCATAAAAGGTATTTATATTATTGACATTTAAAATTTGCATGCTATTTCTTTGACTCATTGTTAATACATATTACATATTCGTTAGAAAGATAATGAAGGTTAAAAGGATGATATTGTGCTTACACGTATTGAACGTCCATGATTTTCACTTCTCACAACCACGTCCACACTCTTGAGACTGGCCCAGCTCACTAAGAACTCACACGTGTGGAATATCTACTCGAGTTCATCTGCTACTTCATTATGAAGAAAATGTGACCCTCAGACTCAATCCCTAAAATACCAGGGGCCAGTACTGCCAACGTTACTCTTATAGTGCAAGCTGATACCAAATGGTATCTGTGGGCGCTAATGGGTTAAGTAATAATTTTTCCTTTGACTGTGATGCCGTAATAGTGAGGGAGATACGTAATAATTTCGGATAATCAGTAAAGGCTGGTTCACAATAAACCGAGAACGAGAACGGAAATATTGTTAAAATAAATGTATTTAAATGTGAACATTCACAATTAACTATTGTGAATGGTTATATTTAAATACATTTATTTTAACATTACTAATTGACTATTGTGAATAGCCATATTTAAATACATTTATTTTAACATTACTAATTAACCATTGTGAATGGTCACATTTAAATACATTTATTTTAACATTACTAACTATCTATTGTGAATGGTCACATTTAAATACATTTATTTTAACATTACTAATTAACCATTGTGAATGGTCACATTTAAATACATTTATTTTAACATTACTAATTAACTATTGTGAATGGTCACATTTAAATACATTTATTTTAACATTACTAATTAACCATTGTGAATGGTCACATTTAAATACGTTTATTTTAACATTACTAATTAACTATTGTGAATGGTCACATTTAAATACATTTATTTTAACATTACTAACTATCTATTGTGAATGGTTACATTTAAATACATTTATTTTAACATTAGTAATTAACCATTGTGAATGGTCACATTTAAATACATTTATTTTAACATTACTAATTAACTATTGTGAATGATCACATTTAAATACATTTATTTTAACATTACTAATTAACTATTGTGAATGGTCACATTTAAATACATTTATTTTAACATTACTAACTATCTATTGTGAATGGTCACATTTAAATACATTTATTTTAACATTACTAACTATCTACTGTGAATGGTCACATTTAAATACATTTATTTTAACATTACTAATTAACCATTGTGAATGGTCACATTTAAATACATTTATTTTAACATTACTAACTATTGTGAATGGTCACATTTAAATACATTTATTTTAACATTACTAATTAACTATTGTGAATGGTCACATTTAAATACATTTATTTTAACATTACTAATTAACTATTGTGAATGGTTAGATTTAAATGCACTTATTTAACATTACTTTATTAACTATTGTGAATGGTCACATTTAAATAGATTTATTTTGACATTACTAATTAACTATTGTGAATGGTCACATTTAAATAGATTTATTTTGACATTACTAATTAACTATTGTGAATGGTCACATTTAAATACGTTTATTTTAACATTACTAATTAACTATTGTGAATGGTCACATTTAAATACGTTTATTTTAACATTACTAATTAACTATTGTGAATGGTCACATTTAAATACGTTTATTTTAACATTACTAATTAACTATTGTGAATGGTCACATTTAAATACGTTTATTTTAACATTACTAATTAACTATTGTGAATGGTCACATTTAAATACATTGATTTTAACATTACTAATTAACTATTGTGAATGGTCACATTTAAATACATTGATTTTAACATTACTAATTAACTATTGTGAATGGTCACATTTAAATACATTGATTTTAACATTACTAATTAACTATTGTGAATGGTCACATTTAAATACATTGATTTTAACATTACTAATTAACTATTCTGAATGGTCACATTTAAATACATTTATTTTAACACTAGCCGTACCCGTGCGCTCCGCTGCACCTGTTAGAAATAAATATAAAGTAATTACATAATTAAAATAGGACGTTTGATCCAGGGAACATTCGTGTTTGATAGAAGGATAAATCGTTTAATATGTTACTTAATTGAAATTGTATTTAAATAATTAAAATGCGGTCATTTTGGTCCAGAGAGCACTCATTTGGTACAATGACAATTACCTTAACATGTTTCTTATTTGTTATTACATGCAACCATTGTTTAATGAATGTACAGAATAGCCTATCAAGTTTTCTGTGCATAAGAAGCTATTTTAATCTTACCCGTCCTCGATTCACTCAGAAGTTACTGTAATAACATTATAGCATTATGTCCATCTAGAGAAACTACACTTTCCAATGGTGAATTAATAATTAATTATACAAATTCCTTAATTTAGCTTCCGATATTACTTCATACAAACACAGAAACATTCTCTGTAGACTACTACCGTATCTTTCATAGCTTTCGATTGTTGTGTCCAAGGCCCCTTATAGACGAAATCATTTGTTTATTTCATTACACCGCCTTAGATGGCAGTTATTTTAATTTTGAAACTCATTTATCTCATTAAATATCAGTCCTATTAAAATTTTTCAATGAATAAAACTTATCGGAAATGATTTTTAAAGAAAGTTTTGTTATGTAACATTTTTTCAGAAAAATCAATAATAAGCGAGATATTTCGATTTATTTAATTCAGACCCCCTTATAACCACCCTTTTAAATAATGTTATTTGAATGCCATATAGCCTAAAATCTAAGTTACAACGAACTTAATTTATATTCCCATTTTCACTGAAATCCGTTCAGCCATTATCGCGTGAAGAGGTAACAAACATACAGACAGACATACAAACAAAATTTCAAAAAAGCGATTTTCGGTTTCAGGGTAGTTAATTATATATGTTAGGACCAATTATTTTTGGAAAATCGAAAATTACCAGAAAAATTTCGGCTACAGATTTATTAGTAGTATAGATTACTAATTAACTATTGTGAATGGTCACATTTAAATACATTTATTTTAACATTATTTCCGTGTTCGTTCTCGTTGCCGATTTATCGTGAACCAGCCTTAACAGTTGGCAACTCTGTTTCCGGGATTAATAAAAAATGTATTAAATTACGAAGAATTATTGCCAGTAGTATAATTGTAGGTCTATTTCTATTTAGAACTAGTGAATCAGATTAGAAATGTGCAGCGCCCACTGAGAGCAACATAAGCGCTTTGCTCAGGGAAGCAGATAACAGAGGAGGTCTTCCTGCCCCGGGCCGGCGTTATCCTGGAATCTTAATGCCGATACAGCACGATGGAGTCGCATTATCTGCTCACAAAGAGAGCGAGGCTCTTCCTTAACTACCGGAAGAGGAAAAAGCTTGAATCGCTTCCTCACTGGCATCTAGCGGAAGAGGGGAGAACTTCTCAGCGTCATGGAAAACTTCAAGTTCTGGTCCGCTCCGATATTGCAAGCAGGGGAACGCTGTGAACCGCAGTACATTGTATTGAGTCGCTATCGATACCAATAATAATAATAATAATAATAATAATAATAATAATAATAATAATAATAATAATAATAATAATAATAATAATATTAATAATGATATTAAATTATAAAAATAATACAATAACCAAATAATACTAATATTATAATAATAATAATAATAATAAAATAATGTAATAATATAGAAATAACATAATGTAATAATAATAAAATAATAATAATAATAATAACGAAATAATAAAAATAATATAAAAACCAAATAATAATAGTAATATAATAATAACCAAATAATAATGACAAAATATAATAATAATAACAAAATAATATAGAAATAGCGTAATGTAATAATAGTAAAATAATAATAATAATAATAAAATAATAAAAATAATATAAAACCCAAATAATAATAATATAATAATAACCTAATAATAATGATAAAATATAATAATAATAATAACAAAATAATATAGAATTAACATAATGTAATAATAATAAAATAATAATAATAATAACCAAATAATAAAAATAATAAATGAATGTAATAATAATAAAATAATGACAAAATATAATAATTATATTTATTTTTTATTTATTTATTTATTTCGAATATTAATGTGCAAAACAACAGCACAAAGCCAATTACAGTTTATCACAAAATAAAAACAAAAAAATAAAAACAGAACAAATGATTATGAGAATGAATGACAGAAAATGCAGTAATAACAATAATAATAATAATAATAATAATAATAATAATAGTAATAATTTATTTATTTATTTACTAATATTTATTGTGCTGTACAACACCCTGGGGCCAATAACAGTTCAGCACAAGATAAAAGTTAGCAATAATAATAATACCCAAATAAAATAACAACAAAATAATAATAATGTTATTATTATTATTATTATTATTATTATTATTATTATTATTATTATTATTACTAATAACCGAATAATAATAATAATAATAATAAAATAATAATAACAAAAAAAAATATCTTATACAGGATACCCATAGAGTTTTATATTGTCTGTGCCTAGTTCATAACTCAGGGCTATTGATATGAAATGTAAATTGTTCGTGTAAATTAGACATTTAAACTCTATCTACATTTGAGATGATATTAATGTATGAACCATATTCTGCCTCTTTCAGTTTGGTGAAAAAAACATACAGAAACAACGTTTTTCTTTTGAACATTACATGCATCGTTACTGTAACAAAAAGTTAAGTTATTGCTATTTGAATGAAATTTTAAATAATGGATTTATTTTAATTATATACAGAGTGTCTCAGGAGGAATGCACAATATTTCGGTTAATCTACATCGATTTATCCTGGTATATCTATGTCCAAAGTCTAATGTTTTGGGAGAAAACATGGAAGTCTTGCGGTGTGGTATATACTATTACTTGAAGTGTTACTTCAGATCTTTTGCACACGGCAGCATCTGAGCACCGCAACGCCATCGCAACACACACAACTGAATACACGTTCACTTGACATTTAATTCGTGTATTCGCACAGTGAAATGGGAAAGTGAACCGGTACCTGATATGAATTTACAATTCATGGAATCCGTAAGAAGGGCAAACTTAGTCATTTGTCTTGTGTAATTATTTTATTTTCTTACTAAGTTTGTACTTAATTATGAAATAAACTTAAAGGAATAACACAAGATACAGCGTTTTCAGTAATATCCTATCTTATCACAATGTTCTACAACGTAGAAATACATCTTTAGTGAAGGAAAAGTACTATTTATGGGAACCCCTGTTTAAAAATAGATATTTGAAAATGATTTGCGTTTCATGTTGTATATGAATATTTATTTGATGGAAAATAATAAGGCTTAAATTTGTATGCATATGCCATTATTATTAATTTATCCACGAAATCATTATTGATGCATTTATTAAGAGTTCTCACGGCAGAAGATGCACGGTTTGATAATAAGAAGCAGGTTGGTTTGCGTATTCACAAAGGCCTAAAACAAAATACCGAACATATCGACGGTCTTCTGTAAGTTGAGCAAGTTGACCAAACATTTATCTCTATAAACTCATAATACCAAGCCTGAAGAGGGCAGATAAGGCCCTAAAACGGGCAGTATTACTGTAACAGAGATACTATGACGGCACCACCACACGTGTTCATATATTCGTTTTATTTATGGATTTTTATAGGGATGGTGGAAATAATTTAAATACCGATATATTGATATTGCAATATATACTTACTTACTTACTGGCTTTTAAGGAACCCGGAGGTTCACTGCCGCCCTCACATAAGCCTGCCATCGGTCCCTATCCTGAGCAAGATTAATCAAGTCTCTACCATCATATCCCACCTCCCTCAAATCCATTTTAATATTATCTTCCCATCTACGTCTCGGCCTCCCTAAAGGTCTTTTCCCTTCTGGCCTCCCAACTGACACTCTATATGCATTTCTGGATTCGCCCATACGTGCTACATGCCCTGCCCATCTCAAACGTCTGGATTTAATGTTCCTAATTATGTCAGGTGAAGAATACAATGCGTGCAGCTCTGCGTTGTGTAACTTTCTCCATTCCCCTATAATTTCATCCCTCTTAGCCCCGAATATTTTCCTAAGAACCTCATTCTCAAAAACCCTCAATCTCTGTTCCTCTCTCAAAGTGAGAGTCCAAGTTTCACAGCCATACAGAACAACCGGTAATATAACTGTTATTGCAATATATTGCAAACTTAATTTCGATAAACGATACATATTGCAGAAAATATATCGGTATATCGAAACGATTCGATATATCGCTATTCCGCTAGCAAATTAATAGATACTAATACAATTATATTTGCAGGTGTACACTTATTACAATAAATTTACTTACATTTTAATAGCCTATTCGTTATTAGCGTTGAAATTAACATAGCAGTCAAAAGATTAAATGTAAAATTGGACCGAGAAACAATACATTTTCAATACCATAATTATTATGTAGTTCCTAACCTAAATCAAAATGATGTAGAAGGTAAGATGAGTTTAAATAATGCAATGGGAAAGTGTTAAGTGAACTCTACATGGGTCAGTATTTGATAATGAAACATTCATCATTCATAGTATTCTGCTCAAGGGCAGGTCTTTCACTGCAAACCCAGCATTCTCCAGTTTTTCCTTTCTGCCTTCATCTTTGTCTCCGCATATGATCCATATATCTTAATGTCGTCTATCATCTGATATCTTCTTCTGCCTCGAACTCTTCTCCCGTTCACCATTCCTTCCAGTGCATCCTTCAGTAGGCAGTTTCTTCTCAGCCAGTGACCCAGCCAATTCCTTTTCCTCTTTCTGATCAGTTTCAGCATTATTCTTTCTCCATCAACTATTTCCAACACAGCTTCTTTTCTTACTCTGTCTGTCCATTTCACACGCTCCCATCCTTCTCCATATCCACATTCCAAATGCTTCTATTCGCTTCTTTTCACTTCGTAGTAATGTCTATGATTATGCCCCATAAAATGCTACATTCCACACAAAGCACTTCACTAGTCTCTTCTTAGTTCCTTCTTCAGTTGAAATGATGATGATGATGATGATGATGATGATGATGATGATAGAATTTTTATGTACTAAAATATATAATAAGCTAACAATGTCAGTACTAGGTTGTGCATAGAAATCCTAGCCGCAAACCAATCTCCAACCAGTATACATCCTTGTTTCTCTTTCCATTTTAAGACATAGAAATAAAAGTTCTGAAGTCAGACGGTTCCTTTCAGAGTGGCAGTTGCTCCTGCCTTGGAGAACATCTATACTAAAACAGTAGTAGATAAAGCTCCCGTCTTAGTCTCACGTTCGCATACGTTGCATTTTGAATTTGGTAAAGTAACATTATTTTTTTTTCTTTTTCTTATTAGCTTTCATTCTTTCTTTACTTGTAACTTTTTTATTCTGTAAACTAGCCGTACCGTGCGCTCCGCTGCACCCGTTAGAAATAAATATAAAGTAATTATATAATTAAAATAGGACGTTTGATCCAGGGAACATTCGTGTTTGATAGAAGCATAAATCGTTTAATATGTTACTTAATTTAAATTGCATCCAAATAATTAAAATGCGATCATTTTGGTCCAGAGACACTCATTTGGTGCAATGACAATTCCTTTAACATGTTTCTTAATTTTTATTACATGCATCCATAGTTTAATGAAGATTGACATCATTTAGATTTAATGTGCATATTTTATTTTACTTGTTATAGGTTTCCATTGAATTATGGTAATAACTTAATTTTAACCCTTGTTTTCTACGTATTCAGTAAATGGCGCTTGGCCCACTATGGTTCTGAACCCTTCAAATAACTTAAATTATATTACATATTATATTATATTATATTATATTATATTATATTATATTATATTATATCAGAAGTTACTGTAATAACATTATACCATTATGTCCATCTAGAGAAACTACACTTTCCAATGGTGAAATAATAATTAATTATACAAATCGGTTAATTTAGCTTCCGATATTACTTCATACAAACACAGAAACATTCTCTGTAGGCTATCTTTCATAGCTTTCTATTGTTGCTGTCCAAAGCCCCTTATAGACGAAGTCATTTGTTTTTTAATTCATTACACGGCCTTAGATGGCAGTTATTTTAATTTTGAAACTCATTTATCTCATTAAATATCAGTTCTATCAAAACTTTTCAAGGAATAAAACTTATCGCACATTATGTTTCAAGAAACTTTTGTTATGTAACATTTTTCACAAAAATCTATAATAAGCGAGATATTTCGATTTATTTAATTCAGTTCCCCTTATAACCCCCCCCTTTAAATAATGTATTTTGAATGCCATATAGCCTAAAAATCTAAGTTACAACGAACTTAATTTATATTCCAATTTTCATCGAAATCCGTTCAGCCATTATCGCGTGAAAAGGTAACAAACAGACAGACAGACAGACAGAAAGACATACAAACAAAAATTTCAAAAAAGCGATTTTCGGTTTCAGGGTGGTTAATTATATATGTTAGGACCAATCATTTTTGGAAAATCGAAAATTACCAGGAAAATTTCGGCTACAGATTTATTATCAGTATAGATTGTCATTGTTTGTTTGTTTGTGTACTTGTTTACTTTTTTCCTTACTCTGTTATCTTTCATCATCTATATGTTCTTGTATTGTTTTGTTTGCTTTGTCTAATGGCAGCCTCTAATTTGAGGAATCTCAATAAAAAAATTTAAAATAACCAAATAATAAGTCCACACCTGTGGAGTAACTGTCAGAGCGTCTGGGCGCGAAACCAGGTGGCCCGGGTTCGAATCCCGGTCGGGACAAGTTATCTGGTTGAGGTTTTTTCCGGGGTTTTTCCTCAACCTGATACGAGCAAATGCTGGGTAACTTTCGGTGCTGGACCCCGGACTCAGTTCACCGCATTATCTCCTGCATTTCATTCAGACGCTAAATAACCTGAGATATTGATACAGCGTCGTAAAATAATCCAATAAAATAAAAAACCAAGTAATAATAACAACAAAATAATATAATAATACCATAACATAATATAATAATAATAATAATAATAATAATAATAATAATAATAATAATAATAATAATAATAATAATAAGTAGCTTTGAAAGTCAAGGGAATTAAATGTGACAATGCTTTTTTCTTTTTCGTGAAAAATCTTTTTAAAAAACAGCGGATTTTGGAGACTCAGCGACGATATGTAATATGCTTTACATGTAACTTTGCCAAAAGCGAGGGGGGAGGGGGACACGCAAATATGCACTATGGAATAACTCATTTGAAAGGTTGGCAGCTTTGGGGAAAGGAAAGTCATCTGTCGGCCTAATGTATATTTTTACAAACCTAGCACGTAAGTCAGTGTAGAAGAGTTTTCTGTATGCCTGTTGTCGATCATGGTTAGAGATGGTAGATTTGTATTTATTTTTTTAATATATATGATGTTCGTTCACTAAATTGTTATCATAACATTAAAAATGATTAATCCCACTTATTTCACGCTATCATTTTAACTGAAAGTACCTAGAATATGTGTTACAAACATATACCACTTTAAGAGATCTAATAACCTAACATAAACAACATCTAGAATATTGTGAGGCCCATTGGAGTGTTTGCCTCTCATATCTGTCATTACAGTGTCACCTGTTTTCTCTATATTTGGTACAGTTATCACTCGTTTCTTAGATATTTTAAACAATGACAGAATAAAGGACTTGCATAAATGTTCTTCTCAATCATGATACTGTCACAGTCTACTATATACAGTCGCGAAGCTCAATATGTAGTAAAAATGCAAACATGGGTAGTTGCCCACCACTAGGATCGCTACTATCGCCTCATCATCGCAGATCTCTCTCCTAGCAGCCGACAAAATATGTTACACTTTCGTTGTGTTCTTTTGGAAAAATTAACACCTTCCTTCCATTATTGAAATATTAAATGCATAAAGTTAATTTATTATTTTAATGAAGTATATTAAATTCCACCATAAACTCGAAGATACCTGCAAGAAATAGGTTAATATTATTTTTGTTTGTGCAAAACGAACTGAAATTTACTATAATAGCTTCACTCATTCACGATTATAGCGATAATTAAGTATGAAAACAATAAATATTAATTTGCATTTCCCTTTACAACAATAATAATGAAAATATGAATTAATGGAGTAACTTACGTGTACCGGTACTTGTAGTGTAGGCTTACGTAGTTAACAAAGTGGGATGAGGTTAAGCAATAATAATCACACCAGAATTGGAAATAAAACGTGATCAATAAATTTTATTGTAACAGACTTTTTCTACGTCTCTAGTAAAGTAACAAATAAAAATAACAACAAAATTAACAGCTATAATTAAAAACATATCCTTTGATAAATAAAGTAGGCCTAAGCAATAATAATCACACCAGAATTGGAAATAAAACGTGATCAATGAATTTTATTGTAACAGACTTTTTCTACGTTTCTAGTAAAGTAACAAATAAAAATAACAACAAAATTAACAGCTATAATTAAAAACATATCCTTTGATAAATAAAGTAGGCCTAAGCAATAATAATCACACCAGAATTGAAAATAAAACGTGATCAATGAATTTTATTGTAACAGACTTTTTCTACGTTTCTAGTAAAGTAACAAATAAAAATAACAACAAAATTAACAGCTATAATTAAAAACATATCCTTTGATAAATAAAGTAGGCCTAAGCAATAATAATCACACCAGAATTGGAAATAAAACGTGATCAATGAATTTTATTGTAACAGACTTTTTCTACGTTTCTAGTAAAGTAACAAATAAAAATAACAACAAAATTAACAGCTATAATTAAAAACATATCCTTTGATAAATAAAGTAGGCCTAAGCAATAATAATCCCACCAGAATTGAAAATAAAACGTGATCAATGAATTTTATTGTAACAGACTTTTTCTACGTTTCTAGTAAAGTAACAAATAAAAATAACAACAAAATTAACAGCTATAATTAAAAACATATCCTTTGATAAATAAAGTAGGCCTAAGCAATAATAATCACACCAGAATTGGAAATAAAACGTGATCAATGAATTTTATTGTAACAGACTTTTTCTACGTTTCTAGTAAAGTAACAAATAAAAATAACAACAAAATTAACAGCTATAATTAAAAACATATCCTTTGATAAATAAAGTAGGCCTAAGCAATAATAATCCCACCAGAATTGAAAATAAAACGTGATCAATGAATTTTATTGTAACAGACTTTTTCTACGTTTCTAGTAAAGTAACAAATAAAAATAACAACAAAATTAACAGCTATAATTAAAAACATATCCTTTGATAAATAAAGTAGGCCTAAGCAATAATAATCACACCAGAATTGAAAATAAAACGTGATCAATGAATTTTATTGTAACAGACTTTTTTTACAACTCTAGTAAAGTAACAAATAAAAATAACAACAAAATTAACAGCTGTAATTAAAAACATATCCTTTGAAAAAAAAAATAGGCCTAAGCAATAATAATCCCACCGGAATTGAAAATAAAACGTGATCAATGAATTTTATTGTAACAGACTTTTTCTACGTTTCTAGTAAAGTAACAAATAAAAATAACAACAAAATTAACAGCTATAATTAAAAACATATCCTTTGAAAAATAAAGTAGGCCTAAGCAATAATAATCCCACCAGAATTGAAAATAAAACGTGATCAATGAATTTTATTGTAACAGACTTTTTCTACGTCTCTAGTAAAGTAACAAATAAAAATAACAACAAAATTAACAGCTATAATTAAAAACATATCCTTTGAAAAAAAAGTAGGCCTAAGCAATAATAATCCCACCAGAATTGAAAATAAAACGTGATCAATAAATTTCATTAAAACAAACTTAATTTTTCTACGTCTCTAGTGAAATATTATTATTCCAATTATTGTATTTTAGCTATTAACATTTTCATTACAACCAATAACGAACATTTCACAAGCATCAATGTGAAATACGCAACGAGCTAGCACTCGATGGAAATACGACACAGTCCAAAGTCGACAGTGGACAGTCTATTGTTTGTAGTCGCTAACCGCTTGGAGCTCTTTATCACGAGATTTGCAAAAAATCACCTCAAGCTTCGCGACTGTATATAGTAGACTGTGATACTGTATACCCAAGAATATTCTCGATGCTGTGGTTTTACAGTTGTTTGACGTTACTTAATGGTCCTCCTCTCCAAATATCCCATACGAAATGTATTCTGTTGGTTTTTGGTTCCAGTTTCCCAAAATCCTGAATGGAAGATGGTTTGTTCCTCTGTAGACACCTCATATTTCTTCTGGCAGCAACTGCCTTAAATGTTTTGCTACTAAACTGTCAGAAATATGGTCGTTCCTAAATGACTGACTGATAGCATGGATTTCACATTTTATAGCACTGCTTACGCCTATATTATTAGTTCCTTATATTCATTCTCCATTGACAAAAATAAATAGTAATACTGTATTTCTTTCATCATTTTCTGACCTATTTCATTTCACTTATTTAATACTGTACACTTGAGCTACATTAGGCATTGCAGCCCGAAAGAGCAGAAGCTCGTGCTCGGGCGCAGGAGATTATTTTACGACGCTTTATCAACATCTAGGTTATTTAGCGTCTGAATGAGATGAAGGTGATAATGCCGGTGAAATCAGTCCGGGGTCCAGCACCGAAAGTTACCCAGCATTTGTTCATATTGCGTTGAGGAAAAAACCCGGAAAAAACCTCAACCAGGTAACTTGTCCCAACCGGGAATCGAACCCGGGCCACCTGGTTTCGCGGCCAGACGCGCTAACCGTTACTCCACAGGTGTGGACGAGATGGTAGATTTTCGCAATCACGATAAATGCGAAATGTGCCGAAATGCTGTTAAAATAAGTAATTTCATATTTAAAAGCATGCTAAGTATATTAGTGTAGTTTTTAAAACCGCGATAAAATGAGAAATGTAAGTGTTTCTGCGGAATGACAACGAAATTACATTTTATGAGATATTTTTGTGTTTTTGTGCAAAAGAAACATACATAATTTAACCCTTAAATTGGCAAAACTTCATTTCTCACACTAGTTTATTAAACCGTGTCGGACTCAGCACGAGTACTGGTTGAACTTGCCATAAATAGATTTAACGAAATGGGTCTCCACATAAACATAGATAAATGCAAATGCATTTCTGTAACCAAAGGATTTCTTAATTACAAATCACTTGACTTAATATCTGGCCAAATAATTCCATAAATTGTCCCAGAAGAAAATATAATATATCTCGGTGTAAGTTACCACACTTCTACTGTATTTGATGCAGTCAAGTGTATGGAAAAGTTAAAGAACAAATTAGATATCCTTGCATCAACTCCTCTATTACAACATCATCAGAAATATTCTGTGTTATGCAGCTACATCTGCCCTACTTTTATTTATCAGTTTCAGACAACAACACTGAATAAAATACCAGCCAAATTTCTTTGTGATCCCGATGTTCTCATTAAAACCACATTGAAGGAAATACTCCAGCTTCTCACCGACACACCAGACAACATGCTTTATGCTGACAGAAAATACAAGGGATTGGGACTATTTAAATCTAGCTGGGAAGCTTTTTTGCAGCATATCAATGCATGTCAGAGCTTACAACGATCCCAAAATGCCCATGTAAACGCTTGTGGCAACTTGTTTAATGAAATTGGGGTTTGTTTAAATAAACTTGGACTTCAGAACATCTCTTCTGATTCACTTCAAGTGAAAAAATTGAGGCAAGAGCTCAGGGAGCGAGCATTTCAATCTTGGTGCTCTTTAAATCAGAAAGGGAAAGGCGTCATCCTCTATAAGGAGTTCACTCCCGCCAATAAATGGATCCGACAACCTGATCGCCTCACTAGCAGTGAATGGAGACAAGCTCTTAAAATGACAGCTAATGTTTGTCCGCTGCGTGCTATACCAGGAAGGTCCCGAGACGGAAACCACTGTCGTCGTTGCGTCAGTGAGATTGAAACTCTTGGCCACGTTTTGGGTGCCTGTCCTTTCAGCGAGACACTGCGGAACTCTAGGCATCACAGAATCAGGTCCATGATTGCCGAAACCTTGAGGAAGAAAGGTCTCACTGTGCACGAAGAAGTCTTTGGCATCTCTCAAGAGGGATCCTGTCGGCGAATTGACATGCTTGCCATTCCACCAGGCTCTACATCCGCCTACATTATCGACCCGACAGTCAGGTTCGAGGCACAGGAACAACAGCCCGCTGACGTCCAGCAGAAAAATGCAGAATTTATGAGCCCACAGTTCCATTCTATTTGGAGAAATATCACCTAACCTCCATTGAAGTAGTTGGGCTAATGGTTGGCGCTAGGGGCACAATACCTCGCCTCTTTGCCAGTTTCTGCAAGCAGTTCCAGCTGAATAACGACTTCATTCGTGATGTTTCCCTTGCCGCTATCAGAGGATCACTTGCCATTTTAAAATACCATCTGTACTTTGTTTCCTAAAAAGGAAGAATTTTGCTCGAATGTCTAATCTGTTTGTTTACTATGTTTAGACTTGTTATATACAGGGACATCATTTTATTTTTAATATTAACCTAGCTATACTTTGGATCAACGCCGTTTCCTGCCCCCTTCCGCAACTGGAGTTCGATGATACTGGCGTAATATATAAACAAATCACTTTACTAGGTATAGGAGAGAAGAAAAGTAGTTCATCCGTTTACGTAAACTAGGAAATATCGTGCTTTTGAGTTTGATCATTTTCATTAGGTTTTTGTTTAATCAAAATACAGTACAGTATTAACAATGAGTGTTTTTACTCACGAACTGAGCTATCCATGCGGACGTATTCATTATGCAGTGTATATTATACTGTCTACAGCACATTAGCGTACAATATAGAGAATGAAGTTAAATTGAAAAATAATCATAATATGGATATTTAAACACATTTTTGAAAATGGTGGCTGTTCATTTCTATACACGCTTCAGTTCTAATGTGCATATTATCGCACTATAGACTATTGTACCTAATCCGAATTACCAGTTTCGTCCTTCGTACTAGTAACTCATGTTGAAATAGTTCTGTACCTACTCTATAAAAGAGTACCTTACGTACTGTAAATTCAATCTTCACTTCTGCCCGATCCGAAAAGATAAAATTACTCAGACATGCTATCTACTGTCCGTCCAAGTGGTTATGTCGTAGGGTCGTAGAAAGGGAGGAAATCACGTGACAGTTAACTACTTAACGAGGCCCTTTTATTTAAGTTATTTTAAACAGTTGTATAGTATTACGTAGACGTCCAATTCCTAACAGAAATTAATGTTCTCAGAAAAGAACTAAGACAGCCCAGCCACTAGCTGGCGAATAAAAGCTGGTGGGGGAAACCGGGATACGACGTAGGCAAATGGACGACAGTACCTGTGCGAAAATGATTCAATATTGAAAGCTCTTTCGTCACTGGAAAACGCGAACATATTTTTGGAACGTACTGTTTACTATGACCGTAAGGCTACTATGCGGTCTTGGATCTGTGTGGAGGACGGTTGAACTTCATTAGTAGAAGGGGTGAGAGTCAAGTACATTAAAAAACTCAGGTACAATAAAAATTGAAGTAGAAATAAAATGATGTCCCTGTACATGCTATTATCTTTCCTGTACTTAATTTTCCTTTTGGTTCGTTCCCCTCCTTTCTCTTTTGTGGTCTGTTTTTTTTTTTTTTTTTCACTCTCTGTGTTTGTTATGCTTTGTCCAAGGAGGCAGTCCCGTTATTGGGAAAGCTGTTACTATTATTTTAATTGGTAACCTTGTGAAACATCTATCGCAATGTCCATATTTATATGTTGTACAATATTATAGTATTGTGAAATTTTGGTTAAATTTAATTTTGCTACCAATTTTTTTTCTATTGTTCTATTAAAATTATAGGATATGGCCTATTAACCTGGTGTATCCTATAGGATACTTTGTGAATTTAAAGGTTAAAGGTCCCGATATAGACAGGTCCTTACATTTCTTTAAATACTTTGATTACCTCTCCATGTCAGCTTTTACAGTATAACACAAGAATGTGACCTACTTTCAGTCTCGAGACAATAATACTTACTTACTTAGTTACTTACTTACTTACTTACTGGCTTTTAAGGAACACGATACATTGCCGCCCTCACATAAGCCCGCCATTGGTCCCTATCCTAAGCAAGATTAATCCAGTCTCTACCTTCATATCTCACCTCCCTCAAATCCATTTTAATATTATCTTCCCGTGTACGTCTCGGCCTCCCCAAAGGTCTTTTCCCCTCCGGCCTCGCAACTAACACTCTATATGCATTTCTGGATTCGCCCATACTTGCTACATGCCCTGTCCATCTCAAACGTCTGGATTTAATGTTCCTAATTATGTCAGATGAAGAATACAATGCGTGCAGTTCTGCGTTGTGTAACTTTCTCTATTCTCCTGTAACTTCATCCCTCTTAGCCCTAAATATTTTCCTAAGCACCTTATTCTCAAACATCCTTAACCTATGTTCCTCTCTCAAAGTGAGACTCCAAGTTTCACAACCATACAGAACAACCGGTAATATAATTGTTTTATAAATTCTAACTTTCAGATTTTTGACAGCAGACTGGATGATTAAAGCTTCTCAACCGAATAATAACAGGCATTTCCCATATTTATTCTGTGTTTAATTTCCTCCCGAGTGTCATTTATATTTGTTACTGTTGCTCCAAGATATTTGAACTTCTCCACATCTTCAAAAGATAAATTTCCAATTTTTATATTTCAATTTTGTACAATATTCTTGTCACGAGACATAATCATATACTTTGTCTTTTCGGGATTGGCTTCCAAATCTATCTCTTTACTTGCTTCCAGTAAAATTCCCGTGTTTTCCCTGATCGTTTGCGGATTTTCTCCTAACATATTCACGTCATCCGCATAGACACAAGACAATAATACAAGACAGAAGATAGGCTAAGTGTCTCAGAATGTATTACGAATCAATCTGGCCATACAGTGAACCAATGCCCTTCTTTCATACTTCGCCCTTGGAAATTCGTGCAGCCTAAACGCGCAATAGGCATAACTAGTTAAATGCCATGTAAATGTATAGAAAGCCTAAGCATGTGTACACCGATCGCTTACAATTCGTTCTTTCAGTGTCCCCACTTGACCGAAGCGAATTTCAGAATGATTTCCCCCTCAGATGCTTCAGAGTTATTTGATGTATTTTCAAAACTCTAGAGTTTCGTGCTTATTCAACAGAGTGGATTTTGTATTGCTTAAGTGGTCATACGCACGCTATTTCAGACATTTTTTGTGTAGTGGCAGAACTGGGTATATTTAATTTGTTTTAAGCCCATTGCGTCCACTGTTTTCTTTTTGTGTTGGTGCTAATAAATAGAGGGTTCGAGTTTGATTCAGACTTCGTTTATTTCTGACCCACACATAAGGCATAACAAATTCAAACCTGTTTTTTTTTTTTCAGAATCGTTCCTCAGTTTATCGATACATTTGTGCCTGATTAAAGAGAACATGTTTGGTTGGTTCTGCAGCCATTTCCTAATTTCTTCATCAATAAGGGAATTTGTTGCAAATGCTTTTCCTCCTTCGCTTTTCTTCATCAATAAGGGTATTTGTTGCAAATGCTTTTCCTCCTTCGCTTTTCTTCATCAATAAGGGTATTTGTTGCAAATGCTTTTCCTCCTTCGCTTTTCTTCATCAATAAGGGTATTTGTTGCAAATGCTTTTCCTCCTTCGCTTTTCTTCATCAATAAGGGTATTTGTTGCAAATACTTTTCCTCCTTCGCTTTTCTTCATCAATAAGGGTATTTGTTGCAAATGCTTTTCCTCATCAATAAGGGTATTTGTTGCAAATGCTTTTCCTCCTTCGCTTTTCTTCATCAATAAGGGTATTTGTTGCAAATGCTTTTCCTCCTTCGCTTTTCTTCATCAATAAGGGTATTTGTTGCAAATGCTTTTCCTCCTTCGCTTTCTTCATCAATAAGGGTATTTGTTGCAAATGCTTTTCCTCCTTCGCTTTTCTTCAGCGGTCTAGACAGGTGATAGTCGTATGGCAATAAATCTGGGCTGTATGGAGAATGTCTCAGCACTTCCTAACCATATTTAGTGATGGTATCTTGTTAATTTCTGTGCTTTGAGAGCGGAAGTTTTTATGAAGACAAATATCCTTATACAATTTTGCGATTCTTCTGAACATTACGGTTTCTTTCATTATCATTTTCATTTTGAAGAACTGTTATGTAATGCTGGGGTCATTGTTTAATGATATAAGAGACAAGGAAAATTTGCTACTCTGTTTCCCCCTCCCCCCAAAAAAAGTCTCGAGAATCGGATTTTCGTGAAGGATATAAGCGAAATAAAATCAGAACCTAACCAATTCCCTGAACCATTCATTCTACAACTGTAATAGCTTGTCTCTGTGCGATTGCTGTTCTCCTCTTCAGGTGCTAATCTAGTCCGACCTTGCTCCGACGTCACAAATGCACAATCTGCCGATCACTGCTATAACTGAACTGAATGGTTATCTGTAGACTTCGTGGAATTGCCACGAGAATCGCAAGGTTTACTACGCACGCGGTATAGACTGTATGAGAAGGGGACGTGCAAAGGATGGAGTATCCCTCTGATGTAAACACTGAGTAGTATACTGCTGTTACAATAAAACCTGTATCCTGCATTCAAGAAATATAATGAATGATCATTGAAGTAGGGAATGTCTAAACATGTAAATACACAATTATTTTGTAGTGAGATATATTAACTCTTAAAATTTAATGTAAGATACTCACATCATCCTTGAATATGTACATTGCAGTGAAGAGTTACGTACATTTTGAGCGACTGCAAAGTGAACCTCCTCCGATGGTCACTTAAACAGTTTTTATATTGGGAAAATGTACGTTCAACATCACACGATGTAATACGTACATATTTGAAGAACGGAAAGTCACTACTTTTTAGTACACCAACTTCAGACGTCTCGTCGTGACCTGATAGTACATCATTTATAATACGAAGTTGTGAATTTTTTTTATTGGGTTATTTTACGACGCTGTACCAACATCTAGGTTATTTAGCGTCTGAATGATATGAAGGTGATAATGCCGGTGAAATGAGTCCGGGGTCCAGCACCGAAAGTTACCCAGCATTTGCTCGTATTGGGTTGAGGGAAAACCCCGGAAAAAAACCTCAACCAGGTAACTTGCCCCGACCGGGATTCGAACCCGGGCCACCTGGTTTCGCAGCCAGACGCGCTGACCGTTACTCCACAGGTGTCGACACGAAGTTGTGAATAGGCAGGATTTTTTAGCAATAATGTTTCTCAACTTACATTTCACTTTTTATGAAATTAGTGAATTGTTGTTTTGAATAACGGTTTGTGATACGTTATACACTATATTAAGGGCTTCTGAGAGTTGTAGTTTAGACGATTCTAACAAGGTGATGCTTTTGGACACGATTTTAAAATTAGAATCAATGAACAGAATATATTCCAATAGATGTTCAGAAGGCATTGATTTTACAGCTGCAACAGCGGAACTGTCTGTGCTATCCAATGCATCAATTATCTCCTTTATTTTGCCGTAATATTCTGCTTAATAATTAACAGAATCCAACCACGTTCCCAAAGGATCAAGACTGGCTGCGGGGGTAAGGGTATTCCAGGGGCAATTGTTTGGAACAGCAACACTCTCATTGTAGTATGTTTGATTGAATTCTTGTCTGCACTGAACAAATGTTAAGCTTTGACTATTCCAACCACAGTAATGCAAAAACATGTGCTTACATAGGTATACATTAGCTGTAGCTGCTCTATCTATTTGGACCGGTCACAACTCTTAACATGAACTGCTTATAGGCCTACTACGAGACCGGGCGGTCGCTGACTTCCTCTATACTACCGTACATCGGCAACCTGATTGCATGCTGCGTGTGGCAATTCAACGAAGTCTAGTTATCTGTAATACTACGTACACATGACGCCAACTTTACTCTCAGTTGTGGAGTCAATACTGAAAATTATTACAGCCAATAGACATCCCACATGCACAGACGAAATCCCATTCTTAACACAGTCCATAGCCTTTCAGTTCATCTTGATTGCTCACGACTTTTGACAGTTAGGCCTATATTTATTTCAACCAAGTTATCTATACTAATAATAAATCTGTAGCCAAAATGTTTCTGGTAATTTTCGATTTTCCAAAAATAATTGGTCTTAACATGTATAATTAACCATCCTGAAACCGAAAATAGCTTTTTTGGCATTTTTGTTTGTATGTCTGTCTGTCTGTCTGGATGTTTGTTACCGTTTCACGCGATAATGGCTGGACGGATTTCGATGAAAATTGGAATATAAATTACGTTCGTTGTAACTTAGATTTTAGGCTATATTGTATTCAAAATACGTTATTTAAAAGGGGGATTATTAGGGGGCCTGAATTCAATAAATCGAAATATCTCGTTTATTATTGCTTTTTGTGAAAAAATGTTACATAACAAAAGTTCCTTTAAAATTGATTTTCGATACGTTTTATTCTATGCAAAATTTTGATAGGACTGATATTTAAGGATATACAAGACTTTTAAAATAACAATACAATACATTTTCACCGCCGCCTCAGATTGTAGCGTTATTGTTCCTGCAGTAACTCCTATGTGCAAAATATAAAATTTTTTAGTAGGAAGAAAAAACACATTTATTCATTGTATGGCAATGGTACATAGATGATCGTGAATTCTTACATTTTCGAAAGAAAGAAATATAATTACATATCACTGTTTATGCCGTATCACTATTTCAGTTATTTGAAGGGTTCAGAACCATAGTGGGCCAAGCGCCATTTACTGAAGACGTAGAAAACAAGGGTTAAAATTAAGTTATTACCATAATTCAATGGAAACATATAGCAAGTAATATCAAGTATACACTTTAAAACTAAAAGATATGTCAATCTTCATTAAACTATGGTTGCATGTAATAACAAATAAGAAACATGTTAAAGGAATTGTCATTGCACCAAATGATTGCTCTCTGGACCAAAATGATCGCATTTTAATTGTTTAATACAATTTAAATTAAGTAACATATTAAACTATTTATCCTTCTATCAAACACGAATGTTCTCTGGATCAAATGTCCTATTTTAATTATGTAATTACTTTATATTTATTTCTAACAGGTGCAGCGGAGCGCACGGGTACGGCTAGTTCACAATAAAGCTGCATTTTAATATTTTTCAGGAATGGTGTACAGACTGTACAGATTATGATGTCATGTAAAATTGTTTGCGATTGCAGTATCATAGTCCTTCTTTTATTGATATTCGTTTGCTTTGAATTTGAGATTTATTAATGCAGCATTTTTGAAGTAATGGCTACTAAAAAGCTTTGCACAGTTTTATTTCTTGATGTTTACCTACAGTATGTTATGTTATGTTATGTTATGCAGACTATGCTGTGTTGATAGCGGTGAATAAGGGCGATGTATAAAGGCTATTACTTCATTTTAATATGACAGCCAAGGACTTCAATATGCAGTTATCAGCAGAAAAAGACATGGTTGTAGCAAAGCATCCGGTTAGATGGAAACTGTACTACACGGCAGCATAACAGAACACGTTAATGGCGTTTAATTATTTGGGAGTGGAAATTACCAGCGATAGAAACTTAATCAGGAAAGTTCGGCACCAATCGATGAAGGTAGCGCGTGTCTCAGAGCTGCTGGCTGGAAAAATAAATTGATTAGCATCGAAAATGAGGTTAAATATGCGAAGGGGCGAGGATGATGTAGTTCAAAATAATACTTTTAACAGAAGTATTTTTGTGCGAATTCAATTTTTATACATAAAAGGAAGCTACTAGTAAAATATAAAAATCATTCAACAAATGACGTAAGTATACGTAGAAGACCTTCAGTACGATCTCCTGTAAAATTTGATCTATGTGGCTTAGGGCTATATCATTCCCGCCCCTTATAAGAATATTTTACTACCGTTTTAACATATCAGGTTACACCTACTCAAACCAACGAGCAAATACAAAAATAAACTAAGATAAAATAACTAAAATGTAGGTATTTGTGCCCATTACTAATACAGGGTGATCTGTTTGGATTATGGATAGAATTAAATATATGTGACTATTTATTTCATTTACGTTACAGTCATGCTGCTTTTTACCAACAATGGTAAAGAATGTCTCAGATATGACCCAATCATAGGTTATTGTAAGTTCCCCTAATTCAAAAGGGTTTATTATTATCATTATTATTAGGGCCTATTATTATTATTATTATTATTATTATTATTATTATTATTATTATTATTATTATTATTATTATTATCATTATTATTAGGGCCTATTATTATTATTATTATCATCATTATTATTAGGGCCTATTATTATTATTATTATTATTGTTATTATTATTATTATTATTATCATCATTATTATTAGGGCCTATTATTATTATTATCATTATTATTAGGGCCTATTATTATTATTATTATCATTATTATTAGGGCCTATTATTATTATTATTATTATTATTATCATTATCATTATTATTAGGGCCTATTATTATTATTATTATTATTATTATTGTTATTATTATTATTATTATCATCGTTATTATTAGGGCCTATTATTATTATTATCATTATTATTAGGGCCTATTATTATTATTATTATTATTATTATTATTATTATTATTATTATTATTATTATTTTCAAAAAAAATTTCTACCTATAAGCCTAAATCTCTCTCTCCAGTTGTCAGATGCATGAAAGCTGCCAATTTACATTATATTAATTCAGATCCGTGTACTGTATAGTTTGTTGTTTGGCTATTCTTATATTAGCACATCCATTTTTAACTTCGTTTGTGTTGTTTTCAGCTTTTCTGTTTCAAGTATTTTTGTAATTATCTATCCATTTTGTCATTATTGTTTATTTGTATTTGTCTCTAATTTTAATAATTATTTGTATGCACTGTGTCTTATATTATTCCGGTCTTCATTTATATGATTTCATTCATTCATTTGTAATTCATTTTATTTAATTGCCATCATTTTAATTATCTCACTGTACTAATTTTAATAATTATTATTTGTGCTATTTATTTTGTTGCATTTGGTCAATGGTTAATGTTGACCATTATATTGTTTGTATTTCATCTCACTGCCATTTCTATCATTCATGCTCATCATCATTTGTTCTTTTGTTCTGTTTTGTATCGTGCAAAACTGTAATTGGCCTTGTGCTATTGTTTTGCACGTTAATATTCTAAATAAATAAATAAATAAATAAATAAATAAATAAATAAATAAATAAATAAATAAATAAATAAATAAATAAATTATTATTATTATGGCGGTCGGGTAGCTCAGTTGGTAGAGCAGCTGGCTACGGACTGGAAGATCCGGGGTTCGATCCCAAGTGTTGAAGAGATTCTTCTCGTTGCCAAACTTCCAGGACGGCTCCGAGGTTCACTCAGCCTCCTATAAAATTGAGTACCGGGTCTTTCCCGGGGGTAAAAGGCGGTCAGAGCGTGGTGCCGACCACACCACCTCATTCTAGTGCCGAGGTCATGGAAAGCATGGGGCTCTACCTCCATGCCCCCCAAATGCTTCATGGCATGTTACGGGGATACCTTTACCTTTTACCATTATTATTATTATTATTATTATTATTATTATTATTATTATTATTATTATTATTATTATTATTATTATATCAATGTAAATTCCCCTAAAGTCCACACCTGTGGAGTAACGGTTAGCGTGTCTGGCCGAGAAACCAGGTGGCCCGGGTTCGATTCCCGGTCGAGGCAAGTTACCTGGTTGAGGTTTTTTCCGAGGTTTTCCCTCAATCCAATATGAGCAAATGCTGGGTAACTTTCAGTGCTGGACCCCGGACTCATTTCACCGGCATTATCACCTTCGTCTCATTCAGACGCTAAATAACCTAAGATGTTGATAAAGCGTCGAAAAATAACCTACTAAAAAATCCCCTAAAGACGGAACAGGTAAAATGTTGGATACATGTAAATTCGCCATTCATCAGAACAATTGTTACAAATCATGTCATTCTTGTAAACTCTTGAAGACTGTATATTAGGATGCAAAATTGAACTGTAAAGAAACAAGTTGCTAGAAGTCGTGTGGTCTGTAACAACTCTTGTGGTAAGTGTGTAAGAATAATGTAATTTTTAGTTAAAAATTGGGAAAAAATAATCTGTACAAAGCAATTAAGGAATTAACAACACCTTTTTAGCTTCAGAATTAAAGCCAATTAAAGAAATGATACTTCTGAATAGTTCATTCTCTATTTGTACATTCTTTTACTCTTGAAAGTAAAGAAAAAATGTATTTTTAGCAAGTTCAAATTAGTGCAACTCTGAAAATATTGAGAATAGGACCTATGTTTATATGACAGTTTTTGCTCATAATGTCTTCGTAAATAATAATAATCATCTTCTTCATCTTCTTCTTCTTTTCTTCTTCTTCTTCCTAACAAGAAATAGTCCTAGAAGGACTGTTCCGGCATACAAAAGTTTTCCCGCCATCTCTTCATAGGGCGACCCAGTGACCTTTTCCCTGTTGGTCTGTAGTTCAAGGTCGCTCGAGGAATCCTTGTTCTAGGCATACGCTTGACACGGTGAAGCCAGTTGTCTTGATATTGATGAATATACTGCAGTAGGGTAAAGTTGCCTAATTCCGTGACATATTTAATAAAATCAATATTTATGCCAAAATTGTATTAAAATTTTCAAATAACACCTAAATCTCGTTATTTGGACCTTTAGCTACAAATTTTACAACATCCAGTGTCAATAGTTACACAAGTTTGGTATATAATAATTATATGATTCTTCTTTGTTATACAGTGGCTCCTAAATCCGTGACAGGGATCCAAATTCCGTGATAGTGGTTTCTTAATTCCGTGATACTAAAATAATCCTCATTAACTGCTCAGAAAGAAACGTGTATTTGGGAAAACATATTAAAGTCATGGTGTATTGTTTTAATATGGATTAAGCAAGAAATTACAACATAGAAAAAGGGCCTAAGTGACAAATTTCATAGAAAATACTTGTGTAACTACAGTAATACATATTACATATTAATATATTATAAACAAGATAAACTGAAAGTTAAAATCAATACAAAATTACATTTGAATAAATTGAATTATAACACAATTATTTCTCATTAGTTATATTCCTAACAACAGTAATTAAGTTAAATATATGCCCTATTATTTTATTATAATTATAATTTATGTTTCCTATAACTTATTTCTATTATTATTTTCACGAACTATTTTCTTTCATAGACATTAATTTTCACAATTTAGCGTTGGCATCTCTGGTCGAGTGAGCCAGGAAGGAGAAGTATGAAAATAAATCCGAAAATGAGAAAGCTCCTGTAGCATTGTTATTGTGTCACAATGTTTAAATAATCATACACATTGATTCAGCTGACTATAATCTACAGTAATATTTCATTTTATAATGCTATATTAATTCTTACCTCAAATATAAAATGTTTCTTGAGGAGCGGCCACAAGAGAAAGAAAAACTTACTGGTCAACCACTTTTCACTGAACAAAACCTTCTGCAGTCGACTGTTTTTATTCAAAAGGCGGGTAGTCAATAGAAGTGGAAAGAAGACATCTCCTAGCACCTGTTAGGTATTTCAAAAACTTAAAAGTCGGAGACCACAACTCCATGGCAGTCAGTAGAACGGGATTAGGGGTATCACGGAATTAGGCACCTTTACCCTACAGGTTCCATTCCCAGTTCTTGTAGGATGTCTTCATTTCTTTTATGATCCCATTATCCTGCTGTTCGGCGCATAAACTTCATTTCACTGGCAGTAATTCTGTTTTCATCGCTTTTTCGTAAGGTCCGAGATTCGCTGCCATAACAAAGGACAGGTCTGCTAAGTCTTGTACAGACGAGTGCGGGTATGTTTCTGGACTAAAGAAGGTTTCATTATACTGTTGATGATACGTGCAGATTTATTGAATTTAAAATTTTTTGTGAGATATCTAGATGAGGTAGAAAGGAAAGCTTGAAACCAAGCTAATATTGAATTCATTAACCCTTTCTAAAATGTTACCATTTATACAAATGTTTCTTCGTACAGGTTTTTTTTTGCCGCAGAATGTTATTATTTTTGTTTATTTTCGTGGATATTTCCATGCGATATTTATCAGCTATTAATTTTAAACTATAAACTGATCGTTGTAAATCATCTTCGTAAATAAGCTCCGTAAGTGGCGGTAAACTCCTCGTGAATCACCCTGTAGAAAAGGAAACACGATTCCAGCCCGTTGCAGACCACGCACAGAGAGGGTGCAGTACGATGTTATACACGTTGCGTTTAGTTTCAGCTGCTGAGAAGTTCGATTTCGTTGTAATCCTCAGTGTGGAATTCTGAAATTAATACTCGCCCCTGCATACAGCAAGCCGCATTACGCTGAAGGTTCCATAACGCACATGGAGACTGAACTGTCATCCTTAACTGTGCAACAGATACGAAACTGGACATTGCAGTGAAATCCATACCAAGTTGTGGAGCGTAGAGAGCAGATTGCAACGTATGAGCGTAGATGGTCAGACATTAAAAATCCGGCATGAAGCTGACAATGTGCTGTTCTTCCTCATATAGCTCTTACGGTTTTCTGAACAGTTCACTTTGTTTATCAAGTTGTGAGTGATAGTAAGTACTGTTTATGCCTCATTTTCTTGAACTTTTATTTAAAAGGTTCGCGGCTATGGCTCGGTGGATAAAGCTGCTAGTATACGATGAAATGTTCGTCAAATTAACAGCTTGCAAGAATTCTCAAAACTTGTAGGTAATTTGCAAATTTTATTATCAATACCCATCACCGTAAAAAAAAAACATATTTTTACGAAACCCCAAAATAAGCCCCAGAATGAGATATTTGCACAAATCTGTTGATAGCAGGCTAATTTCACTCGGGAAAAAAATCAAGAATGTGATATCTGAATTTTGCTGCTATTTACAAGCAAAAATTTTTTTAGTGAATAAAATTAATTTATTTAATTTGCTTTGAAATATTAATTCAACTGCTGGTCTCTTATTAAAAATTGGTTAGCCTTTTCTAGTATTATTTGTGATATTTTTTGTAATAGTATGAATGTTGTAATATTTACTTACATACTTACAAATGGCTTTTAAGGAACCCGGAGGTTCATTGCCGCCCTCACATAATCCCGCCATTGGTCCCTATCCTGAGCAAGATTAATCCAGTCTCTATCATCATATCCCACCTCCCTCAAATCCATTTTAATATTATCTTCCCAGCTAGTCTCAGCCTCCCCAAAGGTATTTTTCCCTCCGGCCTCCCAACTAACACTCTATATCAGTGGTGACCAAAGCGGGTACGAGGAGTTTCCTGTGTGTTTCATTCACGTACCGTACTGAAGGCAAGCAGTGGCGCTCTGCAAACTCTGTCTGAAGAGCAGTAAAAGGTGGTTTCGTAAAGAATGAGAAAAACTTTTTTGTTGTTCGGTCGTGTAAAAATGTAATATGTTTACTTTGCTCAACGGTTCAATTAGGAATATAATATAGAAACATTGTCACGCTGAATAAATTATTATTATTGTGACAGTGACGTGAGATTCGAACTCACGACCAGCGTCCCGCAAGAAAGCAGATCGCACAGGCTCCACGGAACATTGAGTGATGGCGCGCGGTGGAGAGAAGAGAGAGGGTGTATTACGTCATCGCGACGAGAGTGCGCGCGCATCTGGTGCTGGTAGAGAGGAGAGGGCTCTGGATTTTTCTGGAGTGCCATCTCTGGAGACGCGTGGAACTTTCTCGGTTACGTCGCTGTGGTTATAAATTACGGACGCGAAGGAACGACAGAGACAGTCATGATTAGTTTAGTCAGTAAGCCAGTGAACAGAGCAAGCAAGCTAGTCTTGTGTACCGGAGTTCGACTCGAGTGTGCGTCCGCAACTGTATCAGCATCCGAAGGCCTGAGTTCGAGTGCAGTGGACCGCAGTTGGAGGGACCTGAGTTCGAGTGCAGTGGAGGGACCCGAGTTCGAGTACAGTGAACTGTCTCTGAAGGTCTGTGGTTCGAGATACTGTGAACTCGAGTGACTGAGATAGAAGAACTGTGAACTGAGAACTGATAGTTCTGATTTGTAAATAGTGCTGTGTAAATATTAGTTGAGATTAACAGTTCATTGTTGTTCGTACTAGTCCAAGTATATTGTCATTGTCGTCAGCGGAGTGCTATAACGAATACTGTGTTGAGTGAAAATCCAATTGTTGACGAGAGCGTTTAAGGCGAATTGTAGAAAGGAATTATTGTTGTGACGAATAAATTACATTGTTGTTACTAATAAAATTTACATTATTATTATTATTATTATTATTATTATTATTATTATTATTATTATTATTATTATTATTATTATTATTATTATTGACCAGTAAGTATGTGTTTCTATAATTCTTCTGTACGTGCATGAATATTGATATTTTTAGATCTTCTCTCTAGAAGGATAAAATTATTAGGTTTTATCTCAATTTTAATCTCCTTAATCTTTAGATGAGGGTAACTATTTATTAGTTATTCATTTAGTAATAATATTGTAGAAAAACTGATTCAATATTATGTGCCAACGAACTGTTAAACGCCAGGAATTGACATGTCTTAAATCATAGCCAGGAAGAGAAAGATGAGATAAATAAATGTAAGGAAGTCAGCTACCTAATGGGGTTTGAAATATCTCGTGCTCTAAAGCATTTTAATAGAACAGAATTCCTCAAAAGAGTAATGATTAAAATAGCTTAAATAACTTGTCCATAAGAAGTTTTTAATCTTGAAAAACTACGAATTTCTCGACCAAGTATCGAGAGAAGAATTTAGAAAATTCCTGATTATATTCAAGAGAAAGATTAAAAAAGAAGCAAGAAAAATCGCATATTATTCACTGGCTCTTGATGGCAGCAGTGACATTACTGATACAGCAAAGCTTGAGATTTTTATCAGCGGGATTGATCAAGATGTCAGTACAGGAACCGCCACTGGTTGTAGTTTCCATGCCAAGTACCTTTCCTCCGTCTCCTTACTTCATAGGCTGTCTGTCGCGTGTAATCACTGCAGATCGAGTTCTGGTCGCCGCTGCTCTATACCTATCCATTTCTGGATTCGCCCATACGTACTAAAAACAGATTTATTTCAATGGCCAATATCTCGAAACAGGTTTTTGGCGCTTGAAATTATAGGAAGATTATTCGAGAAACATAAATTATGCGAGTTATCGAAAATTCGAGTAATAGAGGTTCGAGATATCGAGATTCAACTGTAGTTAAAAAGGGGAAAGGAGTAAGGAAGAAAATTAAAAGAATAAAAGAAAATATAATACAAGCAGAGTTCGTATAGGTCAGTTTCTGTCAGATGCGTTTCCAATTATATATTTGTATTCTATAATTTTGAAATATATATTAGTCCTACTTTTCACGTGCGATATTATTCTTCTATAGTGTTAGTATTATATTATATAATTCCATTGCCGCTGTAATTATATTTTAGTTCCTATTTTATTTTACTTATATATTTATATTATTATTATTATTTATTTTAATATTATATCTGAACTGCGACCGAGCACGAGCGCTGCTCATTCGGTCTCAAATTTTGTTAATACTACTGTATCTTCTTTTTATATTGCTTGTATTATATTATTTGTATTTCTCTTTGTTTGTTTTGTAATTATATTTCTTTATTCTGTATATTTGAAATAAAATAAATAAATAAATAAATAAATAAATTAACTGTGGGCTAAAGCAAGGAGATGCACTATCACCTTTACTTTTTAACTTTGCTCTAGAGTATGCCATTAGGAAAGTTCAGGATAACAGAGAGGGTTTGGAATTGAACGGGTTACATCAGCTGCTTGTCTATGTGGATGACGTGAATATGTTGGGAGAAAATCCACAAACGATTAGGGAAACTACTGGAATTTTACTGGAAGCAAGTAAAGTGATGGGTTTGGAAGTAAATCCCGAAAAGACAAAGTATATGATTATGTCTCGTGACCAGAATATTGTACGAAATGGAAATATAAAAATTGGAGATTTATCCTTCGAAGAGGTTGAAAAATGCAAATACCTGGGAGCAACAGTAAGAAATATAAATGACACTCGGGAGGAAATTAAACACAGAATAAATATGGGAAATGCGTGTTATTATTCGGTTGAGAAGCTTTTATCATCCAGTTTGCTGTCAAAAAGTCTGAAAGTTAGAATTTATAAAACAGTTATATTACCGGTTGTTCTTTATGATTGTGAAACTTTGACTCTCACTTTGAGAGAGGAACATATGTTAAGGGTGTTTGAGAATAAGGTGCTTAGGAAAATATTTTGGGCTAAGAGGGATGAAGTTACAGGAGAATGGAGAAAGTTACACAACACAGAACTGCACGCATTGTATTCTTCACCTGACATAATTAGGAACATTAAATCCAGACGTTTGAGATGGGCAGGGCATGTAGCACGTATGGGCGAACCCAGAAATTCATATAGAGTGTTAGTTGGGAGGCCGGAGGAAAAAAGACCTTTGGGGAGGCCGAGACGTAGATGGGAGGATAATATTAAAATGGATTTGAGGGAGGTGGGGTATGATGATAGAGACTGGATTAATCTTGCACAGGATAGGGACCAATGGCGGGCTTATGTGAGGGCGGCAATGAACCTCCGGGTTCCTTAAAAGCCAGTAAGTGAGTATGAAAACAAACAGAAACAAGTTAGTGAATGTAAAAGAAGAAAGAGACAAACATTGGAAATATGAATTAAGAAAATAGAAAGAAACGAGCGATAAGTAAAATAATTATGAAGAGAGATAGTGAAAGAAGAAAGGAAGATCTTATTTCTGTTACACAAGTGCAAAGAAAATGGAGAAAGTCGTGAAGAAATACCAGAAACTTACCATTGGCGCGTTTCGTTCCGATCTTCAGCTGTTGCATTTTTAGCGGCGCTAACAGCAGATATTACTGCCAGTAATGAATGACCTGCAGTCAGGTTGATGGATTTACTTGGTCATTTGCGTTGAAGCAGGGGCATTAATAAAGTGGAAAGTGCCGTCTAAATGTATAATTCACGTCTTTTATTCCCAAAATGGCGCAGATTAAATTTACGATCAAGAAATTCTACTTTTGTGGCCGCGAGAAAGGAAGATTGCTCCACCCTCTAAGTTATTGGCGCTCTGCAAGTGCCAAGTGCCAAGTTCTGTTTCATTACTTTCAAAATTGATGGTTGAGCCTTTGAAGAGAAGCCTTGCAGGGCGTTTAAAGGGCTTCCATTCCTTTCACACGCCCTCTGTTTAGGATAAGATTCCTCCAAGACGCGAATTTCATTCTGTGTGAGAAAAGCGGTCGTAGGTTCGATTTCAGTAGTGAAACCAGATTTACAAAGTAAAAAAAAAAACGGAACACTTATTGCAAAGTGGTATTTTGGACATTTATTTTGATATCTTTATATATAATTTTGAATTGGTAATGGAAATTACGGGAAAACGGCTGAACGGATTTTAATAAATGACCCCTCATTTTGAAGCTTGGAACCCAAAGTTTTTCGGAAAAATAGTAGTTTTCAGTGAAATGTCAATTTTTCTACACCATTTTCCTTTTTTCCAAAATCCATCTTTCGTCAGTTTTGAGAACTAATTAATTGCATTCACGGCCGACTTGATGTTCGCTTCCTTAAGCGAAGCGAGCATCAAGTCGGCCGTGTTGCATTTCAGAATAAAACAAAACACACTACAATAAACAATAGGCTATTACACGAAGGTCATGACCTACAGGATTGCTGACATAGAGTTCAGACGGCTTAGATTCTTTCCCATCATAATGCCAATATGTCGATCTTCATTTGTGCAATTTTTTATAACGTATAAAAAATAATTTACAGGTCTGATTCTCTGGTCTGTAGTTTTCCGAGTACAGATGTGTATTGGATATTAAGAACTACAAAACTTAAGAATGTTTGATCACATTATTACCATTAAAAATGAAATATTATTATAGTTAATGCAACACATAATGCTATACTGATATATGAAAGTGAAACCTTTTGGGGCTTTATGTAAGTAGACGCAGAGAAAGAATATTTTATATTAGATCTTCATTTCTATAATTTACTGAGTAACGGCTATAGGCCTATATAAACTTATGTTACTGAAAACCATAAAACTTAAGTAAGGTAACAATATTGTTATTAAAAATGAAATACTTTTACAATTACTAATCAAATGGTGTGGGTCCTTTTCATATATGTAATGGCAGTGTGACATAGATATTTATAAGTCTGATTCTCTAACTTTCCTTGGTAGTAATTGAGTCATGCTTCCTATTTTAGCTGCGTCTTTAAACTACATCAAAATTAATTTCATATTTCTTTGGTTTAATTGATTAGATTTGTGATCGCTGCCAAGCATATTTTGTCGTAGGGAAAATAGCATGCCATTTCACTTCTTGCTACCGTGATGAGTAAGTTTATTTCCCGCAAATGAAACACTGAAGCTGCTAACGATTTACGATGGACAATTTTATTTAGCGCGCATATAAGATTCTACAACTCTGACATATCATTCGCCTCATTTTCCACATCTCAGCAATAAATTCCTCACAACAGCCTATATTACAGAAAATATACGGAATAATATTCATTGTTACACAAATTAATCCAGCAGTATTTGGTAGATCATTATTGTCTGGAAGAAGCGCAAAAAATTACAATTCATAAGAAAAGACCAAAAGGTATTACTTATTTATAAAATAAGAGACCTACAAGATTTTGTACTCTCTTGATCACCTCAGCAAGATCTCTTAGTGGGAAAAAGTGATTCTGCCCTCTACATTTCAGGGTAGTTCACGAAACATGCAGCAACTATACCAAGATGCTAAGTCTTTTGTTCAAAGCATGACAAACCTTACATTTTCTTAATTTTCACATACAATCCGCAATGATCCGAAATAGCTACTGCATTACTCCCACATGCAAAACCCACTGATCATCCTGACATTGTTACTAGCGATTTCGCATTGAAACTCAAGAACTGAAGACGGATAGGTTCAAGGAAAAGTATTTGGTAAAAAAAAAAAAAAACATTCAGAGGGAGTATGTTTCACTGTTATGGAAGCAAATAACTATCAAAATGTCAGGTATTCTTTATTGAAAATAAATCTGAAAGATTTTTATTTGATCTTTTTATGGACTTAGTTTGCAGCAATTGCTGCGCAAGCCACTAGTATTCCTATATTTCATACTAGTCCAGGCTTATTTTTTATCACTTTAATGGTAGAAAACGCATTCTTCCCGTGTTCAAATTCTCTATAAAGATTAGACTTCGCAATATTCGTGTATTTGAAGGTAGTCTCATACTAGTTGTCTTGGTTAATTTGCACTTTACCTCATTTCTGTTGCGCTGTCGTGTGGCTTTTTCCTCTCACTCACTGGCCGCACCACTTCCATGAATTTTGTTGTGATGGACTTGATCCTCCCCGCTTGCTTTGCTAAGTGGCCAGCTATTTCGTTCCCATAATTTCCCGCATGAGCTTTGATCCTGCCAAAGTTAGTTTTCTAGTTTTTTGTGTTTCAAATAATTAATCTTGTTTGTAATTCGTAAATGCCCCTTTGAACATAATATTGACTGCCACGTGCCCTAGTCCGCAGTTTATTCTAGCCGACTTTGATAAGGCATTTATCAGAATTTAACTTTTTCTAGTTATAATTTTAACTTGAATTCCTTCTATTTTTTCTGTAGTTGCAGAAAGATCAAATGCAATTTTTAATAGGATGTTATAATATGATCGCAGCAATATCACGATTAGTCGTGTGTTTTGTAGGTTAAGGACATGCAGTTTTGAATGCTGTGTGGGATGATTTGGAAAGTTTGAAGTTAAAACATGGTTTTAATATTTATTTTGATGTACCGAAGTACATATGATATTTCCATGCAGATATTCTGCGTCATCAGATGATGAGAGAGAGATGGAACGGAGAAAAATTCTCTCCGGCGCCGGGATTTGAACCCGGGTTTTCAGCTCTACGTGCTGATGCTTTATCCACTAAGCCACGCCGTTCCATCTCTCTCTCATCATCTGATGACGCAGAATATCTGCATGGAAATATCATATGTACTTCGGTACATCAAAATAAATATGATATGCGTAATAAATCACTTTGTGATTTATAGACGGCGCCCATACCGTCGGACCCCGGCCAACCAGTCACTCATCTGAGTGCACCTCAACACATGTATGGACTTCGGTCCTGCGTTCATAGACATCTATGACGTAGTGCAGAGGGCGGCCACTAGAGGGAACCCAAGAGATGGAGCTTAATCTGAGACGATTCTAAACGGCGTCGGGATTGTATCCGGCGTGGCTTAGTGGATAAAGCATCAGCACGTAGAGCTGAAAACCCGGGTTCAAATCCCGGCGCCGGAGAGAATTTTTCTCCGTTCCATCTCTCTCTCATCATGGTTTTAATAGTTAGGGTACAGTACATTAAAAACATTATTCACGAAATGGATTTCACTACGGATCGTCCTGGATAATAAACATCCCAGTTTATCGAGAGTTTACTGCAGGCGTAAACTTCGGAGACTCCTACAACTACTGCATATAATCTAAGCTAACATAGCTTGCTGCGAGGTTGCATATGTTTTTATTAATTTTTCTTTTTCCTCTTCCAAAATGAAACTGTAGTCAACAATTCCTTACTTGAAGTAGTTACTTTTATTTAATAGCTAGCACTTTCGAGGCGCAATTTAATTACTTATATTTTTTAAGGTTCAAAGCATATATTCAGAATATTTCGGGACCTGATTGAAGACAGAAAGCTTTCCCTGGTTCTTACATATAGGAACATAACAAAAATTTGCCATTTTTAGTTGTTTTTAAGAGTATTTAATATACTAATACTCTACGTATATCCTCAATGTTTATATACCGAAAAACAAATGCACACGCAAAGCGCATCCCTCAAATTACAAGAGCGCTATCTGTTGGTGCTAGTTCAGGATATCCCTAAGAGGGATAGGCCTGTAGGTCCGCGGAAGGTGTTTTATTTCCTTCTGCCTTTGCATACCTGCAGGGCATTTTCCCCGATCCCCCACCTGGGGACGCGCCCTCTAGAGGTTAGAGGCTCCCCCCGAGGGAAATGATAGAAATACATATGCAGTGGATCCCATCAGAATACCAGGAAATGAACGGATAGATACCATAGGTGAAGAAGGCTGTGAACTAAGGAAAACAACCAAGGGCACATTCACTTAGTCTGAAGTATTGTCCAAACACAAAAAGAAGTCAATGAAATCTGAAAACAATCACCATGATATGAATGCTATAAAGAGTGACAACTGGGAGCAGCCATCAACTGTCAATTTAGCCGAGAATCACAAACTGCAATAGGAAGGTTAAAAAGTGGGCACACAAAGCATATGAACATAATAATAATAATAATGATAATAATAATAATAATAATAATAATAATAATAATAATAATAATTTTTTATTTATACTTGTAGAGTTAAGGCCATAGGGCCTTCACCTACACTCTACCAGGTCACAAAGTATACAAGCAGTTAAAATTTAACAAAAAGTTAAAGAAAAGAATACTAACATATTACAAAAAATAATACTTACTACTTACTGGCTTTTAAGGAACCCGGAGGTTCATTGCCGCCCTCACATAAGCCCGCCATTGGTCCCTATCCTGAGCAAAATTAATCCAGTCTCTATCATCATATCCCACCTCCCTCAAATCCATTTTAATATTATCTTCCCATCTACGTCTCGGCCTCCCTAAAGGTCTTTTTCCCTCCGGCCTCCCAACTAACACTCTATATGCGTTTCTGGATTCGTGCTATATGTCCTGCCCATCTCAAACGTCTGGATTTTATGTTCCTAATTATGTCAGGTGAAGAATACAATGCGTGCAGTTCTGCGTTGTGTAACTTTCTTCATTCTCCTGTAACTTCATCCCTCTTAGCCCCAAATATTTTCCTAAGTACCTTATTCTCAAACATCCTTAATCTCTGTTCCTCTCTCAAAGTGAGAGTCCAGGTTTCACAACCATACAGAACAACCGGTAATATAACTGTTTTATAAATTCTAACTTTCAGATTTTTTGACAGAAGACTAGATGACAAAAGCTTCTCAATCGAATAATAACAGGCATTTCCCATATAATAATAATAATAATAATAATAATAATAATAATAATAATAATAATAATAATAATAATAATAATAATAATAATAATAGCATAATAAAATCGACAATAAAAGACATGAAAATAATACCATAATAGAAAAAAAGAAAGTAAAATACATTGGAATATAGTGAAAGCAACTCATTTAGTACAAATGGTTAATATGGAAAAACGTAAGGAAGAATATATCAAAATGGAATGTAATAAAATAATAATAAAAAAAGAAAAGAAATACGAAAATTAAATAAAATTCACAATAAAAGGCTATGATAATAAATTCATCGGCTGATAAAGAGAACAAAAAGTGGAAAGGAAGGAAAAAGAAATATATAGCCCATATTTTTACAAAACTATGGCAGAGAAAAGGGTAACTTAGCTGTTTCCGATAGTCTTTTTTTTTTCCTGCTTTGTAAGGATCACTAAAGAATTAAGTTGTTTTCAACAGTGGTTTTTCTTAGGTCTTAAATTCTTGTGACCACCAAAGAACTGATTTGTTTTCAACAGTCTTTTTCCCTGCTTTGTAAGGACCACCAAAGATTTGAATTATTTCTAACAGTGGTTTTCCCTAGTTCTTACATTCTTGTGATCAAGACAAGAACTAAATTTGTTTTCAACATTCTTTATTTCTTGCTTTCTAAAAACCACCAAAGGATTCAATTGTTTTCAACAATGTTTTTTGGTAGTTCTTAAATTCTTGTCATCACAATGGAACTGAAATATTTTCAACTGCTCTTTTTCCTGCTTTGTAAGGAACACCAAACAATTCAGCTGTTTTCAACAGTGCCTTTCCCTAGTTCTTAAATTCTTATGACCACCTAAGAACTGAATTGTTTTCAGCAGTTTTTATTTCCTTCTTTGTAAGGAGCACCAAAGAATGCAATTGTTTCTAACAGTGTTTTTTCATAGTTCATTCTTGTGACCGCCAAGGAAGTTAATAATTTTCAATTGTCTTTTTTTCCTGCTTTCTAAGGACCACCAAAGAATTGGGTTGTTTTTAATAGTGATTTTTCTCAGTTCTTAAATTGTGACCATCAAGGAACTGAAAAGTTTTGAACAGTCTTTTTCCGTGCTTTGTTAGGACCACCAGAGAAGTGAATTGTTTCTGACAGTGCCTTTCTCTAATTGTTAAATTCTTGTGACCACCAAACAATTGAATTGTTTTCAACAGTTTTTATTTCCTGCTTTCGAAGGACCAACGAAGAATTCAGCTATTTTTAACAGTGTTTTTTTTTTTTTCATAATTCTTAAATTCTTGTGACCACCAAGGAGGTGAATAATTTTCATTTGCCTTTTCTTCCTGCTTTATAAGGACCAACAAAGAATGAAGTTGTTTTCAACAGTGGTTTTTCCTATTTTTTTTTGTGACAGTCACGGAAATTAATTATTCTTCATGTTTCTATATACGCTTTTAACACTTATACAGGAACATCATTTTATTTTTATTTCAATTTTTATTGTACCTGAGTTTTTTAATGTCCACTCCCACCCCCTCTACTAGTAAACTTCCAACCGTTCACGACACAGAGCCGAGGCCGCGTATGCAGTACTGAGTTAGTGAGTATAGTACGTTCCAGAAATATGTTCTGTTCGCGTTTTCCAGTGACGAAAGAGCTTTCAATATTGAATCATTTTCGCACAGGTACTGTCGTCCGTTTGCCTACGTCGCATCCCGGTTTCCCCCACCTGCTTCTGTTCGCCCCTTTGTTAAGTCTAGTAGCTGGGCTGTCTTAGCTCTTTTCTGAAAACATTCATTCCTGTTAGGAATTGGACGTCTACGTAATATTATACAACTGTTTAAAATAACTTAAATAAAAGGGCCTCGTTAAGTAATTAACTGTCACGTGATCCCCCTCCACCTTTCTACGACCCTGCGACAAAACCACTTGAACGGACAGTAGATAGCATTTCTGAGTAAATTTATCTTTTCGGATCGGGCAGAAGTGAAGAATAAATTTACAGTACGTAAGGTACTCTTTTATAGAGTAGGTACAGAATTATTTCAACATGAGTTACTAGTACGAAAGACGGAACTGGTAATTGGAATTAGGTACAATAGTCTATAGTGCGATAATATGCACATTAGAACTGGAGCCTGTATCGAAATGAACGGCCACCATTTTCAAAAATGTGTTTAAATATCCGTATTATGATTATTTTTCAATTTAACTTCATTCTCTAAATTGTACGCTAATTTGCTGTAGACAATATAACATAATTAATACGTCAGCATGGATAGCTCAGTTCGTGAGTAAAAACACTCATTGTTAATACAGCACTGTATTTTGATTAAACAAAAACCTAATGAAAATGATCAAACTCAAAAGCGCGATATTTCCTAGTTTACGTAAATGGATGAACTACTTTTCTTCCCTTCTATACCTAGTGAAGTGATTTGTTTGTATTTTACGCCAGTATCATCGAACTCTAGTCGTGGAAGGAGGTAGCAAACGATGTTTTCGGGTCTCAGTCGTTGATTCAAAGGTATAGCCAGGTTAATATTAGAAATAGTAGTAAAAATATAATGATGTCCCTGTATATAGTATAGGGCCTAAGACTGAACCTTGAGGTACACCTAAATTTATATCATCTTAATGTTTATGAGATAAATTCTTTGATTATTTTCCTATGGTTAAGACAATTTTATGATTTGAGCATTTCTTTTCCCAACATCATAAGATTGTTAACTTGCTGTACAGAGTACAGAGTCAGTTCTATGCAACTTGATCCTAAGATGAATTCGTAAGCTATATATTGTGCTCCTAACGTACAGTCTATTTCCTCCTAGAAGTTCTTCTAGACTTGTGCTATAGTTAGATTGTACCACATCTTTGACCTAGTATTGCTGTCCAGAAGCAGTTATCCATCCATATCTCTGGAATATTATCGCATTATGAAGTATAGACCAAAAGCTAAGAACCTCAGGCTGTCGTGGGACAGTTCCAAGACAATGTCGTCTTCCCTGGGTAATGGGTTGATTTGTTCTTCGCTTGTAATCACTATTGCTGACCCCATTTTCCAGTTTCCTGCTGTATACTCGGCAGTTTCGTGGAATTCCTGTTATTCTATTTTCTAAAACGTATGGCTCTCGTAGAAAGGCTGTCAACGTCTGTGCCAAGTGAAATGAGATTGTTTATAGCCCTTTGGAGTGTTCTAGGTGTATTTATATGCGTATGTATGTAATATGTGTATGTACCTATGTATGTATAATAATAATAAGTTAATAATAATAATAATAATAATAATAATAATAATAATAATAATAATAATAATGATTTATTTAACCTGGCAGAGTTAAGGCCATAACATTCAACCAGGAGTAAAACTGCGATACAAAAAACACTACAAATTTACAAAGTACACTACAATTTTACACACAAAACTGAATAAGATAATAATAATAAAATGTAAACAACAAGTAAGTAGAAATCAGACATAATATATAACATACAGAAAGAAAGGAAAAAGCATAATAAAATGTGAACAGCAGATCAAAATAAATGAGATATACAAGGTATAAAAAATAAGACAATTATTGATAATAATAATAATAATAATAATAATAATACTTAATTAGTTACTTACTTACTTACTTACTTACTTACTTACTTACTTACTTACTTACTTACTTACTTACTGGCTTTTAAGGAACCCGGAGGTTCATTGCCGCCCTCACATAAGCCCGCCATTGGTCCCTATCCTGAGCAAGATTAATCCAGTCTCTATCATCATATCCCACCTCCCTCAAATCCATTTTAATATTATCTTCCCATCTACGTCTCGGCCTCCTGAAAGGTCTTTTTTCCCTCCGGCCTCCCAACTAACACTCTATATGCATTTCTGGATTCGCCCATACGTGCTACATGCCCTGCCCATCTCAAACGTCTGGATTTAATGTTCCTAATTATGTCAGGTGAAGAATACAATGCGTGCAGTTCTGTGTTGTGTAACTTTCTCCATTCTCCTGTAACTTCATCCCTTTTAGCCCCAAATATTTTCCTAAGAACATTATTCTCAAAAACCCTTAATCTCTGTTCCTCTCTCAAAGTGAGAGTCCAAGTTTCACAACCATACAGAACAACCGGTAATATAACTGTTTTATAAATTCTAACCTTCAGATTTTTTGACAGCAGACTGGACGACAAAAGCTTCTCAACCGAATAATAACAGGCATTTCCCATATTTATTCTGCGTTTAATTTCCTCCCGTGTGTCATTTATATTTGTTACTGTTGCTCCAAGATACTTGAATTTTTCCACCTCTTCGAAGTATAAATCTCCAACTTCTATAGTTCCATTATTGATAATAATAATAATAATAATAATAATAATAATAATAATAATAATAATAATAATAATAATAATAATAATAATAATAATAATAATAATGATAAAAATAACAATAGTAATAATAATAGTAGTAGTAGTAGTAGTAGTAGTAGTAGTAGTAGTAGTAGTAGTAGTAGTAGTAGTAGTAGTAGTAGTAGTAGTAGTAATAAAATAGTGCAGTACAAAGCATACAATGAATACAATATTTTTAAGTACACACAGTATGGAAAATTATGATTATATATAGCTCAACTTATCACATTAGAGATATACCATTATCGGAAAATATGAAAACAAAAATATAAAATAAGTTGAATATCACTAGAACATAAAAAAATGTGAATACGTGGAAACATGCAATACAACACTTGTCATAATAGTAAGTTATTTTATGTATGTATGTATGTATGTATGTATGTATGTATGTATGTATGTATGTATGTATGTATGTATTCTTGCTGTTCTTCTCATGTGCTACAAATCGAGTTTTCAGATGTGCACCGCACTTCCACAGTTCCCCCCCCCCCCCCCGTTCTTTCTCTCTCTGCCGGCCAACAACAATGGCGAGTGATTGATGAGCCACCCAGAAACTTACCCTGCACTCAGGGCTGTCCAATCGACGGCACCATTCAGTTACTTTATGATCTCTTCGTACACCAATAATAATATAACTAATATTTTTTCAGTGGCTTGTTTCGGAAACTAATCCAGCCTCTATTTATGAAAATCAGTTAATTCAACTCATGCACAGCTTGTAGATTTCTGTAGGGTAAAGTTCCCTAATTCCGTGATACTGCTAATCCTTTGGAAGGTTTTTCTTTTTCACTGAATGTCACGGGATTGGGTATCTTGCTAGGAAGTTCACCGATGTCTCAAAAGTAGGTGAAGGATGTACTCTTTCCAGAAAGATGTCTGGCGCTATGGTCGAACGGCAAAGCTTTGACTGACATTTAATTTTTAAAAAGTATCACGGGATTAGGGGTATCACGGAAATAGGCAATTTTACCCTATTAGCCCACACCTGTGGAGTAACGGTCAGCGCGTCTGGCCGCGAAACCAGGTGACCCGGGTTCCAATCCCGGTCGGGGCAAGTTACCTGGTTGAGGTTTTTTCCGGGGTTTTCCCTCAACCCAATACGAGCAAATGCTGGGTAACTTTCGGTGCTGGACCCCGGACTCATTTCACCGGCATTATCACCTTCATTTCATTCAGACGCTAAATAACCTAGATGTTGATACAGCGTCGTAAAATAACCCAATAAAAAAATTACCCTATTAGGTAGAAGAAGAATGATTCACAAAATCTCCATTGTGCTAAAGTGAACAACACTTTATTCCTGATGCACGTGAAAACATTGTACGAGTTGCTAAGATTTTCTTATCCTCTTGAAATGTTAAAAGAATAGACTGGATTTTTTTTTTTTTTTTTTTGGAACGAGCCCTTGAATTGCCCATGTAAATAACAAATGTACTGTACAATATGATGCCTCTCTCCTGCGACACTATTTAAACGCCAGCTACGAGCACACGACCTTTCAGACTGTTCCTTTAGAAAGTTCGTCTTCTTTCATACGCTATCATTACGCCTAAAATGGGCATAAGGTGACGATGTTGTACTTAACGCGAATTTTAATATTTTTAGTATTTAATATTTAATTTCATTTATTATTATTATTATTATTATTATTATTATTATTATTATTATTATTATTATTATTATTACTATTATTATTACTTACTTACTGGCTTTTAAGGAACCCGGAGCTTCATTGCCGCCCTCACATAAGCCCGCCATTGGTCCCTATCCTATGGAAGATTAATCCATTCTCTATCATCATATCCCACCTCCCTCAAATCCATTTTTATATTATCCTCCCATCTACGTCTCGGCCTTTCTAAAGGTCTTTTTCCCTCCGGCCTCCCAACTAACACTCTATATGCATTTCTGGATTCGCCCATACGTGCTACATGCCCTGCCCATCTCAAACGTCTGGATTTAATGTTCCTAATTATGTCAGGTGAAGAATACAATGCGTGCAGTTCTGCGTTGTGTAACTTTCTCCATTCTCCTGTAACTTCATCCCTCTTAGCCCCAAATATTTTCCTAAGCACCTTATTCTCAAACATCCTTAATCTCTGTTCCTCTCTCAAAGTGAGAGTCCAAGTTTCACAACCATAAAGGACAACCGGTAATATAACTGTTTTATAAATTCTAACTTTCAGATTTTTTGACAGCAGACTGGATGATAAGAGCTTCTCAACCGAATAATAACAGGCATTTCCCATATTTATTCTGTGTTTAATTTCCTCCCGAGTATCATTTATATTTGTTACTGTTGCTCCAAGATATTTGAACTTCTCCACCTCTTTAAAAGATAAATTTGCAATTTTTATATTCCCATTTCGTACAATATTCTCGTCACGAGACATAATCATATACTTTGTCTTTTCGGGATTTACTTCCAATCCTATCGCTTTACTTGCTTCCAGTAAAATTCCAGTGTTTTCGCTAATCGTTTGTGGATTTTCTCCCAACATATTCACGTCACTCGCATAGACAAGCAGCTGATGTATTATTATTATTATTATTATTATTATTATTATTATTATTATTATTATTATTATAGTTATAGTAAATATTCACGGTTGAAATCGTATGTTAGTGTTTTCAGACAGTGAATTGCTCTCATCTTAATATTTTGTTTATAGCTTCTCATTTGTTTTCAGTTGCCGTGGAAACACATTTGTAGTCACACGTTTCTACGATATTGCGAAATTTATTACACGAATTTTAATAGCGAAATATTGAACGCGTTACGGAAAAGAGATAAGATTAGTGAACAATTCAATATTTCGAACTCGCCATCACCACATCGCAATGAGTAAGTGTCCGCATTTTATCTGAAACATCAGTTTAGTATCAAATAGAATCTCTAGCTGGTTGCCTCCAACAGACTGCGTGAACTATGGAACGAAATGTCTGTACAAGGCCACAACATTTCCTGATTGGACAGCCCCTCTCTCTGTTGTTCGCAGAGCTGAATATGCGACGCTCAAAAATAATCGCCCTCCTCGTTTTATTCTTCTTCTCCTGTCAATTGCTTGTTATCTCAACTCTTCATTTTCTCCCCGCGCCCCTTCCCTTTCCCCGATCCGTTTGCCGCACGTTTTCATATCTCCCAGCTCCTTTCAGAAAGTTGATGATAAATTTAGGATTGATGGAAGACATCTTTCGCTTCTTGTGTTTCAGTCTGCGATGTGAAAAATATTTCACTCTTACAATCTCTAACATAATTAGTGGTTTTAATTTATGTAACTTATATACAGGCTGTCCAGAGGCGATAAGATGGTACTTGTAATATTGTAACTGAAATTCTTCTAATTCAAAGGATTATTTAATTATTTATAAAATATTTCCTTTAAATTACAGAGAATATTACATTTATTGAGGATAGGATGATATCTGTAATTGTAATTTCTTATTTAACGATTCTTTAAACTACGGACGCTATTCACAGATTGTAAGATGATAATTTTAATTGTAACTTTTCATACAGGGTTAGTTAAAACTCCCGCACCACCTTAATAACTTTTGAAGCATACGGTTCAGTGACATGAAACTTGGTATGTGAGGATAACCATATACTAAGAACTCAATAATGGTATTACCGAGTTTTTTCTACTTCCGGCTTAACCGGAAGTAACTCCAACTCTCTTATTTTAAACGGAACACCCAATATATATATATATTGTTTTTCAATAGTGCGCATTAAGAGCTTTTCAAAAAGTACCCACACTCGATACTTCTGTACAAATTCAGTGTTGCTAAGTCAAGAAAACAGAAAAGTGTATCGAATATTAAAATAATAAAATACTCCTTTCATAATAAAAACAAAACAAATCTAGCTCACCTTCTAAATTATGTGTTCAAATTGGTAGCCCTCAGCTGCTTTACAATGTGTCACTCGATCATAGAAACCATTTAAGGAATGATTTAACCAGGCTTTAGGAATATCTTGCATCATTTCCATTTTTATTTAGCAACACTGAATTTATACAGAAGTATCAAGTGTGGGTACTTTTTGAAAAGCTCTTATTGAGCTTTATTAAATATATATATATATATATATATATATATATATATATATATATATATATATATTGAGTGTTCCATTTAAAATTAGAGAGTTGGAGTTACTTCCGGTTAAACCGGAAGTAAAAAAACTCGGTAATACCATTATTGAGTTCTTAGTATATGGTTATCTCCACGTACCAAGTTTCATATCACTGAACCATATGCTTCAAAAGTTATTTAGGTATTGCATTTATTATTTTAATATTCGATACACTTTTCTGTTTTCTTGACTTAGCAACACTGAATTTATACAGAAGTATCTAGTGTGGGTAATTTTTGAAAAGCTCTTAATGAGTTTTATTCAAAAATAAAAATATATATTGGGTGTTCCTTTTAAAATAAGAGAGTTAGAGTTACTTCCGGTTAAACCGGAAGTAAAAAAACTCGGTAATACCATTATTGAGTTCTTAGCATATGGTTATTGCAACATAACAAGTTTCATGTCACTGAACCGTATGCTTCAAAAGTTATTTAGGTATTGCATTTATTATTTTAATATTCGATACTCTTTTCTGTTTTCTTGACTTAGCAACACTGAATTTGTACAGAAGTATCAAGTGTGGGTAATTTTTGAAAAGCTCTTAATGAGCTTTATTCAAAAATAAATATATATATTGGGTGTTCCGTTTAAAATAAGAGAGTAGGAGTTACTTCCGGTTAAACCGGAAGTAGAAAAAACACGGTAATACCATTATTGAGTTCTTAGTATATAGTTATCCCCACATACCAAGTTTCATGTCACTGAACCACATGCTTCAAAAGTTATTTAGGTGGTGTGGGACTTTTAACTAACCCTGTAAAACGTTCTATTTAAGCTATACATGCAATTCATACGCTACAAAATTATATGTATAATTATAATTGTAATTGTATTCTTAATATTGTAGTTGCAGTCCCCTGGTAGACGGGAAGAAAAGACCTGATGGCCTTATCTCCACCGGGTTAATTAATAAATGAATACTAAATATAAAACTGCAATTTCTATTGTAACTTTTTATATTACGTTTCTTTTAAACTAGGCCTACAGAGGCTATTCATAGACGATAAGAAGATAATTGTAATTGTAATACTTTATTTAACGTTCGTTTTGAACTACAGAGGCTATTCGTAGACGTTAAGATAATTGTCTATAGTAATCTGTCTGAGTCGATACCATACCGAAGCAGATCTTACCATCAACCATCCCTAGATGTCATTTACACATCCAGTCGCACGACGTACTCTCATTGCTGTTCAAAATCTACATGAAGAGATTGAATTCCCAGCTGTTGAAGAACTGATGGCAACCTTGTAGCAGGGGATCGATCAAACTTGAATACAGGCAGTGCAAATACAGACATCTGAGAGCGGACGCTCAAAACAGTTGACTAACGAAGCAATTAAGAGACCATGGCAACGAGTAAACAAATGACACTTGATTCTTCCGCAAAGGAAACAAGCGTCATTTGTATGCGTTTCTACTCACGCAGAATTTACGAGATTTTGACAGCAAGACTGTAGGGCAACACCGATGTTTGATTCCTGAAAGCTATTAGGAAAAAGGAAGAATAACAGTAATTAAATTATTGGACATCAAAATTCTATTTAGGCTTATTCATTATTTTTATATACACAGGAAATATAATAATTTTATTTTAGTACTAGTGTGTCTGTGCAGAGCGAACTATTGGACGGATTTTGTTCCTATTCAGTATCTACGAGTCAATTTATCAGGGAATGATGTACATGAAATATAATAATTTTAGTACTAGTCTGTCTGTGTACAGCGATTTCTACTAAACTATTGGACGGATTTTGTTCATATTCAGTATCTACGAGTCAATTTATCAGGGAATGATGTACATGAAATATAATAATTTTAGTACTAGTCTGTCTGTGTACAGCGATTTCTACTAAACTATTGGACGGATTTTGTTCATATTCAGTATCTACGAGTCAATTTATCAGGGAATGATGTACATGAAATATAATAATTTTAGCACTAGTCTGTCTGTGTACAGCGATTTCTACTAAACTATTGACGGATTTTGTTCATATTCAGTATCTACGAGTCAATTTATCAGGGAATGATGTACATGAAATATAATAATTTTAGTACTAGTCTGTCTGTGTACAGCGATTTCTACTAAACTATTGGACGGATTTTGTTCATATTCAGTATCTACGAGTCAATTTATCAGGGAATGATGTACATGAAATATAATAATTTTAGTACTAGTCTGTCTGTGTACAGCGATTTCTACTAAACTATTGGACGGATTTTGTTCATATTCAGTATCTACGAGTCAATTTATCAGGGAATGATGTACAAGAAATATAATAATTTTAGTACTAGTCTGTCTGTGTACAGCGATTTCTACTAAACTATTGGACGGATTTTGTTCATATTCAGTATCTACGAGTCAATTTATCAGGGAATGATGTCCATGAAATATAATAATTTTAGTACTAGTCTGTCTGTGTACAGCGATTTCTACTAAACTATTGGACGGATTTTGTTCATATTCAGTATCTACGAGTCAATTTATCAGGGAATGATGTACAAGAAATATAATAATTTTAGTACTAGTCTGTCTGTGTACAGCGATTTCTACTAAACTATTGGACGGATTTTGTTCCTATTCAGTATCTACGAGTCAATTTATCAGGGAATGATGTACAAGAAATATAATAATTTTAGTACTAGTCTGTCTGTGTACAGCGATTTCTACTAAACTATTGGACGGATTTTGTTCCTATTCAGTATCTACGAGTCAATTTATCAGGGAATGATGTACAAGAAATATAATAATTTTAGTACTAGTCTGTCTGTGTACAGCGATTTCTACTAAACTATTGGACGGATTTTGTTCATATTCAGTATCTACGAGTCAATTTATCAGGGAATGATGTACATGAAATATAATAATTTTAGTACTAGTCTGTCTGTGTACAGCGATTTCTACTAAACTATTGGACGGATTTTGTTCATATTCAGTATCTACGAGTCAATTTATCAGGGAATGATGTACATGAAATATAATAATTTTAGTACTAGTCTGTCTGTGTACAGCGATTTCTACTAAACTATTGGACGGATTTTGTTCCTATTCAGTATCTACGAGTCAATTTATCAGGGAATGATGTACATGAAATATAATAATTTTAGTACTAGTCTGTCTGTGTACAGCGATTTCTACTAAACTATTGGACGGATTTTGTTCATATTCAGTATCTACGAGTCAATTTATCAGGGAATGATGTACATGAAATATAATAATTTTAGTACTAGTCTGTCTGTGTACAGCGATTTCTACTAAACTATTGGACGGATTTTGTTCATATTCAGTATCTACGAGTCAATTTATCAGGGAATGATGTACATGAAATATAATAATTTTAGTACTAGTCTGTCTGTGTACAGCGATTTCTACTAAACTATTGGACGGATTTTGTTCATATTCAGTATCTACGAGTCAATTTATCAGGGAATGATGTACATGAAATATAATAATTTTAGTACTAGTCTGTCTGTGTACAGCGATTTCTACTAAACTATTGGACGGATTTTGTTCATATTCAGTATCTACGAGTCAATTTATCAGGGAATGATGTACATGAAATATAATAATTTTAGTACTAGTCTGTCTGTGTACAGCGATTTCTACTAAACTATTGGACGGATTTTGTTCATATTCAGTATCTACGAGTCAATTTATCAGGGAATGATGTACATGAAATATAATAATTTTAGTACTAGTCTGTCTGTGTACAGCGATTTCTACTAAACTATTGGACGGATTTTGTTCCTATTCAGTATCTACGAGTCAATTTATCAGGGAATGATGTACATGAAATATAATAATTTTAGTACTACTCTGTCTGTGTACAGCGATTTCTACTAAACTATTGGACGGATTTTGTTCATATTCAGTATCTACGAGTCAATTTATCAGGGAATGATGTACATGAAATATAATAATTTTAGTACTAGTCTGTCTGTGTACAGCGATTTCTACTAAACTATTGGACGGATTTTGTTCATATTCAGTATCTACGAGTCAATTTATCAGGGAATGATGTACATGAAATATAATAATTTTAGTACTAGTCTGTCTGTGTACAGCGATTTCTACTAAACTATTGGACGGATTTTGTTCATATTCAGTATCTACGAGTCAATTTATCAGGGAATGATGTACATGAAATATAATAATTTTAGTACTAGTCTGTCTGTGTACAGCGATTTCTACTAAACTATTGGACGGATTTTGTTCACATTCAGTATCTACGAGTCAATTTATCAGGGAATGATGTACATGAAATATAATAATTTTAGTACTAGTCTGTCTGTGTACAGCGATTTCTACTAAACTATTGGACGGATTTTGTTCACATTCAGTATCTACGAGTCAATTTATCAGGGAATGATGTACATGAAATATAATAATTTTAGTACTAGTCTGTCTGTGTACAGCGATTTCTACTAAACTATTGGACGGATTTTGTTCACATTCAGTATCTACGAGTCAATTTATCAGGGAATGATGTAGGTCCTACATAAAGAACAATAATTTGGTAATACTGTTGATTTCGTTCACATTTTAAATCAAGTAACCCTCCGTTAAAGTTTCTTAAAATTTTATTTTTTTAATTTATTATTATTTATTATTCGCATTTATATTGTTACATATATTTTTTTTTAATTTTTCGATATAATTACAGTCCTATTAATAAAAACTCTTACACAGACTTTTAACTGTTGTATAGTAATACACTGAATAGCTAGTTTATAAGTTGTATGTAAATTCCTGGCCAGTAATGACAATAACTTATACGTCGTATAATGCAGTACAAATCTGATAGAACTACGTCATAGTTTCGTTATTATTTCATTAGGAAAGGTAAGGAATAACTGAGATTCTGAATGCAGCCGATAATGTGTCGCGCTAAGTATCGATAGTACATCTGGACCTATACTTTGATCAAAGAGTATAGCTACAGCAATATTATTAATATTATTCTGTAGGTTTTTATTTGTTGTTCTGTGGTTACAAGATAAATCATCATAAAATGATAATTGACTCGAACAGCTGTTAGAAAGTCGGCCATTTTTCTTCCGTATACAAGCCTTAAACAGGGGGTTCCATCAAAGCAATTCCATTGTATAGTTACAGACTGGTTTATTAGTAACGTTTTCTGATCCAACTCTGCATAAGTTTTGTACATAATAATAAACGATTTATTAGTAAGACCATTACTATTTATTTATAACTATGATGAACTTAGTAATTAATAGTACATTATGCAACGAGCCTATAATGAAGGTAATTAAGAAGCGAGTATGGATATTTATGAAACGAGCGCAAGCGAGTTTCATAATTTTCATACGAGCTTCTTAATTACCATTATAGCCGAGCTTCATACGACTTTTTATGCTCGACCATATTTCTAACTTGATATTATTAATTTTATTTGTATCTGACCTTGGCCAATGTCCCGTATGTTGTGAGATGTGCGCAGACGCGAAAGTATTGATTTTTTCCGAAGAACAGATGTTCACAATAACCTTGCTAGGCCATAAGAACCTACAGAGATAACATTGAAATTAAATTAGACATTGAAAAACGAGATGACAAATTGAATTTATTTGAATATTATTTACAATTAACGCTAATTATTATAGTAACAGAACATAACCTTCTGCGACAGTATTGGATTTCCAGCCTCTGTGACGTTTCGCTAATTCTCTTTCGATTGCATATCCGAGAATAATCGATACTTGCGGTTTTATAACGGTACAAAGCTGACCTGTCATTGGCTGAACAGTTGTAACCTGAGTCGTCATTGGCTGAAAGACCTGACCTTTAATGAGTGGGTGTACTTTAATGAGGTGCATTAAAGGTCTGCTATCAGGTGTATAATTACTACATTTCGGCATGGTCGAGCATAAAAACAATTAGAGTACATAGAGCAATACTTTGAGGACACAATTACAGGATGTATACAAATGATTCATCGGGTTTTGACATCGTATATCTTCAAATGTCCATCCATTTGTACTAATAGCCAATCGAAAGAGCACATTTTCAAGTTCTGCACATATCAGTACAAATGTTGTATGTGCCCTCCTTGTGTTACCCAACACACATCCATGCGGTACTCCAGTTCGACCCATACACGTTGCAGCATGTCATTGCCGAAGTTCCTCAGCGCTGCAGTGATGCGATCCCGCAGTTCAGCCGATGTTGTCGGCATAGGTGGCATGTAAAAATTCTCTTTCACGTACCCCTAAAGAAAAAAATCACAAACTGTGAGCTCAGGAGACCGTGGAGACTACCTGAGGAGTGCCAAATCATCCTGAGCACATCGCCCAATCCACCGGTTTGGAAGTTCCTCGTTGGTATTACAACATTAAATGATTACGTCGTACAATATTCGATATTATACTATAGACCTACTCAATTGTATTATTTTGTTGTTATAAGAGATATGCTAAAGTAATATGTGCAGATATAATGTCTATTAATTGTTTAAAACTTTTTTTATAATAGTTCACTGTTTTATTCAGTTGTTCTTTCCATTCATTACAAGATACATTCAGAAAATGTCCCGTCCGTTATCCATTTTTAGATAGTTCCTCTCAATACACAATTCATATTGCACAAAGTTTGAATGCACCCATGAATAGCTGTACACTCGCAGTATTTGGTAATATTGTGGTATTTTTGTATTTCATAGCAGGACAGAGATTGTATGGAGTTTGTGTTCATTTTATATACTGTGTCATTTTTATGTCCCGTCTGTTACCTTTCTTTAATCACTTATAACTGTTGTCAAATATTTTATAATTTGCTTTTTCGCAGAAATAATATCAGCTTATAACCTGATGCAGGCATTATGACTTTTATTTTGTATATTAAATTAAATTAAATTAAATTATCTATACTAATAATAAAACTGTAGCCGAAATTTTTCTGGTAATTTTCGATATTCCAAAAATAATTGGTCCCAACATATACAATTAACCACCCTGAAACCGAAAATCGCTTTTTTGAAAATTTTGTTTGTATGTCTGTCTGTATGTTTGTTACCTTTTCACGCGATAATGGCTGAACGGATTTCGATGAAAAATTGAATATAAATTAAGTTCGTTGTAACTTAGATTTTAGGCTATATGGCATTCAAAATACATTATTTAAAAGGGGGGTTATAAGGGGCCTGAATTAAATAAATCGAAATATCTCGCTTATTATTGATTTTTGTGAAAAATGGTACATAACAAAAGTTTCTTTAAACATAATTTCCGATAAGTTTTATTCTTTGAAAAATTTTGATAGGACTGATATTTAATGACATAAATGAGTTTCAAAATTAAAATAACTGCCATCTAAGGCGGTGTAATGAGATAAACAAATGAATTCGTCTATAAGGGGCCTTGGTCAACAACAATCGAAAGCTATGATCATAGCCTACAGAGAATGTTTCTGTGTTCGTATGAAGTAATATCGGAAGCTATATTAACCGATTCATATACTTTATTATTTCACCATTGGAAAGTGTAGTTTCTCTAGATGGACATAATGCTATAATGTTATTACAGTAACTTGTGAGTGAATCGAGGACAGGTAAGATTAAAATAGCTTCTTATGCACAGAAAGCTTGATAGACTATTCTGTACATTCGTTTCCTCTATTTCCTAAAATAATTTTTATGATCAAATGAGTGTCTCTGGATCAAAATGATCGCATTTTAATTTTTTAATACAATTTAAATTAAGTAACATATTAAACCATTTATCCTTCTATCAAACACGAATGTTCCCTGGATCAAACATCCTATTTTAATTATGCAATTACTATACATTTATTTCTAACGGGTGCAGCGGAGCGCACGGGTACGGCTAGTAATAAATAATTTCCTCACGAAAATGTATATATTATACTGAACAACTTGTATGATTGTCCCGTTCATTACCCTTAACAGCAATACGCGTGACATGCTGGTGTTGCAGGCTTCCTGAAGACCGGGGCTCGAGGCAGCGCGCAGGGCAACTTCGGGCTGATGGACCTGGTGGCCGGGCTGCACTGGCTGCGGGAGAACCTGCCGGCCTTCGGCGGCGACCCCGAGCGCATCACCCTGATGGGGCACGGCACGGGCGCCGCCCTCAGCAACATCATCGCCGTGTCCCCCGTCGCCAAGGGTAAGATAGTCTACAGCAACGTGATTGTATATTAAGCAACAGTCTGACAGCATGGCAACGTCGTAATTAAGTAACATACTTATTTACTTACTTACAAACTTACTTACACACTTACATACTTACTTACTTACATACTTACTTACTTACATACTTACATACTTACTTACATACTTACATACTTACTTACATAGTTACTTACCTACATACTTACTTACTTACATACTTACTTACATACTTATTTACATGCTTACTTACTTACATACTTACTTACGTACTTACTTACATACTTACTTATTTACATACTTACTTACATACTTACTTACATACTTACTTATTTACATACTTACTTACATACTTACTTACATACTTACTTACGTACTTACTTACATACTTACTTACATACTTACTTATTTACATACTTACTTACATACTTACTTACATACTTACTTACTTACGTACTTACTTACATACTTACTTACATACTTACTTATTTACATACTTACTTACATACTTACTTACATAGTTACTTACCTACATACTTACTTACATACTTACATACTTATTTACATGCTTACTTACTTACATACTTACTTACGTACTTACTTACATACTTACATACTTACTTACATACTTACTTACATACTTACTTACATACTTACCCTACTTACTTATATACTTACATACTTACTTACTTACATGCTTGCTTACTTTCATACTTACTTAATTACAAACTTACATACTGACTTACTTACTTACATACTTACATAATTACTTACTTACATACTTACTTTCATACTTACTTACATACATACTTAGCCTACTTACTTATATACTTACATACTTACTTACTTACATGCTTACTTAGTTACTTACTTACTTACTTTCATACTTACTTAATTACATACTTACATACTGACTTACTTACATAATTACTTACTTACTTTCATACTTACTTACATACTTACTTATTTACATACTTACTAACTTACTTACTGGCTTATAAGCAACCCGGAGGTTCATTGCCGCCCTCACATAAGCCCGCCATTGGTTCCTACCCTGAGCAAGATTAATCCAGTCTCTACCATCATATCCCACCTCCCTCAAATTCATTTTAATATTATCCTCCCATCTACGTCTCGGCCTCCCCAAAGGTCTTTTTCCCACAGGCCTCCCAACTAACACACTATATGCATTTCTGGATTCGCCCATACGTGCTACATGCCCTGCCCATCTCAAACGTCTGGATTTAATGTTCATAATTATGTCAGGTGAAGAATACAATGCGTGCAGTTCTGCGTTGTGTAACTTTCTCCATTCTCCTGTAACTTCATCCCTCTTAGCCTCAAATATTTTCCTAAACACCTTATTCTCAAATACTTTTAACCTCCCTTTCATTTGATAACCTGGTTGGCTTTTTCCGAGATTTCCCCAACCAAAAGGCAAATGCCGGGTAATAGTTTGGCGAATCCTCAGACCTCACCTCACCTGACTACATCTCTCCAAAATATTGTAAAAAATTGCACAAAATTGTAAACATTGTAGAAAATTACTAAATTGTAAAACTGAAAAAATTTGTAAAAATTGTAATTGTAATATTGTAAAATTTTGACTTGTTCCACATCTTAAAGCTTCATTGCTCATGTAAGATCTATGGAATAAAATGAATGAATGAATGAATGAATGAATGAATGAATGAATGAATGAATGAATGAATGAATGAATGAATGAATGAATGAATGAATGAATATGTTCCTCTCTCAAAATGAAAGTCTAAGTTTCACAACCATACAGAAAAACCGGTAATGTAACTGTTTTATAAATTCTAACTTTCAGATTTTTTGACAGCAGACTGGATGGTAAAAGCTTCTCAACCGAATAATAACAGGCATTTCCCATATTTATTCTGTGTTTAATTTCCTCCCGAGTGTCATTTATATTTGTTACTGTTGCTCCCAGGTATTTGAATTTTTCTACCTCTTCAAAAGTTAAATTTCCAATTTTTATATTTCCATTTCGTACAATATTCTCGTCACGAGACATAATCATATACTTTGTCTTTTCGGGATTTACTTCCAAACCTATCTCTTTAATTTCTTCAAGTAAAATTCCCGTGTTTTCCCTACTTGTTTGTGGATTTTCTCCTAACATATTCACGTCATCCGCATAGACAAGCAGCTGATGTAACCCGTTCAATTCCAAACCCTCTCTGTTATCCTGGACTTTCCTAATGGCATACTCTAGAGCAAAGTTAAAAAGTAAAGGTGATAGTGCATCTCCTTGCTTTAGCCCACAGTGAATTAGACACATTTTAATTAATCGAACTAGTTTCTTGGGAATACCAAATTCAATAAGAATATCATATAAAACTTCTCTCTTAACCGAGTCATACACCTTTTTGAAATCTATGAATAACCGATGTACTGTACCCTTATACTCCCATTTTTTCTCCATTATCTGTCGAATACAAAATATCTGATCAATAGTTGATCTATTACGCCTAAAACCGCACTGATGATCCCCAATAATTTCATCTACATATGGAGTTAATCTTCTGAAAAGAATATTTGGAAAAAATTTTGTATGACGTCAACAAAAGTGATATTCCTCGAAAGTTACCACAGTTAGTCTTGTCCCCCCTTCTTAAAGATAGGTACGATTATGGACTCCTTCCATTAGTGTAATTAAGCAACATAGCAACTACGTAATTAAGTAACATAATAACAACGTAATTAAGTAACATAGCAACTACGTAATTAAGTAACATAATAACAACATAATTAAGTAACATAGCAACTACGTAATTAAGTAACATAATAACAACGTAATTAAGTAACATAGCAACTACGTAATTAACATAATAACAACGTAATTAAGTAACATAGCAACTACGTAATTAAGTAACATAATAACAACGTAATTAAGTAACATAGCAACTACGTAATTAAGTAACATAATAAGAACGTAATTAAGTAACATAGCAACTACGCAATTAAGCAACATAGCAACTACGTAATTAAGTAACATAATAACAACGTAATTAAGCAACATAGCAACTACGTAATTAAGTAACATAATAACAACGTAATTAAGTAACATAATAACAACGTAATTAAGCAACATAGCAACTACGTAATTAAGTAACATAATAACAACGTAATTAAGTAACATAGCAACTACGTAATTAAGTAACATAACAACGTAATTAAGCTACATAACAACTACGTAATTAAGTAACATAATAACAACGTAATTAAGCAACATAGCAACTACGTAATTAAGTAACATAATAACAACGTAATTAAGCTACATAACAACTACGTAATTAAGTAACATAATAACAACGTAATTAAACAACATAGCAACTACGTAATTAAGTAACATAATAACAACGTAATTAAGCAACATAGCAACTACGTAATTAAGTAACATAATAACAACGTAATTAAGCAACATAGCAACTACGTAATTAAGTAACATAATAACAACGTAATTAAGCAACATAGCAACTACGTAATTAAGTAACATAACATCAGCGTGAAAGATATGCTGTTCTTACAGTAATGGTAGGCCTTTGCTCATTTCTCAGAAGATATTAATTTTAGGACCCATATTTGTAGAACTTTTTTACTTGTTTGATGCATGCTACCTGCTCTTTATATATTGGAACTTTTTTTTCAGGACATTCTGTAAACATGTATGAAGTTACTTTTCAGCAGAGTAACTTTGTATTACTCAATAAAGTAACATTTTACAGGAATACTACGTCAGCCTACAAACAAGACGCATTAAGTCAAAAATATTTTTTTACCAATGCCACCAGGTTGTCTTTTCGACATTTTTGGTCTTCTCTCCTGGCAGAGGCCCAGTTGTAACCCACTTCTGAGGTTGGGGCGCTGGAAAGTGGAATTACGTTACCCCAATGACATGATAGGATGATTATGATAATGTAAGGAGAGATCTTAAATCTAAACTTAACCTAAATTCCAGACCATGGACGAAGGAAAAATTCCTGTGCTCTAACCGGGAATCCAACCCGGGACCTCATGAACTGTAGCCAGAAGCTCTGGCCACTAGACTGAGAGGCTGGTCAAACATTACCTCTGAGAAAAAGGCGTTTTCAAAGGTCTTAACAAAACTGAGTCCTCAAATATTTTTAGCTAGATGTTTCTCGTTATGTGTATTTAATTTTTTAATTCTAACTTTACACACATACATTTTGTACATTATATACGTGTTTTTCCCAGAAGTACAGGGACATCATTTTATTTTTACTAACATTTTTAATATTAACCTGGCTATACCTTTGGATTAAAGATTGAGATCCGGAAACACCGTTTGCTACCTCCTTCCATGACTGGGGTTCGATGATACTGGCGTAAAATACAAACAAGTCACTTTACTAGGTAAAGGAGGGAAGAAAAGTAGTTCATCCATTTACGTAAAGTAGGAAATATCGCGATTTTGAGTGTGAAAATTTTCATTACGTTTTGTTTAATCAAAATATAGCACAGTATTAACAATGAGTGTTTTTACTCACGAACTGAGTTATCCATGCGGACGTATTCATTATGCAGTGTATATTATACTGTCTACAGCACATTAGCGTACAATATAGAGAAAGAAGTTAAATTGAAAAATAATCATAATGTGGGTATTTAAACACATTTTTTAAAATGGTGGCCGTTCATTTCTATACAGGCTTCAGTTCTTTCGTGCCTATTATCGCACTATAGACTATTGCATCTAATCCCAATTACCAGTTTCGTCCTTCGTACTAGTAACTCATGTTGAAATAATTCTGTACCTAGTCTATAAAAGAGTACCTTACGTACTGTAAATTCAATCTTCACTTCTGCTCGACCCGCACAGATAAAATTACTCAGACATGCTATCTACTGTCCTTCCAAGTAGTTATGTCGCAGGATCGTGCAAAGGGAGGTGCAGAATCACATGATAGTTAATTACTTAACGAGGCCCTTTTATTTAAGTTATTTTAAACGGTTCCATAATATTACGTAGACGTCCAATTAATTCTTAACAGAAATTAATATTTTCAGAAAACAGCTAAGACAGCCCAGCCACAAGCCTTTACAGTGGAGCGAGCAGAAGCGGGTGGGGGAAATCGGGATGCGACGTAGGCAAACGGACGACAGAACCTGTGCGAAAATATGATTCAATATTGGAAGTTTTCGTCACTAGAAAACACGAACATATTTCTGAAACGTACTATAATCACTAACTCAGTACTGCGGCCTTGGTTCTGTGTGGAGGACAGTTGGAACTTCGTTAGTAGAAGGGGTGGGAGTGAAGTACATTCAAAAACTCAGGTACAATAAAAGTTGAAGTAAAAATAAAATGATGTCCCTGTAGAATTTCGACTTAATCTGTTTTGCTTGTGAACCGACGACTAATTGTCATAGCAAAGCCATCATTGTGTAAAAGTGGCATAGGAACGGTGTAATGCAGCGTTAAGCAACAAATTAAATGGAAGACAACTATGCGCAGGCTTCATTGAATGACAACACAATAATTATACCACACGAGTGCCATTCAAACGATACGAGCTATTGAAACTATCTCCAAATTAAAATTAATTCTATAATTGCAATCAATTTTGACCAGAGTAATTTGTATTGCATGGCATCAATGTCACTGCGTAATAGGCAACGTGGCAACAGCGTAATGTATAGCAATAGCGTAATTACGTGTCTTTTCCAGGGATACCAGCAGGCCGTGATCGTTGCCAGGGTTACCAGTAATTCATTAAAAATCTGTCTAAGGCAAGGCCGTATCGCATTTTATAAATTAGGATATTACCCGTCCGCTATGAATTATGAGGGACAGGAGAAACTTTGAGATAAATTGATTATCGAACCAACTGTACAAGTTGGCGACTACACGTTTTATAAGCGATTCCGTGCACGAGAACCGTCATGTCACATCGGTTTCACTTTAAAATAAACTTTGGGGGCAGGCAGCTCGCAAACAGTTGACAGTTGCTATTGAGTGCGGAGTGAAAGGATCCAGAACTCGACCCCCGTCATTGTTTTTAAACAAGACACTGCCTGCAAAATAGACCACGATTATCATCTGTTTTCCCGGAGGTTATTCATTCATTATTCATTACTTGAAGGTCCGTCTGTCACAACTAATTCAACACCGAACTTAACAAACTGACATTAGTTAAGAGACTGCCTAATAATATTGGTTCCGAGATCAGTTGTGTTTAAAAAATTCACTTCATTTTCAAAGATCACTATAATTCCTGCAAATATGCTAGAAATCCTTACGTTACTACGGTTCACCAAGTCCAATTATGAAACTCAAATTTTCTTTACCATACTAAGCTGCACTGAATGTTATTTCAACGCTTAAGAACTTTTGAATTACAACAATGAACACCGAAAAGTCTCTCTAATTTGAAAAAGATATTAAGTAATAAAAAAATTACAATTACCCTTTCATTGTCTCTAAATACCCCTGTAGTTTCGAAAGAAGGTTAAATAAGTGAATACAATTACGTATTATCTCATAATCCATTAATACTCTCTGTAATGTAAAGGGAACGTTAAATGAAGAATTACAATTACAATTATCATCTTATCGTCTATGAATAGCCTCTGTAGTTTAAAAGGAAGGTTAAAAAAGAATTACAATTATCATCTTGTCATCTGTGAATATCCTCTGTAGTTTAAAAGGAACGTTAAATAAAGAAATACAATTACAATTATCATCTTACCGTCTATGAATAGCCTCTGTACTTTACAAAGGACGTTAAATAAAGAATTACAATTACAATTATCATCTTATCGTCTATGAATAGCCTCTGTAGTTTAAAAGGAAGGTTAAATAAAGAATTACAATTATCATCTTGTCATCTGTGAATATCCTCTGTAGTTTAAAAGGAACGTTAAATAAAGAAATACAATTACAATTATCATCTTACCGTCTATGAATAGCCTCTGTACTTTACAAAGAACGTTAAATGAAGAATTACAATTACAATTATCATCTTACCGTCTATGAATAGCCTCTGTAGTTTAAAAGGAACGTTAAATAAAGAATTACAATTACAATTATCATCTTATCGTCTATGAATAGCCTCTGTACTTTACAAAGAACGTTAAATGAAGAATTACAATTACAATTATCATCTTACCGTCTATGAATAGCCTCTGTAGTTTAAAAGGAACGTTAAATAAAGAATTACAATTACAATTATCATCTTACCATCTATGAATATCCTCTGTAGTTTAAAAGGAACGTTAAATAAAGTAATACAATTACAATTATCATCTTACCATCTATGAATATCCTCTGTAGTTTAAAAGGAACGTTAAATAAAGTAATACAATTACAATTATCATCTTATCGTCTGTGAATATCCTCTGTAGTTTAAAAGGAACGTTAAATAAAGAATTACAATTACAATTATCATCTTATCGTCTATGAATAGCCTCTGTAGTTTAAAAGGAACGTTAAATAAAGTAATACAATTACAATTATCATCTTACCATCTATGAATATCCTCTGTAGTTTAAAAGGAACGTTAAATAAAGTAATACAATTACAATTATCATCTTATCGTCTGTGAATATCCTCTGTAGTTTAAAAGGAACGTTAAATAAAGAATTACAATTACAATTATCATCTTACCATCTATGAATATCCTCTGTAGTTTAAAAGGAACGTTAAATAAAGAATTACAATTACAATTATCATCTTACCATCTATGAATATCCTCTGTAGTTTAAAAGGAACGTTAAATAAAGTAATACAATTACAATTATCATCTTACCATCTATGAATATCCTCTGTAGTTTAAAAGGAACGTTAAATAAAGTAATACAATTACAATTATCATCTTATCGTCTGTGAATATCCTCTGTAGTTTAAAAGGAACGTTAAATAAAGAATTACAATTACAATTATCATCTTATCGTCTATGAATAGCCTCTGTAGTTTAAAAGGAACGTTAATTAACAATTTGCAATTACAAAAATAATTGTCATCGTACGGTGTATAAATAAGGCTTGTTGTGTAGAAGGGAATGAAGAATGCTGATTTCTCATTGCCCGTCTGTGGCCATGCAAATCTTGCATCAGATAAGAGAAGCTGTACCCACACTGGAGTTCAGCCCCCGGAGCGGATTTTTCTGTGGTGCTCCGCAGATAATCTTGAAGCAGTTGAACTGCAAGTCAAGTGAGTCCCGATGCTTCATCGTGGCGCCATTTATCTAAATTAAATCTGGAATGAAGAGCAGTAGACGACCGAGTTAATTTCGAAGTAGTAGTTGGAATTAATTGCAAGTATGTCAGCTGATAGGTTCGCAGCACGCATTAGGCCCTCGTCACGCCGGCTGAACGTTCGCGCGTACTGGAATGGAGAGGGACAGAGATGGAGAAGCGAGCCGTGACCTCAAAGTTGGAGAACTTTGCGAAGAGCGCGATGCTCAGAATACGGATTTGTGCACAAGACTGCTGGCACTGCTGAGTGTTAACTGCCGCTACTACCGATGCTGCTGCTACTGCTAATACTACTAGTACTTCTACTAATATTACTACTCTGCTATGTAGGTAGACCTACATCTATTACACTGGTCAACAGTGATTTTGTTAAATGTAAAATTTCTGATGTTTCTCATTGTAATTTGTATGTATGTATTTATTTACACTGCAAGTGGGCAAGCACCCGGTGGCAGTGGTATATACAATATTTACAATACACAATAAAATGATAAGCAATACACAATAAAATTTACAATACATAATACAATTTACAACACATATACAATTTTATACACAATACAATAAGAATACACAATACAATTTAACACAATAATAATAAAACATAAAATAAAACACCTAATTTTACAACACAACCTACACAATTATATATAGGTCCTACATAAGTTTCAATAGTCTTTCACTTTACTCTCATCTCATTCCCTGTAGTGGCACTATGACGCATTTCACTGACACTTTAGCACACATTTCACTGACACTATAGAACACATTTCATTGACGCTATAAATTATCACTGATCGGAACTGTTCACTGCACTGTAAAACCATAACTTCACTGACTCACCTCGCTTCACTGATACAACAGTTCAAATAAGTCAAATAATTACACCCTTATGCATACTTATAAACAGAACTACATTTAAACTAAACATTTCTAGTCTAGGGCCCTCTTACACGCTATTTTTAAATAATTTACAATTCAAACCAAGGAAGTAAACTCGTCAGGCTAGATAAATACATGTCACCTTAAAAAATTAAATGTTGAATGTCACCTTAATTTTAATTTTCACTTTATACACAACTCTTTAAATTATTCTTGAATCTCCTTAAGGAAGGACAGCCCTCAAAGACCGCTGCAGGTAGGTCACTCCAATCATTTATAGTTCTATTTAAAAATGAGAATTTACCTACAGAATGAGAATTTACCTACATCTGCTGATTCCAAAAATGAAGTCAGAATTGCCACCTACCATTTTTTTTTTTTGTAAATTTAGAAAAATTGATTTATTTTCATTGCTATATACAGTCCTTAACAAGCTAATGGAAAATAAATATGTCAAATATTTCATTTTATTGCTTTAACAATTCTTTGATCGGCGGAAAAAGGCACATAAGTGAAAAAATAATAATTTTTCAGGAGAGACTCTTTAATTTACTCTTAACTGAATATAAGTATAATAATGAAATTCATGTATGTTGGTTAAAGTAAGATCCTTTTCAATTTAAAATACAAGAAATTTTATTATTTCAAAAATTAGAAAAAATACTAGACTTATGTGATTAGGTACAACGTATCCCCGTAACATGCCATGAAGGCACTTGGGGGGCATGGAGGTAGAGCCCCATGCTTTCGATGACCTCGGCACTAGAATGAGGTGGTGTGGTCGGCACCACGCTCTGACCGCCTTTTACCCCCGGGAAAGACCCGGTATTCAATTTTTATAGGAGGCTGAGTGAACCTCGGGAGCTTTCTGAAAGTTTGGCAACGAGAAAAAATACTGTTACCACCTGGGATCAAACCCCGGACCTTCCAGTCCGTAGCCAGCTGCTCTACCAACTGAGCTACCCGGCCGCCATTATGTGATTAGGTACAACAGAAAAATCGACTTTTTTTACTTATGTCCCTTTTCCCGCCGACCAAAGAATTGCTCTGTGACTTGTGATCGTTGTTGCCTGTGAAGTGAGAATTCATAAAAATAAATTTTATTCCTCATTAGCCTGTGAGTGTTATGGCTGGTCTACAATAAACCGGGAACAGTAACGACAACGAGGACGGAAATATTGTTAAAATAAATGTATTTAAATGTGAGCATTCACAATTAATGACAAGCTTGCCGGAGCCTTTCCTTTCCCTTTCCCTTTCCCTTTCCTTTTCCCTTCATTCCACTTTCCTTTCCTTTTCCCTTCATTCCACTTTCCTTTCCTTTCCTTTCCTTTCCTTTCATTCCACTTTCCTTTCCTTTCCCTTCGTTCCATTTTCCATTCCAATCCTTTCCTTTCTCTTCGTTCCACTTTCCTTTCCTTTTCCCTTCCTTCCACTTTCCTTTCCTTTCCTTTCCTTTCCTTTCCTTTCCTTTCCTTTCCTTTCCTTTCCTTTCCTTTCCTTTTTTTTCCCTTCATTCCACTTTCCTTTCCTTTCCCTTCGTTCCACTTTCCTTTCCAATCCTTTCCTTTCTCTTCGTTCCACTTTCCTTTCCTTTTCCCTTCATTCCACTTTCCTTTCCTTTCCTTTCCTTTCCTTTCCTTGCCTTTCTTTTCCCTTCATTCCACTTTCGTTTCCTTTCCCTTCGTTCCACTTTCCTTTCCAATCCTTTCCTTTCTCTTCGTTCCACTTTCCTTTCCTTTTCCCTTCATTCCACTTTCCTTTCTTTTCCTTTCCTTTCCTTTCCTTTCCTTTCCTTTCCTTTCCTTCCCTTTCTTTTCCCTTCATTCCACTTTCGTTTCCTTTCCCTTCGTTCCACTTTCCTTTCCAATCCTTTCCTTTCTCTTCGTTCCACTTTCCTTTCCTTTTCCCTTCATTCCACTTTCCTTTCCTTTCTTTTCCTTTCCTTTCCTTTCCTTTCCTTTCCTTTCCTTTCTTTTCCCTTCATTCCACTTTCCTTTCCTTTCCTTTCCTTTCCTTGCCTTTCTTTTCCCTTCATTCCACTTTCCTTTCCTTTCCCTTCCTTCCACTTTCCTTTCCAATTTTTTCCTTTCTATTCGTTCCACTTTCCTTTCCTTTCCCTTCCTTCCACTTTCCTTTCCAATTTTTTCCTTTCTATTCGTTCCACTTTCCTTTCCTTTTCCCTTTATTCCACTTTCCTTTCCTTTCCTTTCCTTTCCTTTCCTTTCCTTTCCTTTCCTTTCCTTTCCTTTCCTTTCCTTTCCTTTCCTTTCCTTTCCTTTCCTTTCCTTTCCTTTCCTTTCCTTTCCGTTCCTTTCCCGTTATTCTACTTTCCTTTCCTTTTCCCTTCCCTTCCTCTTTCCTTTCCCTTTATTCCACTTTCCTTTCCTTTCCTTTAATTTCACTTTCCTTTTCCTTTCCTTTTCCCTTCCCTTCCTCTTTCCTTTCTTTTCCCCTTTCCTTTCCTCTCCACTTTTCCTTCCTTTTCCCTTTGCCTTCCCTTCCCTCCTCTCTTTTCCTTTCCCCTTTTTTAAATAGTCACAAGTTAACAAATTTTGCTATTTTGTTGAGTCAGATACACTTTGCAGGAAATTGAAATGTATAATATTTATCACATTATGTTATTAAATTCTGTAGTGCAATACATTTTAAAACTATGCTACTTTAATCAAGAATTTTCTGCCGTATTTTACAGAAATACAGATTTTTTGAAGTGACTAAATAACCAAGGAACTTAGATTTCAAACTAGTAATGTTTCATTATATTCATGACACCTGAATGCAAGTCACTCTACAATAAGAGCACTCAGGCAGGCTTTCTCGGGTCCCACGTGGACTGGGCTTACAAAACCCGGGCTGAATGGCCAGCCTGAATTTTAACCTGCTCTGCAGCTGCACCGGAACCCAAGCCTGACGCAGGCAGTCACGGGCCTGAGTGTTGCCTAGTAGAACGGAGGATTGACACATTCCTTCAGTGAAGCGCCAACTTTGTGCTATACTTGCTTACTTACTTACTTACTTACTTACTTACTTGCTTACTTACTTAGTTACTTACTTACTTACTTACTTACTTACTTACTTACTTACTTACTTACTTACTTACTTACTTACTTACTTACTTACTTACTGGCTTTTAAGGAACCCGGAGGTTCATTGCCGCCCTCTCATAAGCCCGCCATCGGTCCCTATCCTGAGCAAGATTAATCCAGTCTCTATCATCATATCCCACCTCCTTCAAATCCATTTTAATATTATCTTCCCATCTACGTCTCGGCCTCCCCAAAGGTCTATTTCCCTCCGGCCTTCCAGCTAATACTCTATATGCATTTCTGGATTCGCCCATACGTACTACATGCCCTTCCCATCTCAAACGTCTGGATTTTATGTTCCTAATTATGTCAGGTGAAAGATACAATGCGTGCAGTTCTGTGTTGTGTAACTTTCTCCATTCTCCTGTAACTTCATCCCTCTTAGCACAAAATATTTTCCTAAGCAACTTATTCTCAAACACCCTTAACCTATGTTCCTCTCTCAGAGTGAGAGTCCAAGTTTCACAACCATAAAGAACAACCGGTAATATAACTGTTTTATAAATTCTAACTTTCAGATTTTTTGTCAGCAGACTGGATGATAAGAGCTTCTCAACCGAATAATAACAGGCATTTCCCATATTTATTCTGTGTTTAATTTCCTCCCGAGTGTCATTTATATTTGTTACTGTTGCTCCAAGATATTTGAACTTCTCCACTTCTTCAAAAGATAAATTTCCAATTTTTATATTTCCATTTCGTACAATATTCTGGTCACGAGACATAATCATATACTTTATCTTTTCGGGATTTACTTCCAAACCTATCTCTTTACTTGCTTCCAGTAAAATTCCCGTGTTTTCCTTAATCGTTTGTGGATTTCCTCCTAATATATTCACGTCATCCGCATAGACAAGCAGCTGATGTAACCCGTTCAATTCCAAACCCTCTCTGTTATCCTGTACTTTCCTAATGGCATACTCTAGAGCGAAGCTAAAGCAGAGGTGGCAGTGCTTGCTGTAAGGCGTGTTGCCTGTTGCAGAGCTGCTCCACCGCGTGGTGATGCTGAGCGGCTCGGGCCTGAGTCCCTGGGCCCTGCAGCGGGAGCCGCTCGCCGTGAAGCGCAGGGTCGCGGAGCAGACGGGCTGCCACGGCGACCTCGTGGAGGACGACCTCGCGCCCTGCCTGCGCGCCAAGCCGCTGTCCGACCTGCTGGCGGTGAGGGTGGACCCCCCTCGCTTCCTCCCCGGCTTCGCCCCCTTCGTGGACGGCACGGTGCTAACTAGTGAGAGTGCGGGGAGGGGGTTCTCGGACGCCAGCCTGCTGCTGGGGGTGGGTGCGGGGGCGGGGGTGGGCTTCGAGATGGCGGACTTCCCCGACAGGGACCTGCTGTTCGGCCTCACGACCACGGAGTCGTACCTGGACCTGAGTGCGCAGGACCTGGAGTTCGGCTTCAACGAGAGCCGGCGTGATCGCATCCTCCGGACTTACGTGCGCAACGCCTACGTGTACCACCTGAACGAGATCTTCTCCACGCTGAAGAACGAGTACACGGACTGGGAGCGCCCCCTGCAGAACCCGCTCAACGTGCGCGACGCCACGCTGGAGGTGCTGAGCGACGGCCACACGGTGGCGCCCCTCGTCAAGGTGGCCTACCTGCACACCCTGCGGGGCGGCCGCACCTACTTCCTGCACTTCCAGCACCAGTCCAGCGAACGGGACTTCCCACAGGTGGCTGCCGTCCTTAGTGCACTGCCTTTAATTTTTGATACGATGTTTTATACAGGGACATCATTTTATTTTTACTTCAATTTTTATTCTACCTGAGTTTTGGAATGTACTTCACTCCCACCCCTTCTACTAGTAAACTTCCAACCGTTCACGACACAGAGCCGAGGGCGCGTAAGCAGTACTGAGTTACTGAGTATAGTACGTTTCAAAAATATGTTCGCGTTTTCCAGTGACGAAAGAGCTTTCAATATTGAATCATATTTTCGTACGGGTACTGTCGTCCGTTTCCCTATGTCGCATCCCGGTTTCCCCCACCTGCTTCTGTTCGCCTCTCTGTAAATTCTAGTAGCTGGGCTATCTTAGCTCTTTTCTGAAAACATTAATTTCTGTTAGGAACTGGACGTCTACGTAATATTATTCAAGTGTTTAAAATAACTTAAATAAAAGGGCCTCCTTAAGTAATTAACTGTCACGTGATTTCCCCCCCCTTTCTACAACCCTGCGACAAAACCACTTGAAGGGACAGTAGATAGCATTTCTGAGTCATTTTATCTTTTCGGATCGGGCAGAAGTGAAGATTGAATTTACAGTACGTAAGGTACTCTTTTATAGAGTTCAACATGAGTTATTCGTACGAAGGACGAAACTGGTAATTGGAATTAGGTACAATAGTCTATAGTGCGATAATATGCACAAAAGAACTGAAGCCTGTATCGAAATGAACGGCCACCATTTTCAAAAATGTGTTTAAATATCCATATTATAATTATTTTTCAATTTAACTTCATTCTCTATATTGTACGCTAATGTGCTGTAACAGTACAATATACACTGCATAATTAATACGTCCGAATGGATAGTTAATTCGTGTGTAAAACACTAAGTGTTAATACAGTACTGTATTTTGATTAAACAAAAACCTAATGAAAATTATCAAACTCAAAATTGCGATATTTCCTAGTTTACATAAATGGATGAACTACTTTTCTTCCCTCCTATACTTAGTAAAGTGATTTGTATTTTACGCCAGTATCATCGAACTCCGTCGTGGAAAGGGTAGCAAACGGTGTTTCCTGTTTCAATCGTTAATAGAAAGGTATAGCCAGGTTAATATTAAAAATGTTAGTAAAAATAAAATGATGTCCCTGTACCTGACAGGAAAACACTTTTGTGGAAGCCGAGATAATATAAAAATGTAGCTGTTTCAGGGATTTGATGTAGGGCAACGTTTCTCAAACTGCGGTCCTCGAGTTCTGTCCTTGTGGTCCTTCAAAAGAAATAGAAGAAAAAATAAAATTCCAACGAATTGCGTATCACATTATAGCTGAAAATCTCAGACTTTGGGAATGACACATGGCAATCGTCTTTCATTTCTTCTCCCAGTACTGACATTTTATGAAATTTCTTACCCTACTCGTCTACCCACTTGCCACTCTACTCTAACAACAAAAGAGAGATTCAGAGCACTATAAACGTGGCGTTTCTCGCCATCTTTTCCCTACATATCTGGCGCCGAGCGTGTAACCCAGCCAGGAGACATCCAAATTCATAACAGAGGACCAAAGTACCGAACCTTTTCATGTATTGATGACTTAGTTAATAGTTTTGCCGAACCTAGTCTGCACATTGAAATGGGCACGTACTGTACGTCGTACACCAATAATATAACGTGTCAAATTGCATCTTTACTTGTTGAAAATCGGGTTCCAGATGACGATAAAAGAAATTTTAGACTCCGCCTATTTTAAAATCCGACAGGTTTACTTTTTACACTTGCGTGTTTCGTATCTAAGCATCGTTTCAATTTCGAGGGTTTCATACACTCGCTTGAAAGCACTTCGTAACAAACAACGCTCCGAGGTTTTGGTTCGCATTCACTGCCAACACCAAGTAAATCCAAGTTCCAAATAACTCTTGTCATATTTACGAAAGTATTTTTTCTTTGAATAACTACCTCTAGGACTAGATATTTCTTTAATGACACTATAATTAATATATTTCTTCACACACAGCTTCTGAACTATTAGCACTGCCTAAATGAAGCGTATCTTCATGTTCCTTTCTTTTCAAAGATCCGGATCAAAGCCAGTTTTCCATTATTTATAACGGACACTATTTAAGAGAGACATGGACAACTACAAGCGTGTACCACATAAGAAGGATTTCAAACAACTAAACTGCTAACAGGCAAGCGATGAATCAACTATGCACAGAATTTGTTATAAGCTACTTGTAATTGGTTACAAAAAAATATAATTACAAAAGTATTATAATTAATTAATTGTATTTTATAATATAAGTATACTGGTATTAAAATATGCCACAAAAATGATCAATTTGCTTTCGAAGGGAACAAGAGTAAGGTGGTCCGCGGAACTGTTCTGACTTAAAAAAGTGGTCCCCACTTCAAAAAAGTTTGAGAAAAGTTGATGTAGGGGATAATTTTGCTCAGGATAGGGGCCGATGGCGGGCTTATGTGAGGGCGACAATTGCACAATTGAGAAAAACTTCTGCGGTCCTCTGGAAAAATTGTTGAAATGAAATTTTGTCACAAACATTTTCATCTCCATTTTCATCCAAGTATTTCTTGTGCGCGAATTTCTGGACACTCTGTATAAAGGCACCAAATCCAGGACCGGATTTTGGTATAATGCCGCTCCTAGGCAGTGCCCCCCAACTCCCACACACAACTTATAAGCAATAACATTTCAAATATGTATGGATATATTATCGTCAGAATTACTTATGAATAATCAACCATTTAAATCATTAGATTATGACATAAAATGGTACGTAATGATCGACGGACGTTTTTCGCCACGAATATGACATCCTCAGTCTCATAGCAGCAATGACACATAATGAACACTTATGATTTCTGGTTTAAATACAATAATTAAAAAATATGTTTGGAAACGGTTAAAATGATAGGCAGTCTGAACATATGTAATTATGAAAATACGTATAACATGAAATCTAAAACCATACAAAGTATTAAAATAACAAACATGACCACCTGCAATTCAAGACTGTCAAACTATTTTATCTCATTTTACATTTAACCACTAGCACATTGTTCGTTATCCGGCACTGACCAAATCTCAAACGAGATACGTAGATCAACAGGTTAAGGGGTTAGGTACAGCTTACAGCAATAAAATTGTGAAAATATTCAACATTTTTCCTCCATTACTGTACATTCTACAATAATGAAAATTGCTATGTGTAAGATAATGTCCTTCTGCTATATGAAAGAGATATTTTTATGATTTAAAAAAATTAATTACTTTTTTTTTTTAATCCAGTTCACTGTGCAGTGATGAAGCGTTTCCCACATAACTCAAAAACTATCCAACATTCTGTGATGAAATTTTTGTGTGTATTTATGCGTGTCATATCTACAATATGATGCAAGATCACTTCTCTGCCTTTCATAGATTGTCTGATAAAATAAATTCATTAACAAAAATGGTCAAATATCAGTATTTTATTGTAACACAAAATAAAAAAAATATTATTTATTACGGAATGTACTTGAAAGAGCATGATACTGTAACCATGAGTTTCAGCAATAAAATAAAAGAGAGAGAACATGAACAAGTTAACAAGTTTATGAGTTATGAGGGATACGCTTCATCACTGCACAGTGAACTGCCAACATTCTGAATTTTGAAAAATATATATAAATAAATTGTTTTAAATCGTAAACATATTTTCTTCATATAGGAAAAGGACAGTGTTTTACACATACCAATTTTCATTATTGTACAAGATACAGTAATGGAGGAAAAAAGTGTTGAATATTTCCAAAAAATTTACTGCTGTAAGCTGTACCTAACCCCTTAAAAGAAACCTCTCAGGTGGTTATGTTAGGGACCGGATTTTTATGTAATATCAATGTATGAAATATGTACATATTTATATAAGACAAATAACCTGAATATGTATCAAAATATGTAAAATCATGAAAATATTTAATATCAATATCTGGCAGGTATAGGATAGGTAAGACTTTTCATTTGTGAATTCATAGAGCACCCAATTTTTTACCGCACACTTGACACATTACTATTTTTCCATCTGTAGTGAAAGCTTCGCCCATCGCAATCCATGATTTTATTTTTGTCGTTAGGGTTGAAGATACAGGGGCCATTTTAGTTAGTTAAAAGCAGTAGATAAATTCACTTGTACTTTATACTGTAAGTTCTAAAACTAGAGAACTGAGTGAAATGAATGACACAACAGAACTGCAAGCACTGTTTCTCTTTACTGGATTAGGAGAAAATAAGAGGAGATGTGGGACACATGCATTTTAGCTGCTCCCTGTAAGAAACAAAGTACCTACTAAAACCTCAAACTATAGGCATTTACAAACTGTTGTTTGAAAAGTAACATTCCTGTCTCATTCAGAAGGGCAGGATTATTCCAGCCAAGAACCATACTTTCTAATTGCTCGGAAAATCCCAATTCGGTATAGGTTTACTAAATTTAAAGTAAAGAGGTTAAACAATAATCTGAAAAGCTATTTATTATAATCTTTCAAGATCTTTCCAGTTTGTTCCTTTACTCCAGCTTCTTTTCAAAAGTCGGCTACTTTATTGCGGCTCATGCCAGACTTGACACGGGTTTTCCCTGGAAGGATTAGGAAGAGGGTGGGTAAGGTTGCAAATTGCATGGGAACGGCTTGTTAACACGTGTGCAGAACAATTATAGTTCGAGACAAATCATGTCGTCCTCTTCCCACTCCACCGCATGAAGGCAACACTGCTTTCTGAATGATTTTTACAATACAAGGTTGTTGTATGAGAAAGGTTGCCTTTTGTTCACTCATACTTACAGTGGGCGGTATGGGGTGAGTGCCTCTATTACTTCCTGGAACTAAGGACGTTATGTTTCGTCCCCAAATTTATATTTTCTTGGGTGGGTAAAAAGGTTTTTTAAATCTGTGTGTTTCAAATTGTAAACTGCCCCAGCAGAAGTTTCCCCCCCCCCCTTTTAGAGAAGTAAAAATGAATAAAACCCCTAAATATGTAGATTTATGTAATACCAAGCCATAATATGTAATGTGAGGTAAATATGTAAAAATATGTAGTATCAAATTTTAATATAATAATGATAATTACAAGATTCGCAAAGATTTGTTATTTGTATACGGTTAGGTTGAAAGGAATATAATATGAAATTACATAAAAATCCGGTCCCTAGTTATGAATTTTCTATTAAAACTGTAACCAATTGCTGTAAAAGTCTAAGGAGAGCATAACAGCCAAGGAACAACAGAAATAGTCAATTTTAATATAAAGCGATAATCTGATTTCTAAGATGAATAAATAAATATCCCTGAGCCTCGTAAAAAGTTAACTTCCTCGTTGTAGCGTACGGTACAGATGTACTTTTACATTCTGGAGGAAAGTGGTCTTGTGAGTGATGGCTCGGGTTGTTTGTGGAAGCCGCCGTAGCAGAGCTGACTTCCTGGAAAATCAATGTCTGCTAGGCCCTCATCTCCCAGTTCTCCGCTGAAGCTCCTAATGATCAGTTTTAATTGCCGGAGTACATCTTAGACAGCCTGCACTTCGCAGCGCATCTTATCGGCTGCAGCGTGTCAACCTTCTTACTAAAACCGCACACGTCCCTTGTACCAAGAGACAGCTGTCATGTGAAGACATGGGCGGCAGCTTTCGTCTAAAATGTACACGACGATGGTTCATTATTTAAAACAACACACAAGTTTTTTGTCACTAAAAAATTGAAATAAATATATATATATATATATATATATATATATATATGTTATATGGGCTATTCCATCTCAAATCGACCGAAATATAGAGAAAATTGACCTTGCAATTTTTAGATACAATGAAACTTTTTCTGTCCGTTGACAACTGTGATACAATGCTTTGTGCAAAGTTTGAGGCATCAGAACTTCATAGTGTTTAAATTAAAAATATTTAAATTTATCGTATTTTCATAAAATTAGCAACTTTAAACTGTTGTGGCTCCGAAACCCTTTCACCCAATGATCAAAATCATGGTTTATTTCGATTCTGAGAAGTTAAAGTTTATATTCACATGTAACCAGTTTTTCTTACTTTTTATGGAAATGGAGAAATTTACATTTTTCTTCATTAAGACGCCTTTGACCACGAAAAAATATTTTTAAAATATATAGTTAGATTCCTCATTGAAAGTAGGCTACAAATAAACACATATTTTTTACTGGTGGTACGTTGATAAGAAAGTATTGAAAATATCAAATAAAGAAAATAAATAGTACGCGCGTGAACTAACCAGCTGACTGTGAGGCGGGAGCTAGCCGAGACAAGCAAGGCCAGGAGACAAACATGTGATGTGTCGTCTAGCAGTCATGGCTATGCTAGCTTTATCACAGGTTTTCATAAACACAGGAGTAAAATGACGTCCAAAGCTCGCTTATCTTCAGCTCTCGGGCAGTGCGTGCGGTACTGCGCCGTTCAAGTCTAGGCGTGTGAAAATAATCTATTTAATACCCTCGAAACTTATTTCCGAGCCACTAAGCAAACAATGCCGAATCCCTCTTAATAATGCAAGGTTTTTTCTCAATATTTTTTTACATTTTTACAAATGGCCAAAAAGCCTAAAAGCAAGTAAAATCAGATTATCTGTGTCTTTGTGTACAATAAAAATAAGGATTACTTCTTAACATAACCTACCAAATGTCAGCTTCAAAATAAGCTCTCGTTCAATGTTCTGCAGTAAATGGTTCCAGAGTTCTGAGCGCTGAAAGAGGCTTGTTTTTATAAAATACGCTAAATTTGTCGCTCAATAGTACGAAAGCCGTTTGACTTTCGATAGTATATTTTTGAAAATGCACTCTCCTCAGCACCTTGTATAAATAGGGAAAAGATTAGAGTATAAAAAACGCGAGGTTTTTTACTGATCGATTTGATATGGAATAGCCCATAATTTAAAGTAACTTTTTGTTTAAAATATATTTTTATTACTTAAAAATAAAATATACGTATTTACTGCGGAAGTTAACATATCGCAATTAACTTAATGGACGTTTATTATTATTTAATTAGTAAAATTAAATGCAAACACTTATCTTGAGTAAGTGCACTATTTGTCATCCTCTGGGAAATAAAGGGAAGTTGGAAATGGCGTAGTAAAAAATTGGAATGTCTGCCATGTTGTGACGTTTCATTCAATTAAATATCTTTAATATTTATAGACCGTGTTCGTTTTCTTTTTTTAAACAATTCAATGGATCTCTATTTCTCCGGCAAGCTCAGTTTCTTATTCATACGAGAGCTTTTTATTGCTACCTTGTGAACCAGATTGTATCATCCTCGCTTTCAGATACGTTGCTGGTAATAAATCCAGTGCTAATAATATACAGGGACATCATTTTATTTTTACTAACATTTTTAATATTAACTTGCCTATACCTCTGGATCAAAACCGTTTGCTACCCCCTTCCATGACTGGAGTTCCATGATACTGGCGTAATATACAAACAAATCACTTTACTAGGTATAGGAGGGAAGAAAAGTAGTTCATCCATTTACGTAAACTAGGAAATATCGCGATTTTGAGTTTGATCATTTTCATTAAGATTTTGTTTAATCAAAATACAGTACAATATTAACAATAAGTGTTTTTACTCACGAACTGAGCTATCCATACGGACGTATTCATTATGCAGTGTATATTATACTGTCTACAGCACATTAGCGTACAATATAGAAAGAAGTTAGATTGAAAAATAATCATAATATGGATATTTAAACACATTTTTGAAAATGGTGGCCGTTCATTTCGATACAGGCTTCAGTTCTGATGTGCATATTATTGCACTATAGACTACTGTACCTAATTACAATTACCAGTTTCGTCCTGCGTACTACTAACTCATGTTGAAATAATTCTGTACCTACTTTATAAAAGAGTACCTTACGTACTGTAAATTCAATCTTCACTTCTGCCCGATCCGAAAAGATAAAATTACTCAGACATGCTATCTACTGTCCGTCCAAGGGGTTTTGTCGTAGGGTCGTAGAAAGGGGGAAATCACGTGACAGTTAATTACATAACGAGGCCCTTTTCATTTAAATTATTTTAAATAGTTGTATAATATTACGTAGACGTCCAATTCCTAACAGAAATTAATGTTCTTAGAAAAGAGCTAAGACAGCCCAGCCACTAGCTAGCGAATAAAATCTGGTGGGGGGAACTGGGATACGACGAAGACCAATGGACGACAGTACCTGTCCGAAAATGATTCAGTATTGAAAGCTCTTTCGTTACTGGAAAACGCGAACATATTTTTCGAACGTACTGTTTACTGTGACCGTAAGGCTACTATGACTGTATATGCGGTCTTGGATCTGTGTGGAGGACGGTTGAACTTCACTAGTAGAAGGGGTGGGAGCGAAATACATTCTAAAACTCAGGTACAATAAAAATTGAAGTAAAAATAAAATGTCCCTGTACAAGTAAAGTGACATCAAAAACTTTTTCCTTACATTTTTAACTATCTCCTGATTGTACCTATGCAGTGTAAAATATTACCATGGCAACTAAAACTTACGATTAAGCAAAGCCTGCATGGTATAGTAAAGAAACAAGGTACAATAAAAATGTAAGGAAAAACTTTTTGACGTCACTGTATAATATACAGTTAGAGCGTCACTGTATTATCCGTTCAAATCTATTTTTGCATAAACACTTCCTTTAATTTTCTTTGAATCCTCACCTTCTGTGTATTGTCATTTCCATAGAGTTACTCTCAGCGTATTCCATTCCTAAGAACGTATCAACGTGGAACATTTTTCTGTGTACCAGTCGTGAAAAATTGTAACAAAAGTTTGCAGCATTGCCTCTTAAGGAAGTTTCTTCGATACCACCCACAATGCATTCGTTAGTTAAAGAGCTTCATTTATTCATTCATGGTCCAGGCTATTTCTGCTACAACATTGATCAAATGGAATGCGCAACCTAATATTATGTTTATGCTCGACCATGCCGAAATGTAGTAATTATACACCTGGTAGCATTGCTTTAATGCACCTCATTAAAGTGCACCTATTCATTAAAGTTCAGGTGTTCCACCAATCAGAAAATACCATTGTAGCAATATGAAAGCGATTATTCTCGGATATGCAATCGAAAGACAACTGGCGCGAGATTAGACAATATTAAACCCAGTTGAAAAAAACAACACACAAATTAACATCAATTCACCGTCATCTTCCAGCCTTTCACAAAGCACATTCCCGCAAATTCAATTCACCAATTGCCGGAAAAAATCAATATGGTCAAGCATAAAAAGTCGTATGAAACTTGACTGTAATGGTAATTAAGACGCTCGTATGAAAATTATGAAACTCGCTTGCGCTCGTTTCATAAACATAGTCGCGTCTTAATTACTACCATTATAGGCTCGTAGCATAATGTACTATAGTGCAATGATACTGATACAATGTGAATGTATCACTGTTTTCAGATTGTTATTAACTATATCCGCATCTAATAGTTGTTTTGTACTTCTGTGGTTCTTAAAACACCAGTTGTGCAGAATCGAAAAGAAGGAGTCGTGTTCAATAGGGTAGTATGAAGAGTATAGGATCTTGTCTGCATCATCATAGTCGCCATATGATAAAAAGAATATTGAGGCAAATTTTACCAATAAGAACAAATTAAAGGAAAGAAAATTTTGGTTGTCTTTTTATAACTAACAATGCTATGTTTTCACTATACTCTAATATTAAAATGAAGAAAAAACATTTTTTAAAAAGTGAAATGGCGAGTGCCTCGAATCAATCAATTTGGCGCCTGTGATATGATTGTGACAAATATGTGTTACAAATATTTAATGCTATACTTTAACATAATGTTTGTAATAGATTATTTTGATAACAAATTATGTAGAAATTATAGGAGGTAGAATGACCGTCTTCACCAGTATTTAGGGGAGTAGTGGGTACAGTGAGACACAAAATATTAAGACATATGTATTCAAGTGAAATTTCAAGTATTTTAAAAATCAAGTGGCAACAGAAATATATATTAAAACATGGAGTACAATAATACGTAAACAGAAATGGTAATAGATAAAGGATATAATATACAATTCGTGTTTGTCAAAAAAAATGCAAATGTCTCACTGTTCCCATTCAGGAGGGTACAGTGAGACACCACAGTGTCTATTAACGGACATTGAAATGATTTAAATTTATTTCAAAAGAAAAGAAAGCTTGCTGTCTCCTTATCTTGTCATGTTCTGTAGACTTATTTAGAATCATTTTGATGTCTGACTTCGAAACCATTGAAACATCTGGAACATTTGGAAAAGTGAATTTTCCATGACTTTTCAAACTCTTGCTAAAAATAAAATGAATTTTTGGTGACAACAAAGCTTATAAGTAATTATAAGAATTTAATGTAATTCATTATTATTTTTTAATATTCTTTTTAATTTTGTGAATAATTTTTTATTTAAGAAACCATTAAAATGTAATGTATCCATTATTTTAAGCTACAGTTCCTAAATTGGTAACTAATATGTTCATTTTTAATGTTACTACCGGTAAATGTAATATAATTACAGTTTGTGTCTGCAAATCATTGGTACATGGGAACAGTGAGACGTCTCAGTGTACCCTTCAACGGCATGTCTCACTGTTCCCTTTACGCATAGTTGGTTTAAAATTGGCACCATCACTTCAAAATCAAAACAAGAAAGACGAAACTTTGCAAAACATAATGTCAAATAGCATAGTATTAGGTAACAAAACATTCATATTTCTATTTAATTTGTATATCCAGTATAACCTTCATTAAACACAAGCCAAAATTTTAGTTATAGAGTGAAAAATTACGAATTATTTTTTCATCACTCACCTTTATAACTAGAATCAAATCGAGTATGAAAATACTGTTACTTTACTCATGCAACATACAACTCCACTGTTACCAACATCTCAACATCAAAATTTACCATCTAATAAAAAATGTCTCACTGTTCCCCCTGTCTCACTGTACCCACTTCTCCCCTATGTATTTTCTGTGGGATTGTGGCCAGCCAGGTAGGATGAACGAACAGGGTCGTAGATCTAATGGAGCTCAAAATATGCGTAACAGGAATCTGGTTTTATCCGGTATTGTTGAGGAAATTCATGAAATATTCATTCTAGCAATTCACAAAATTAGTTTAATTTATGCCGTCTTTCGGTTGTCTCTTTTTGTAATAAACTGTAAAAGGATGGGTTAAAAGTCGCTTTCCCCAAATACTTCCTTACATGTAATGTTCCTATATATTAATAAACTGTAAATTCCTTACATGTAGTTGCATTCAATTGACATCTGACCACACATTGCTATACAGGTTTTGTTCTAGATAAACAATTCACATCGTTTAGACATTTATTTACAGATGGTAGAACATAACTCACGATTTTCACGCGTGACTGTTCGATTATCTGTCGCAACTGATGCGGATCGTGCGGTTTCTGAGCAAAAACATCATTTTTCAGGATACCCCACAGTAAAAAATCACTTGACGTCAGGTCCCATTATCTGGGTGGCCAGTCTGTTATGCCACGACGACCAATCCATTCATGGAATGCGATTCATTGCAAGAAACTGGCAGTTATTGCACAGAGACGCAACCAAACACAACAAAACAAAACAACAATAATAAGACATAACATCGGAAAAACAGTTGACGCACGAACATACTGGGTGTTCATTTCAAAGTGTGTCATGACGTCACTGTTGTTGGGTCACAGATTTGAAGCGAGTTTCAGCTTATATGTTAGAGAAGTTGCCTATTATTTAAGGCGTTCTTCAATCTGAACTTGAGAACGTGTACGATATAACTTGAACGTCGTAGCAACAGATGGCGGTCTGTACGGTCTGTGTGCTACCATAACCTCTTTCAAACTGTGTTTTGCGCGGGCAAGTCGTACGCAGGGTATTTGTTATCATCGGTTGCGTACGGTAACATTCCACAACACAAATCAAATGCTCCGTGTCCATGTTGACCGTCGAAGTTAATGTCAACAAATACGTAAGTAATCGTCTTAACCCTCTCCCCATATCCCGACAGTACGTATTTCCAAACAGTTCACATTCCTGCCACTACCGGCGTTACCGTACGTATCGGTACGTACTCTTCAGAATGAACGCCGTACTTGGTAGGCAACTTCTCTACCTCTTAGGTTATACACCTCTGCGGAAGTGTAGGAAGATTGAATTCTCTAGGCTCATCGGCTAGCCACATGACGGCATACAGCGAGCAATGACACACTTTGAACTGAACACCCTATAGTTGTCAACCCACTACTTATTACATCAGATATTTGTTTATTCAAATTATGACATCTGAATATGTGTACAAGCATGAACCTTAAGAACGAATATTGGGGAAAGTGACTTTTGACCCACCTTGTATAATAGAAATAAGCATTGCTAGCCGAGTTAATAATTTTGTATATAATTGTTGGTGTATCTTATTTTTAATTAATTTCGAACTGCTTTAATTCATTTCATCTTAAAAATCAGTTGGAGACTTGTACGTTATGTTAAAAATAGAGTTTCTCGATAATAATGCAATATAATAGTCGAGACACAGGATCCAAACATGGCCTACCTTGTTGCATAATCCAGTCAAACATTTACAACGTCTTTGCTTCTAGTCACTACGGGCCATATTCATAGACATTCTTAGCGCGGGCTTCCGGTGGATGATCAGCGAACTAACGTTTTTCGTATTCATAAACCAGTGTTAGCGATAGGATATGATTTGAATTCTGCACAAGTAACCAGTGGATAGCCGGGGCTAGTTTAGCACGCTCGTAGCGTGGGCTAGCGTAATGTCTATGAATAGCACCCTGCAAGTTAAGAGGTCTGACTTATTACTCAGTGGTAAACTAGCAATAATAATTTTATGTATGAAATATAATTTAATATATTATAAAATTGCGTACAAAATTTGTTTAATATCCATACATTAAAGGCCTATGGTTTTTGCTTCTCATAGAAGATTTTGTTTTTCCATTTTAATTGGTATCAAATCATTGTAGGTCTTTTTATTTTTTTATGTCAATATCTCAACACCCTGTATAAAGCGCCTCTAGAGTCTAGAAATTGCAGATAATGACGGATTTATTACGTCATCGACCCAATTTATAATTTCTATTTGAATACATAATATGTAGGCCTATACCTAGATTTATTAATTATATATTATATATCTTGATTACACAACTTTTAACACTGTATCACTTCGGAATATGTATGATAAGACTTTCTTGTGTTAAATTCTAACGTACCTTGTTTACATGTTTCGACGTTTTATGGGTCATCCTCAGAACTGGTCGTTGTTGGTCTTGGCCCCTCTTGTTTCCTGTGAGGGTGTGTTCGTGTGGTATAATGTATAGTCAAAGAGTGTGTGTGTTCTGAAATTGAGTTGTGTGTTGAGAATTTCGTTGGGGTGAGAACAATATGAAATATACAGACACACGAAAACACACCCCAACGAAATTCTCAACACACAACTCAATTTCAGAACACACATAATCTTTGACTCTACATTATACCACACGAACACACCCTCACAAGAAACAAAACAAGAGGCGCCAAGACCAACAACGACTAGTCGTGAGGATGACCCATAAAACGTCGAAACATGTAAACAAGGTACGTTAGAATTTAACACAAGAAAGTCTTATCATACATATTCCGAAATTATATATAATCGGAAATCATGGTTGGATCCTACCAATCAGAAAGAGTATGCTCATTGTCTCAACTCTTAAATTCAATTATTATCGAGAGACAATGTAGGTTTGTTCCAACAAACAATTCAGAACGCATTCCGAATTAATACCGAACTTCTTTCGACGCATGCGCCAGATGTATAAGTTGTCAGAACTAGTTCAGGATTTTACGTTGTTGAAGCGCTTCTTCAACTGTTCTTCCACGGCCTTCGGAGTTTCTTCTCATATTAAAATTATATTCATCTTATGAACTTAATTCTTCGTCAAATATATCGCTATCACCTTCCAAATCACTCATGATCGACTATTTTTTTATTTTAACTGCCTAGTCTCGAAGCATTTTAACCATAACTTCAGATTAAACCATCTGCGCATGCGTCAGCAGTTCAAAATTCCCAATTCCTGCTTTTAATCGAGAACCAGTAAATTTCACTCGTTCCGAACGAATTGATTCCGAACCGTGCTGGAACAAACCTAATAAATAAAAGCATATAACAATGTGCAACCCGTCTTCAACTGTTTGAGTTTCAGTTTAAACACAGTCTAGTATATACAGTCACGAAACTTGAGTTGTTGAGGGTGCTAGGAACAATAGACTGTGCCGGTACTATTTCGCATTGTCTGTAATGAGGCGATAGTAGAGATCCTAGTGGTTAGCAACTATCTATGGATGCATATTTACTGCATATTGAGCTTCGTGACTGTATATACTAGACTGTGGTGTAATTTAATTCACTTAAAATGGAGTTCGTAAATAAATAACTACGTTCAACAAAGCATTGTTAGAGAATAAAATATTAAAAGGGTTATTATTTGTTAATTGTACAGATGTTGTACTTGTACAATATTTGAATGACATACATACATTGGAACATGTGTAAAAATAAGTAAATTGTAATCAGTGTAGTTCTCCGTTTTCACCGACGAACATATTCTAAGGACTAGTTTTGTTACAGTTTTTTTTTTCCCCCCTTAGGCTACCAATTTACATTCACTGTATGTTGGTAACACTGATTTAGTGCTGGCACTTTACGTGAAATCATTTTCCCCAGCTGCAATACAGAGAAAAGGATTTTCCTTCCCAGAGGGGCAGTGATTCAAGACAAAAAGAGATTTCCACAACAAACAGAAGGGCGGTTGACCTCCCCAAACCGCCCCGAAGTGAATTATGTAGGGAGGAATATTCTTTGTCTCCCCTTCTCTCTTACCACATTCAACAAATTCTGGGATGTTTGGGCAGCAACCACCAGAGGGCTCTAGCGTTGTGTCTATAACTCACAACAGTTGGATGTACTGACGCTTTCGCGGTTAAGTGGTTGTACGGTTTGTACAAACTGAATGTGGTAGCACTGCAGGAATCTGTGATTGTTGCAAAGGAAAGGAAATGGAAGCTGAATTCATTTGTTGTAATGTTTTATTTTAATGTGTGAGAATGTAAGTCATGTCTTCATTGTATTTTAAGCATTTGGAATGAATGAAAACAGGTACAGTACTTAGAATACTATTTGGTAAATATTGATGTAGGATAATCATCATTTTGATGCTTTAATATGGTAGTTTCCTAGTACCCGGTACTCGTTACATAGATCGTTTTTATGTTTACACAGTGGCTCCTTTGTGAATAGTAATATGCGTTACAAGAGCGGTATGTTGAAGTTTTCATGTTCGAGATAAAGTTTGAAAAAGCGAAACGTAGTTGAGAGTTTTTAATTTCCGAGAATTGAAAGAAAACATACTGCTCGTGTATCGTACATTATTTTCTGCGAAGATCGTTTATTACATACCTGAAAGAGGAATTTCTAATTAGTTGTAATGAAATCTCCATCTTGGTTTCTGTTCAATGACGGCAAATTTGTAAACAAAAATATCTATCTTCAACATTGTTGCTTTAAAATGTTTTCTATGTTTACTATACTCCAGCAGGCCGTGATATATGTCTGTCTTTCCCCCCCCCAGTCTATGATGAGTCTGGAATCTTGTTGATTTTTTCACGGCTTCCTTAATGTTACTTGCATCACGAATGCAGTAACTTTAGTGGAGTTGTAGAGTTTACTTAATTTTTGCAAATATTTAAAAACAATAATTAACAGTGCAATTTAGGTGAAATTGCAGTGGTAAGTTTCCAATTTATAATTATTACTATATTGAACGTCTCTAAAAATAATATGTTAAAAGCCTAAAGCAGTAAAATCAATATGTCACTTAAGCGGTAAGAAGAGGGAAATTGTTATGTGTGTTACGTTGGGAATACTGAATGTGGAATTTTAGACTTTCCGCGGATTGGTTTTGTGCGGAAACCAAGCAAATGCGCACGATCTCGCACAAAAGAATTTTAATAGTTAGTGTTGCCAGTCCTTATATACCCGTCAGTCAAGGCCTTCTGACATATAAAAGCAATTGACAATAGATATCTCAGTCGTGACAACCTCATAAAATAAAATATCCTATCAATTGAATAATCGATTTTTCTACGTACAACATAATTATATTATATTATTATATTATCACCTTTGGATTGAGTTATATTTTATGGTGTTCTTTCTTCCTTTAGGGAGCTCCGTCCCCTAAAAACCCCTGTTGGGGAACCCTCATGCAATTAGTTTATAGTAGCCTAATAAACCGGTCCATCACCTTTGGGTTGAAGGTACGAGTTATATTTTATGATGTGTTCTTTCTTGCTTTAGGGGGCTCAGTCCCCTAAACCCCCTCTTGGGGATTCGGCCCCCAAACCTTCATGTAATTAATTTACAATAATTAACCGGTCCATCACATTTGAGTTGAAGGTACCGGTACATTCATTAATAAATCACTGAAAAACAAATGTGAATGTATAGGATGTGGAGTGAATACGAAATTATTATTATTTTTTATTTTTTGGCGCATCATTTTTACGTAAATAACGACAAATAAAAAATAACATGCCACATAACATTATTTTAAGGAATACAGGAAACAAGCATGAATAATATTCACAATTCTTAATCATCTTGGGATAGAAAAAAAACGTATGGAATAGAAATTACAAACAAATATGCGTGTAATAAACAATAAGCAAACCATCTTCGATTAATCATTTCAAAACAACGTGAATATAGCGTGGATTGTGTAGGAAAATAATTTCTTATATGTTGCTCCCAATGTGCATCATTGTTAACTTATGAAAACAAATGAAATTTAACATGGCATATAGGATACTTAGATAGGAGATATTAAGTAATATTCAGCGTTCTTAATGATCATCGGATGGAAAATAACAATGAAATATGTATAAAATAGAAATTACATACAGGTGAGCATATAAAAAACAGTAAGTAGAATCATTTATTTGATTAATAAGCTTAAATCACTCCAGGTTTAGTGTAAGAGTGGTCTATGTAACGAGTACCGGGTACTAGGAAACTACCTTTAATATTATTATCTTTGGCCAAAAATATCGTTTTTATGTTTAGTTTATCGGAAAGTTTACTTCAATCCAAATGCTAAAATTGACATGAATTCTAGTCATTTGATGTTTGGGTTTTGAATTACTGTTAAAATTAAAACTTACCTGAGGTAAGTACAGACGGAATGATGACGTCACTAGTAGTGTATTTATTGTATTTTAATTTGTTGTATACGGAAGGCCTTAACTCTGATATTTGTGTTCATTTCCTGAACAATAAATAGGCCTAGACCTTACATTGTGTAAGTACCAAGAATGCTTTCACTGCAGCATTTGTGTTGAAAGGTGGAAACGTGTTTGTGTCGGTGGCCTTGGTAATAATTACAAAATATTGTAAACGAAATAGGCCCTACAGTCGACATTGCAACTGGTGAAGACGGAGTTATTTTCGGTGTACAAAATTGATGATAATTAATTATAATAACAATTTACTCGTACAGGTTACTTTATAATATTAATAGACCTAAACAGTGCCAGTTTTACAAGTTCACAATCTAAGTAGAAATATGTCAACCAGTATGTATATATTACCTAAATCTTCTCTTCAGTTTTTCTGAAGAGAAGTCTAAATGAAAGAAGCAAAAATTTAATTGGTTAATAAAAACCCTGCCATATGTCTGTACTATAGAACTACAGTATTTCCCATTTACTTGTTGAACGCAGCCTGGTTGAAATTAACACAGCATCCGTGGGAACTGGGATCGCAACGTGCTTCAGGAATTACAGTTGACAACACAGACTCCCTCAGAAAATTGCGTCATAGAGGAGCGTCACGTTGGTGGCATACGGTCTTCTTCATAATATAAATAAATATATTATATTTACATCCCCTGATGGATTTTCTCTTCATGCAGTTATGGCTTTGCTGCTGCATAATGATCCCTGCACATCTTTGTAGCTCTGTCCACTCTCCGCAGCAGATGCTTCCAGTTCTCTATTAATTATTCCTCATGCCAATATGTCAGTATTTTCGCAGTTAACGGAACATTCTGCCACTGCTCATTCCGTACTAGTGAATCTTCTCTCTTCTCCTCCGTGCCTCTCCCATTTGCTTTTCTCCTCTCATGTCCTCTTCTCTCCTCCCCTCTCCTCCTCTTCCATTTGATTCTCTCCCCCTCCCTTCTCCCCTTCCATTTGCTTCTCTTCTCTCCGCTCGCTCCTCTCTTGTCCTCCACCTTCTCTTCTCTTCTCTTCTCTTCTCTTCTCTTCTCTTCTCTTCTCTTCTCTTCTCTTCTCTTCCTTATCCTTCTCTTCTCTCCTCCCCTTCCCTCCCTTCCTCTTCTCTTCTCTTCTCTTCTCTTCTCTCCTCTTCTCTTCTCTTCTCTTCTCTTCTCTTCTCTTCTCTTCTCTTCTCTTCCCTCCCTTATCCTTCTCTTCTCTCCTCCCCGTCCCTCCCTTTCTCTTCTCTTCTCTTCTCTTCTCTTCTCTTCTCTTCTCTTCTCTTCTCCCCGTCCCTCCCTTTCTCTTCTCTTCTCTTCTCTTCTCTTCTCTTCTCTTCTCTTCTCTTCTCTTCTCTTCTCTTCTCTTCTCTTCTCTTCTCTTCTCTTCCCTCCCTTATCCTTCTCTTCTCTTCTCTTCCCTCCCTTATCCTTCTCTTCTCTCCTCCCATTCCCTCCCTTCCTCTTCTCTTCTCTTCTCTTCTCTTCCCTCCCTTATCCTTCTCTTCTCTCCTCCCATTCCCTCCCTTCCTCTTCTCTTCTCTTCTCTTCCCTCCCTTATCGCTCTCTTCTCTCCTCCCATTCCGTCCCTTCCTCTTCTCTTCTCTTCTCTTCTCTTCTCTTCTCTTCTCTTCTCTTCTCTTCTCTTCTCTTCTCTTCTCTCCCGTATCCTTCTCTTCTCTCCTCCCATTCCCTCCCTTCCTCTTCTCTTCTCTTCTCTTCTCTTCTCTTCCCTCCCTTATCCTTCTCTTCTCTCCTCCCATTCCCTCCCTTCCTCTTCTCTTCTCTTCTCTTCTCTTCTCTTCTCTTCTCTTCTCTTCCCTCCCTTATCCTTCTCTTCTCTCCTCCCATTCCCTCCCTTCCTCTTCTCTTCTCTTCTCTTCTCTTCTCTTCTCTTCTCTTCTCTTCTCTTCTCTTCTCTTCTCTTCTCTTCTCTTCCCTCCCTTATCCTTCTCTTCTCTCCTCCCATTCCCTCCCTTTCTCTTCTCTTCTCTTCTCTTCTCTTCTCTTCTCTTCGCTTCGCTTCTCTTCCCTCCCTTATCCTTCTCTTCTCTCCTCCCATTCCCTCCCTTCCTCTTCTCTTCTCTTCTCTTCTGACATTAATACAAATGATCAGAAAAATTACTTAAGCAGCCTACGATACAGCACTCACAATAATTAACAAGCCCGTTATGTTGGTACAGAAGACTTGTTCCTTGGCACATCATCTGAGGTCCATTTCTATTTCTGATAGATAGAACTCGTGTATCACGTTGAGAATTTATTGCTAGGTCTCTTCTCTTTCTGAGTATCAAATGCTTGAGTCTTATGCAATTTTATTTTGCATGCTATCCCTCTACTACTAGGGCATTCGATAAGCAATGCTGTGAATATAACACATTATAAAATTATGTAGGTATCCAATTCGTTTAATATTTGTATACAATATAATATAGGTATATGGATGGCTTTACTTCTCATAGGAGTTTTTTCCATTTTCAGCGCTATGAAATCATTACATATTTTAATTGTTGTTGGGGTCAACGTCTCATTACAAATGAACTCTGGAGTCTACCTAGACATTAGAGATGATGACGGATTTATTATTTCATCGGTCCAATTTATTTTATTTGAGTACATAATGTACCTAGATGTATTAATTATATGTGTTATATTTCCGCTGTGTCGACTGCTAGCTGGTGTGATGTGAGCGCCAACTCTAGGGAGAAAACAGAATCTCACGTTCAAGCTGGTTTGAAGGTCATTGAAATCAGTCATGCTACATCAAAGGTACCGACAAGAAGTCCATTCTTATATTTACCTATATTCTGGTGATGTTTATGTCAGGTTTCTTTCTTGAACTCTATGGATTATAGACTCCACTTGAAAGTATAGGAGGTTCCCAAAAGGAGGAATTAACTTTGTTTCAGAAGCCTGCTTGTGCTGCCATCTGTTGCACAGTGTCAATTCTCCCCTTACAAATGCTAGTTACTCCCGCCAGGCTGCGTTCATGTAGTGTAGACTGAAGTGTGTGATCTGTTTCTGATGGTGACGTGCACCGTGTTGCAGCGGCTGGGAAGCGTGCGCGGGGAAGACGTGCCTTATGTACTGGGTCTGCCGCTGGTGGGCGGCCAGCCCTTCTTCCCACACAACTACACTCGCCAGGACGGCTCCGTCTCGCGCCTGCTCATCCACTACCTCGCCAATTTTGCCAGAAAAGGGTGAGTGCACCAGGGACTCGATCGGGGACCTCTTGCTTCAAACGACAAGGAAAACAAGTGGCAGCTATCAACTTGCCACATTATTTTCATGTAGACCTGGGATTTTAGGTCACTAAAAATGTTTATTTAGGCACCTAAAATAAGCTCATAAAATGATAACATTGGCACTTGGGGAGAGGATGGTATTTTTTGGTGAAAAGTGATTAAATTTTCAAAAAAAAAATCTTTAAAATGCCCTTTGATATGTGTGGAATGCATTGCATAACAATTTGTGGGTATTTGTGCCCTTATCGGATGGTGAGACGTCATTTTTAAACTTCCTGCGCTATGGATTTTTAAATCACACGCCCACTTTTATCGGTTTCCAGTAACTTCATTTTTTTTGCTACATTGCCAGACAAAAATGGATATAATTTCTGAACTATTAAAGATACATGCATGGAATTTAGAACACACATTCTTTAGACTATTAGGAAACTTTTCTCTGTAACAGAATTTTGTTAATTGTTTTTATTTTAAAAATACGTCCTTTTGTTTGTAAGAAAGGAAATCAGAAAATTGTTATTAAATTTTAATTGTTTATTTTACAAACGTAGGGACTAATATCAAAATTCTGTTACAGACAGTTTGTAGAACATGCTTTTTCAAATACATTGCAAAAAACTGTTTCAACCTATCTTTAAAAACAGTTTAGATATATCGGTTTTAGTACAATCCTGCACTGAGTATATTTTTTTCAAATTTGGGCCCCCAAATATTTTTTTTTTTCAAAATATTTTTATTTGGTTAAGTTGCCACAGCTATGAGCTCTCTACATACAAAAAATTAATATTTTACACCAAATAGGAAAAAAGTTTTAAAAAATACCATCCTCTCCCCTTAAACCTCTATAATAGGCTCTCCAAATTTTGCTTATTTTTAAGAACAAAAATTATGGCATAAAAATTACAAACAACTTCAAGCAGTTTGTGTAATCATGACTCATATCTTTGAAACATTTCAAATTAATATAGGACGACAATTTTCATGTCCTGTAGTCTATCTTTATAAAACTGAAAAAAGATATACAGGGTGATTCACGAGAATTTACCGTCACTTGCGGAGCTTATTTCCGAAGACATTCTGAGCAAAAAATGTCCTATAAACATTTGTCCTAATCCCAGTATTTTTCAGTTACATTAATTTGAAGTTGGTTGTAAAATTCCATTATTCTTTAGTTTTAAAGGTAAAAGAATATTACAGATAAAGAATGAACTATTCAGGAGTATCATTTATTTAATTAGCTAGTATTCTGAAGCTAAAAATGTGTTGTGAATTTCTTAACTCCTTTCAACAGGATTTTTTTTTTCCGATTTTTAACTACAAAATTACATTTTTCTTAGGCATTTATCACAACAATTGTTATTACAAATCACGCTACTCTTGTAAATTAGGATGCATAATTAAACTGTAAAGAATCAAGTTCCTAAAGTCGTATGATTTGTAACAATTTTTGTAATAAGTGCTTAAGAATGATGGAATTTTTAGTTAAAAATTGAAAAACAAAATCTGTAAAAAGCAAAATTAGTAACATTTTAATTATTATTTTTAATGTTGCATGTACTTTTTATTTACTTCGTTATTTAACGATGCTATATCAACTAAGAGGTTATTTAGCGTAGATGGAAGTGAGATGATATTTGGTGAGATGAGGCCGAGGATTCGTCATGGATTACCTGACATTTGCCTTATATTTGGGGAAAACATCGGAAAAAACCCAACCAGATAATCAGCCCAAGCGGGAATGGAACTCGCGACCAGCGCAACTCCGGGTCGCCAGGCAAGCGCCTTAGCCGCCTTAGCTACGTCGGTGGCTTGGTTCATGTAGACCTGGGCTTTTAGGACACTAGAAATGTTTATTTAGGCTCCTTAAATAAGCTTATAAAATGATAACATAGGCACTTAAACTTCTATAAAAGGTGAAAGAAAGAGTGATGGAGCGGAGAAAAATTCTCTCCGGCGCCGGGATTTGAACCCGGGTTTTCAGCTCTACGTGCTGATGCTTTATCCACTAAGCCACGCCGGATACAATCCCGACGCCGTTTAGAATCGTCTCAGATTAAGCTCCATCTCTTGGGTTCCCTCTGGTGGCCGCCCTCTGCACTACGTCATAGATGTCTATGAACGCAGGACCGAAGTCCATACATGTGTTGAGGTGCACTCAGATGAGTGACTGTTTGGCCGGGATCCGACGGTATGGGCGCCGTCTTAAATCACAAAGTGATTTATTACGCATATCATATATATATATATATATATATATATATATATATATATATATATTGATGTACCGAAGTACATATGATATTTCCATGCAGATATTCTGCGTCATCACGTGATGACGAGACGATTCTAAACGGCGTCGGGATTGTATCCGGCGTGGCTTACTGGATAAAGCATCAGCACGTAGAGCTGAAAACCCGGGTTCAAATCCCGGCGCCGGAGAGAATTTTTCTCCGCTCCATCACTCTTTCATCATGTGATGACGCAGAATATCTGCATGGAAATATCATATGTACTTCGGTACATCAATATATATATATATATATATATATATATATATATATATATATATATATATATATATTCTATAAAAGGCCCTCCAAATTTCAGATATTTTCAAGAATAAAAGTTATGGCATCAAAAAAATTACAACTTTTTTTTTTTAAATTTCAAATAGTTTGTGCAACCAAGACTCATATCTTTGAAACATTTAAATTAATACACGACGATAATCTTCATGTCCGTATCTTTATAAAAAAAAATATATATACAGAGTGATTCACGAGGATTTACCGTCCCTTACGGAGCTTATTTCCGAAGACTTTTGAACAAAAAATGTCATCTAAACATTTGTCCTAATCTCAATATTTTCAGAGTTTTACTAATTTGAAGTTGTTTGAAAAATACCATTATTCTCTAGTTTTAAAGGTAAAATAATATTACAGATAAAGAATTATTAACTCCATTTTGAATCTTGCGTACACTACTTTTAAGACTTGAATATAAGTAATTGATTAACTAGCGGACTTACTTGTGTTAATTATGTAAGTTTGTGCAGCTTACAGCTGTTTCGGTGCTTCATCACACCATCCTCAGAGCCTACTAGATCTCGGTGTCATCTCGAACTTCTCTGCCTGTTATGTGGGTGTGTTTGATTGTTGAAAGGTGTTGAAGAGTGGAGTCAAATAGTGTGTGTGTTCTGAAATTGATCTGTGTGTTGAGAATTTGATCGGGGTGTGTTTTAGTGTGTCTGTGTATTTCGTATTGTTCTAGTGTGTTGAGTTTTTGGTTCTTCGGTTGTATGTGTAGAATTTCCATGTCTGTATTTATGTTATTGTATGTGTGGTTAGCATTGGTGAAGATGCGATCTTATGTGTTCTTTTGTTTTTGTATGTTAGTGTGATGTATTTCTTGTGTTCTTGTGTTTGTGTTGTGTTTTGCGCATCTTCATTCAGAAAGCAGAAATACAACATAGCATACAGAACAGAAAACACACTACAAAGACATCTCAACACACAAAAAACACAAACAAATAGATACGACCACATAGGCGTATACAAACTCACATGTAATAGTTGCGACAGTTTCTACATTGGATAGACAGGCAGATCATTCCAAACTCGATACAAAGAACAAATTAAAGCAATAACCAGAGGACACAATACATCTACATATGCCGAACACATAACTAATGCTAACTACACATAAAATAACATAAATACAGACATGGAAATCCTACACATACAACCCAAAACTCAGCACACTAGAATAATATGAAATATACAAACACACTAAAACACACCCCGATCAAATTCTCAACACACAGATCAATTTCAGTACACACACTATTCGACTCCACTCTTCAACACCTTTCAACAATCAAACACACCCACACAATAGGCAGAGAAGTACGAGATGACGCCGAGATCTAGTAGGCTCTGAGGATGGTGTGATGAAGCACCGAAACAGCTATAAGCCGCACAAACTTACATAATTAACACGAGTAAGTCCGCTAGTTAATCAATTAATTATTTACTATTCGGGAGTATAATTTCTTTGGGCTGCCTGAATAAAAATGAACGGCTTAAATCAGACACCCTGTACAAGCAAAAGCGCCTGTAGTCTGATACAACTCGTACTAACGAATAGATGACGATTGGCTGTTTTCTTGAATAATACAGCGTTTGCACAAGCTCAGGAAGGCGCTTTCCTTCCTCCCTGTCGTCTGGTTTGGCTTTCGCTGACGTCAGAGAATCATTCTTAACTCTCTTGATCAGCGCCAACTTAGTTTTGACAGCTCTTCACTCTCATAAGCCGATGACAGATGTTAGCTGGCGGTTCTTCTTAGCCACGGAAAGCGTGTAACGCAGAGCCTGTTTTTCCAAGCACCTCGCCGCCTCCAAAACCTCAACGAGAGCGTCAGCGCCATCCAGGCAGTAACTCAGAGCTTTCATTTAGATCGCGGTGTTAATTAATACGACCAGGCGTAATCTTTTTATCTGATCGAGGCTCGTAGAGGGACCGCTGAAATCCCATTTCACCCCTCGCAGTTCTTCTTTAAACTCCCGTAGCACGGCCACCGAGTGAGGTCTGGTGGAAGGATGTTGTGGCAACCAGAAACCTGTGTACGTTACCATGGAAACAGCGCTGCATTACCATGTCTAATGCATAGCCTACAGCGAGCGTTTCTTCACAGCAGAAGAGGCTGTTCTTTATGAAAATAAGTGCGGTGTCAGGTATGACGTAACAACTCATCACTGTTAAAAAGTGGTCTAAATTAAGTGAATTTCCAGCTGTAATTCAGAAAAGATCAATATTGTATTTCAGATTAATCAAGTGAATTTCAGAAAAGGTTAGATATCCTTCAGATTTTTTAATTTACGTAAAGCAGGATGCGTTAGTTGTAATTCAATTTAGAAGGCATTAGATGTAGGCTTAATTCAGAAAGCATCAAACTTAATAATATGATATAGAGTCACATAAGCAAAACAGCCAGTTGTCATGACTACCAAACAAATTACCTTTTTGTACGATCGTGTTGTTGTTGTATTTACAGCTTTTTTTTTTATTTTTGTTAGGCCTTGAAAGTTAGAATTCCCACACAGAAACTTGTTGCTAGGGAAACCATTCTTCATAACATAAAACTGTACTGTAATAGACCCATTACAGTGCACTTACTGTTACTTAGTTACCATTACAGTATAGTTTTGCGAAGGCTTTAGAATAATATTGCTCCAAATTTTCGCTCTTTTCGTTTTTCAAACTCTCAATTTTGTAAAAAGTTCTTCCCAAACTTGTATCGTAATATACTATTTCACAATTTAAATTGCGCATTCAAATACCATTAATTGATTAATCTCAATTAATTTAATTTTGATTTTTCTAACGCTTTCTCAATTATACTGTTTTTTTTTTCTGAAATACAATAAAATTGATCTTTTGTAAATTTCAATTACACAATATGAATTACATGTGAACTATTTCGAAATTTATTGGCTAATGTGAAGTAAAATTGGCGCTGTGTACCTACAAAACGTGTAGATTTCATCATTTCTTATATTAAATATACATTTTTTGTTATTTGGATATTGAAGAAAGCCGTTTTTAAATAATATTGTTGTCTATTTATTACTGTTTCATTTTTATTTTTCCGTTTACATCTTTTGTCATCTAGTCTGCTTTCAAAAATACTTAAAGTTGGAATTTATAAAACAGTTATATTACCGATTGTTCTGTATGGTTGTGAAACTTGGACTCTCACTTTGAGACAGGAACAGAGGTTAAGGGTGTTTTTTTCCCATCAGTTTGTATTGGGAAGTCCCTTCATATAACAACAATATTTCTTATCGCGATATTTCTTTTATAACGCAGATAAATGTGTTAAATCGAAGTTTTTCTCATTTCCTCGCATATTTCATATCATAATGTATTAATTTTCACATACTGTTAATATCTAACATGATATCAATGTGTTGCCATCTCGAGATATTCTCACTTCGTCTGTGTTTCATGAAATTCTTGATATAATGTAACCCTTTCTCACATCTTTCTTGAGAATTTTTGTTGATTATTATTATTATTATTTGTATTATTATTATTATTATTATTATTATTATTATTATTATTATTATTATTATTATTATTTGTATTACTGATTATTGCGCATAAGTTGATTGGCTGAAAAACCTTCCAACTTGACATCCAGCCATTTAAGATCCTTACGAAGGGTCCCATCTTCTGCGGACCTCTGGAAAAAGATCAAAGGAAGAGACTAGTGAAATGCTTTGCGTGGAATGTGACATTGTATGAGACAGAAACATGGACATTACAACGAAGTGAAGAGAAGTTAATAGAAACTTTATAAATGTGGATATGGAGAAGGATGGAGCGTGTGAAGTGGACAGACAGAATAAGAAATGAAGCTGTGTTGGAAAGAGTGGGTGAAGAAAGAATGATGCTGAAACTGATCAGGAAGAGGAAAAGGAATTTTTGGTGGGGTCACTGGCTGAGAAGAAACTACCTACTGAAGGATGCACTGGAAGGAATGGTGAACGGGAGAAGAGTTCGGGGCAGAAGAAGATATCAGATGATAGACGACATTAAGATATATGGATCATATGCGGAGACAAAGAGGAAGGCAGAAAATAGGAAAGATTGAAGAAAGCTGGGTTTACAGTGAAAGACTTGCCCTGGGGCAGAACACTTTTGTATGTATGTATGTATGTATGTATGTATGTACGTATGGCGTTATTAGCAGAAGAGGAGATGATACTAAGGGATATGCTACTGGAGCTAAATGACAGCTGTGAGCAGTATGGGATGAAGATAAATGCAAACAAGACGAAGACCATGGTCATAGGAAGAAAAATAAAGAAGGTAAACTTGCGAATTGTAAATGAGACAGTAGAGCAAGTGGACAGCTTCAAATACTTGGGGTGTACTATAAGCAGTAACATGAGCTGCTGCCAGGAAGTCAAAAGGAGGATAGCAATGGCCAAGGAAGCTTTTAATAGAAAAAGGAACATGTTCTGCGGACCTCTGGAAATAGAACTGAGGAAGAGACTAGTGAAGTGCTTTGTTTGGAGTGTGGCATTTTATGGGAGCAGAAACATGGGCATTACGACGAAGTGAAGAGAAGAGAATAGAAGCATTTGAAATGTGGATATGGAGAAGAATGGAGCGTGTGAAGTGGACAGACAGAATAAGAAATGAAGCTGTGTTGGAAAGAGTGGGTGAAGAAAGAATGATGCTGAAACTGATCAGGAAGAGGAAACGGAATTGTTTGGGTCACTGGCTGAGAAGAAACTGCCTACTGAAGGATGCACTGGAAGGAATGGTGAACGGGAGAAGAGTTCGGGGCAGAAGAAGATATCAGATTATAGACGACATTAAGATATATGGATCATATGAGGAGACAAAGGGGAAGACAGAAAATACGAAAGATTCGAGAATGCTGGGTTTGCAGTGAAAGACCTGCCCTTGGGGGGAACAGTATGCATGAACAAAGGAACGAACGAAATAATGAAGAGCCATGAAATAACACCTGTTGCTGATGTTACTATTCACAAGACATTTTGTATTCGTACGCTGGGCTGCAAAAGAAATGCCGAGTCGAAGTCGCTATCGATTTTAAATATTATCGTGTTACGAGGACTTCGCTTAGGAAACAATAGAAATAGAGATACACAGAAGGCCTTGCATATAAACTCTATTGTTGCTCCGTTAACATTACAACATCTGCTTGTTTGTGTATGTCTTCAGTAAACTATAAATTTTAGGAAAAACCATGCCTTATACATTTTTTGTTAATACGGTGACACGTAACTGGCCGTATTTAGACTAGACTATCGATTGCAACAATGACAGCATCCATGGATAATAAGGAAGGCTGTGGAATACCATATAAACTCCAGTTTCACTATTTTCTGTAGTAGTATTATTAAAGTTGTAAAATAAAAGTAGTATATGAATAATTTAAAATCAATTCATGTTATATAATAAAGTGAACATATTATAAAAGTCGTAATTATATGTTTTTAAAAACGAATCTAAGGAAAATAGCTTTCCACCTCGCCATGTTTGCTAAAGTTATCGGAAAACGATATAATTTCGTATCGGCATTTCTTTTGCAGCTCAATCTTCCAAGTTGTGTAATTTCAATTCATTGTGTACGCAGGCTGTAAATTTGCTATGATTGGCATTGCTACATCTATGAGAAACGTCAATTTCTTTAAATTCTATTGATTACTCTAATAACTGGAATGTTATTTATGCCGAACTGTTCCATCTTCTGTTAATGTAGCCTAATTCCATCTCAGTACAACTTAGCAGAATCATTTTCCAGTATCCCCGATTGATTACATTGACTATTACACTTTTACTACGTCAAACTACTTTTGACCAATAAAACGGTACGAAAGGACGTCTTTCAACCAATCATGGCTGCTTATCGCACAATTTTATCGCGTCCCTAGCATTTGTTTAATTTTATCGCTTCCCTAGCTTTTGTTTATTTTTATCACTACCCTAGCATTTGTTTCTTTGTCTGCCAACATTTCAAACTGCACTGGTCTGGACGTCAAAAAACAGAAAATTACAAACCACTCCAGTCGATGTACAGCACTTTCAAATATGACTCGCATTGGCATTCAAGAACAAGAATTAATAAAGATCACTGGTCATAGCTATGTATCTCCCCTGAAACCCCATTTACAAACAAATGAAGAGCACCATTCGGAAATCCTGAATAAGTTGAGGAATACACCATGTACATCAACGAGTTCACTTCTTTTACGCACACGTCCAATATAACATCAACTGAACCACCAACCACTAAAACATTCAAATTTGAAAATTGTAGCCTACTTTCAATAATTGTTTATTTTTTATTTCATCATCGTTAATTGAAACTTTTCTTGTTTATTTCATCATCTCTAATTAAAACTTTTCTAACACTTGTTTATATTATTTAGGTTATGTTATAGCTTCTGCTATATGATATTATGGATAGTCACGTATCAGAGATCGTTTAATACTAAGATTTATTGAAAATCATCTGTCAAGTCACGTTGATTACTGGGATCCGGATGATTGAAGTGGAATGCAAATGTTTTAATAAAAATGAAACTGAATCAACAAAGCCTTCTTGACTAGTAACCGTCCGCAGAGTTCAATGAAGATTCCATAGTTGGCACAATTGGTAACAAGAAAACATAATCATAAAACACTACTGCCATCTAGCGTAATGTTGAGATGGTACAATAATACATTTGAAGACAGTTTTGTATTTTCGTAAGTCAATTAATATTTTATTGTATTGGAGTACTTCGTTACTTCTAATCTTTATATACTTTCTTCTAATCGTGTAATAGTCAATTAAATCCCACTCGAGTTTTGATTTTCTCCAGATAAATCAAAACCTCTAGTGAGATTACTGTTGGTAATAAATTGGTACATTCTCTGCTGAATTCTTGTAACTGAATGGCTCCATTGCCGGTGGGTATGTGTTGATATTTTTCATTTATTCCCCTTAATGATTATTAGTTAAGTTTTACCGGTAGGTTACCAGCCTTTAGCTTAAAAAAACCTCATCTGTAAGCCTGGAGGGTCATGTGTTGAAGACGCAACAATTCCAGTGATGTAATCATATAGCTCTCATTACAGATGCCCGCCAGGTATCTGTGGTTTCTCTTCTATCCATCAAAAAGTTTCTAGTGTCTTGTCTGTCACAGTTATTTTTATTTCAGTTGGTTATTTAACGACGCTGTATCAACTATTAAGTTATTTAGCTTCTACGGGATTGGTGATAGCGAGATGGCCTTTGGTGAGATGAGGCCTAGAATTCACCATAGATTACCTGGCATTCGCTTTACGGTTGGGGAAATATTTAAAATACCTGAAAGCAGCCGACTGAGCTACGCCCGTGGTTCAGCTATTATTGAAGTGGTGCAAAAGTATGTATTCTTTTTTTCTCAGTGGTGGCATCTGAATTTTTAATCTCGCTGTCATTAGTGTAGGCAGAATAATGTTAATATTAAATATTTATACTGGTTATAGTTTATGATCCATTTCACATTTTCTCACCAACTAAATGTAAAAACCAAATAAAAAGTAAAACTAAAATTTCAAGAGCACTCAAAGATATTACAGCTTGAACATTGTCAGTTTATGCTCAACGATATGAAAAGATGTCAAGTAATAACTAAAGGATGGTTAGGTGCAATAACTAGAAAATACGGAGGAATATAGAGAGAAATGCTCAAAACCATGGCTTTATCCAATTTTGCCATTGCCGAGGTTTGAAATGGGATCCTCTGTAGTCGTAAGCCAGCGTTACATGAAGTGAGCTTCCAAAGTGGCTCTCTGCTATAGTTGTCGATATTATTATTATTATTATTATTATTATTATTATTATTATTATTATTATTATTATTATTTTCACAACATCTTCAATCTTACGCTTTTTGAACACCTAACTGTAGGCTATTTGTAATTTGTAAAAACCCATATTCAAACGGTTATCATGAAGGAAAGAAGACGTTAAAGACTTTTTCCTTCTAACTTACAACTTACAAAATAAGGAACCAGGAGGTTCATTGCCGCCCTCACATAAGCCCGCTATCGGTCCCTATCCTGTGCAAGATTAATCAAGTCCCTACCATCATATCCCACCTTCCTCAAATCTATTTTAATATTATCCTCCCATCTACGTCTCGGCCTCCCCAAAAGTCTTTTTCCCTCCGGTCTCCCAATCAACACTCTATATGCATTTCTGGATTAGCCCATACGTGCTACGTGCCCTGCCCATCTCAAGCGTCTGGATTTAATGTTCCTAATTATGTCAGGTGAAGAATACAATGCGTGCAGTTCTGTGTTGTGTAACTTTCTCCATTATCCTGTAACTTCATCCCTCTTAACCCCAAATATGTTTATAAGCGCCTTATTCTCAAACACCCTTAATCTCTGTTCCTCGCTCAAAGTAAGAGTCCAAGTTTCACAGGCATACAGAACAACCGGTAATATAACTGTTTTATAAATTCTAACTTTCAGATTTTTTGACAGCAGACTAGATGACAAAAGCTTCTCAACCGAATAATAACAGGCATTTCTCTTATTTATTCTGCGTTTAATTTCCTCCCAAGTGTCATTTATATTTGTTACTGTTGGTCTAAGATATTTGAATTTTTCCACGTCTTCGAAGGATAAATCCCCAATAATTATATTTCCATTTCGTACAATATTCTGGTCACGAGACATAATCATATACTTTCTTTTCAGGATTTACTTCCAAATCTATCACTTTACTTGCTTCAAGTAAAATTTCCGCGTTTTTCCTAATCGTTTCTGAATTTCCTCTTAACATATTCACATCATCCGCATAGACAAGTTTTCCTTCCAACTTGCGTTATAAAAAGGAACCAGGATCCCCTATCTCACGGATCCAATTTTGTAATTATTGTTAAAAGCATTGTCTTTAGATGAGATCTTGTTTTACAAAAATCGTTAGATCCAGAATGACAGTTGAAGTTTGAATGTTGTTACAAGCAGCTCCTGTTTGTGTTGCAGTGACCCCAACGGCGGAATCGCGGATCGCCAGCATGGAGTGAACAAAGACAGCGAGGCGGACTCGAACCCGGCTCCTTTCTGGGACACGTACGACCCCATCAACCAACTCTATCTGGAACTAGGTAACGCACTGCGTCGTATCTAAGGATTTTTCTGAAAAGTCGCATGTATTATTATTATTATTATTATTATTATTATTATTATTATTATTATTATTATTATTATTATTATTATTATGTTATCATACTTAAAAGTCAACGACATAGCTATCCAGATACATCGATTTCTGTAACTATTGAACAAACACTTAAAATCAAAATATTACAAAAAATATGATAAAATTTTATACAATTTTGGTGGTTCACTTGTTAAGTTCATTAACCGTCATAATATTAAACTTAGGAGTATTTTTAGGATTGCTTCACAGCAGAATTTATTTTTATGTATGAGTAATAACCAGGGAAAGGAAGTTCATGGCCTAATTATGCACTCTTCATTCCCGTATTATTTATTCGCTCGATTTCATACTCTCTCTCGCTATCATAATATTAATACTCGATCACAACGCGATAACACGCTAGAAATTCCACTTCACACATCATCTCTGTATTCCTCATCCTTCACTGTTGCTACCTCTCGTCACTGGAACTCTCTGCCGCCTGAAGTCAAGGGCTGCCGAACATTGAATTCTTTCAAATCCAAGTTAGAAAATTATCTTATGACGAGTTGCCAAACTAACTTACTATTATGACAAGTGTTGTATTGCATGTTTGCACGTATTCACATTTTTTTTATGTTCTAATGATATTCAACTTATTTTATATTTTTGTTTTCATATTTTCCGATAATGGTATATCTATAATGTGATAAGTTGAGCTATATATAATCATAATTTTCCTTATTGTGTGTACTTAAAAATATTGTATTCATTGTATGCTTTGTACTGCACTATTTTATTACTACTATTAGTATTATTATTATTATTATCATTATTACTATTCTTATTTATTATTATTATTATTATTATTATTATTATTATTATTATTATTATTATGAATAATTGTCTTTTTTTTGTATGCCTCATTTATTTTGACCTGCTGTTCACATATTATTATGCTTTTTTCTTTCTTTCTGTATGTTATATATTATGTCTGATTTCTTCTTATTTGTTGTTTATATTTTATTATTATTATTATTATTATTATTATTATTATTATTATTATCTTATTCAGTTTTGTGTGTAAAATTGTAGTGTAATTTGTAAATTTGTAGTGTTTTTGTAACGCAGTCTTTACTCCTGGTTGAGTGTTAGAGAAGGCCGTATGGCCTTAACTCTGCCAGGTTAAATAAATCATTATTATTATTATTATTATTATTATTATTATTATTATTATTATTATTAAAAACGTGAAGAATATGTATGAATTTTTGCATTAAAAATTGATAAATATGCTACAAAATATGCATTATCAGTCTGACATTATTTTAACAGAATAATAAGGTATAGGTAACTTACGTTTAGTCTATGGATTTTGAAGTGCTTGCATCAATGCTGAATGCTCCATTTATGCTGTCACAGTTCACAACCAAGCAGTGACGTATGTTTTCTGTTGTCATTCTTCGCCTGTCGTCTCTCAGCATAGCTTTGTAACGCGAAAAACTTCGTTCTACGTCACAAGAAGTAAGAGGGGCTGGCACAAAAGCTGTGAGCTGTTCTGTATTGGTTTTTTTTTAGCGTTTTTCCTTCGAGAATATCTTGAATTTCTTTAAGTTCATAATAGACAGGGTTTTTGAAAAGAATATTTGCTGTTTTCTCGTTCACTTTATCTCCTACATTTCCTGGAACTGATGTTAAACTGGATACTGTTCTATCGAAACCTGCTAAACACTGCAATAAAGGAATGCCAATTGCTAACTTGAGAGGCTCCCTACGAGGGCGTCATCGTTACGTTAAAATTGATATACATAAAGTAGTCGAGGTTACACACTTTTAAAAATGAGGGAAAGAGAAATAAACATACATGATATGCAGTTTCAATGCATAAATGTTAAAATATGATGCTTTTATAAATAAAGGCAAAATATGCACTTTTATGTACAATAAAAGTAATATAATTGTATTCAGAAATTTATGATTCATGTAGATCAGGCCTGCACAAGGTTTGCGCTCTCCGAGCCGGCTCACAGCTCATGAGCGGAATGCAGATATTAGCTGCGCTCTGTATAAGGGTGGACTGGAAGAAGGGGTGATCTCGTGCAAAATATACACAAAAGGAAGTACTATTACGAGTGCTTATGAAATGAATTCCCGTTCAGTGTTTGCAAAACTATCTTGGACTATTATTAATTAATAAAGAGATATATATTTATTTTACAGAAATAATAGAAATTCTATACTTACTTACTTACTTACTTACTTACTTACTTACTTACAAATGGCTTTTAAGGAACCCGAAGGTTCATTGCCGCCCTCACATAAGCCCGCCATTGGTCCCTATCCTGTGCAAGATTAATCCAGTCTCTATCATCATACCCCACCTCCCTCAAATCCATTTTAATATTATCCTCCCATCTACGTCTCGGCCTCCCTAAAGGTATTTTTCCCTCCGGTCTCCCAACTAACACTCTATATGCATTTCTGGATTCGCCCATACGTGCTACATGCTCTGCCCATCTCAAACGTCTGGATTTAATGTTCCTAATTATGTCAGGTGAAGAATACAATGCGTGCAGTTCTGTGTTGTGTAACTTTCTCCATTCTCCTGTAACTTCATCCCGCTTAGCCCCAAATATTTTCCTAAGCATCTTATTCTCAAACACCCTGAACCTATGTTCCTCTCTCAGAGTGAGAGTCCAAGTTTCACAACCATACAGAACAACCGGTAATATAACTGTTTTATAAATTCTAACTTTCAGATTTTTCGACAGCAGACTGGATGATAAAAGCTTCTCAACCGAATAATAACAGGCATTTCCCATATTTATTCTGCGTTTAATTTCCTGCCGAGTGTCATTTATATTTGTTACTGTTGCTCCAAGATATTTCAATTTTTCCACCTCTTCAAAAGTTAAATTTCCAATTTTTATATTTCCATTTCGTACAATATTCTGGTCACGAGACATAATCATATACCGGTACTTTGTCTTTTCGGGATTTACTTCCAAACCGATCGCTCTACTTGCTTCAAGTAAAATTTCCGTGTTTTCCCTAATCGTTTGTGTATTTTCTCCTAACATATTCACGTCATCCGCATAGACAAGCAGCTGATGTAACCCGTTCAATTCCAAACCCTGCTTGTTATCCTGAACTTTCCTAATGGCATATAATAGAAATTCTATAGCTACTTAAATGTACAATATCATTTTGTTATATTTTTATTTATCAGTACATGTAAACGAGGTTTTATGCTGTTGGCAGCTGAAAGGAACAGTAGCCTACTGATCGTAATGAAACATCAGTTACAGATGTTCGATGTCTGCCTTTATTAAAGTTGATTATACAAAACAGTTGCTCACAAATATAAATGTTGAGCCAAACATAGCAATCATTTTCACAGTCAGCCTGTGTAGTCGTGGATATTATTGCTAATGTTTAGTCTTGTAAAACTCAACCAGGCTAGTAGTATTATTCAAACGATCTTTAGCCCTTAGGTCACATTGAAGATCAACAAGTTCGAGCTGCAAATCGTTAAATGTTAAATGATATGTTCCGTCTTTTAGATTCCTCCATACTGTACTGTAGCAGTAGGTAAGCAACGTGAAACAGTTACTGAGAATAGGCCTACACACTGCACTCCACTAGATAACTGAGTGGTCGTTTCCCTCTCCTCTACCCATAGCAAGTCTATGTCATTCTGACGTATGTTCCTCTCCGTTTCGGCGAGCGGTAAACAGCTCTCCCGCTCCGAAGGAGCGCTCGCTCGTTGAGCGCTGTTTGTGCAGGCCTGATGTAGATAATCTTTCAGCATATTGCTACAACGATATACAAATTCTTCTTTAAAATTATAACATAGATGGGCTACATAAATGTATCAATTGATTTTTCTATGAAAACTTTTCTTACATTCGTAGTTTGTTCCTTAGAAGCATATTTCTGACGTAGAATACATTTTTTTGCACCATAGTGTGTTTTATCGTCGTAACAGCAAACGGCCGCCACTATTAAAAGTTGATTTTACTAAATTCAGAGTTGCCAACCTAGATAAGTAAGTGGAAATATTACAATAATTGCTCTAGAGTTGTAATGAAAACCACTGTATGTTACAATCCTACAATGCATGTAAAATTCATACGCAAAAGGCAATGTTAATTAATATACATTATAAAATGTCTGAAGGAAGTGAAATAAGGAGAGGAGTACGACAAGGATGCCCTTTATCACCTACCCTGTTCAACATCTACTTGGAGGATTTAGTGAAGAACTGTTTTCAGAATATGGTAGGGGTGATAGTAGGAGGAAGAAGAATAAAGTGCATAAGATTTACTGATGATATGGCGTTGTTAGCAGAAGAGGAGATGATACTAAGGGATATGCTACTGGAGCTAAATGACAGCTGTGAGCAGTATGGGATGAAGATAAATGCAAACAAGACGAAGACCATGGTCATAGGATGAAAAATAAAGAAGGTAAACTTGCGAATTGTAAATGAGGCAGTAGAGCAAGTGGACAGCTTCAAATACTTGGGGTGTACTATAAGCAGTAACATGAGCTGCTGCCAGGAAGTCAAAAGGAGGATAGCAATGGCCAAGGAAGCTTTTAATAGAAAAAGGAACATGTTCTGCGGACCTCTGGAAAAAGAACTGAGAAAGAGAGTAGTGAAGTGCTTTGTGTGGAGTGTAGCGTTGTATGGGGCAGAAACATGGACATTACGACGAAGTGAAGAGAAGCGAATAGAAGCATTTGAAATGTGGATATGGAGAAGAATGGAGCGTGTGAAGTGGACAGACAGAATAAATAAACGAAGCTGTGTTGGAAAGAGTGAGTGATAATACTCTTTTCCTTGGATACTCAGGAATTACATTTTGTTATACATGACACACTTCCATCTTTTATTAACTGAAATTTCATGGAAATGATATAATATTATATCTTGTTATTTTGTGTTGGTTAATCTTTTGTTGTTGTTTAGTCAACTGTTCGAAGACAGATCTGAGCCTCATAAGTGACACGAATAAGACACCACTTATGAGGCAATAGGCCAAGAAATAATGGGATAGGGTGGCCAGATCCTTTCCCCCTCCATTGCATACATCGCCCACTAGCTACATATAACACTAATCAGACTTCAGATATATAGAAACAAAATCGTTCTTCCTCTGACACATATCGTCAAGTGAGATGTACTGCCTGATAATAGATTACATATCAGCCAGAACCTCAATCAGAGATAGGTTAATTTTTTAACTGTTGGTAATGATAAAGTTGACATGGAGTTTGTACTGTAAGATTTTACGTTTCTAGGGCAAAACGGTCAGCAGTTTTATTACCAGATAATTCACAGTGTGCCAGAACCAGCCTTTTGTCAGACTTTATCAGATGGTGTCTAATTTTTCAACAATGTTTTTTTTAAGTGACAGATTGGTTGTTACAGCAGTACAGCTGTTTTAGAATGGCTGAATATTACAGCCAGCTGAACCAGAATATTGAGGCCCGATTGTATAAACCATTTAATCTTAGATCAGAAATTAAATTGATCCTTGTTTCAGCTGAACTTGGAATTTTGTGTTGTATAAAGTCTAATCTGAGATTAATCTGTCTCAAACTAAAGTCAACTTTGAATGAAGAAATTTCTCCGATTAAGTTAGATGGTCCAAGTTCAGTTATTTCTTTTCTGTTTGAAATATACGAGTGACAGATTGTGCAAATAAAATATCCATTATTATTAATATTAATAGATATGTTAGGTACATTTATACATATTTCTTTCAATTTCTTGCCTTAATACACAAACAATCTTATATTTTATAAGGTTCTATCGTGTTCAGCAGTATCAAATAACATAACCTATAATTATATTATGTTTATAACAACCATTAATTATTAATGGATATGATAGGTACATTCATAAATTTTCAATTAACTGCATTACTAAACGAAAATTGTCGTTTTATAAAGCTTTATTATGTTTAGCAGTATCAAACACCATAACATGATAACAACTTGGAGAACAGTCAACCTTCTTCTTATTGTCCGCCATTATTTACATTGCACAAAAAACCAGTGTCTCCAACAGAGTTTACGGAAAGTCGCCAAAAAGTAGTTGTAAAGTCGCTAGATTTCTCATTATCAACAAAGAAAGATTAAATTTTGTCACTATGGGGTGCTAAAAAGGTCACTAAATCCCTATTTAAGCAATATAAAAGTTAAAAGAAATTGTTGTTGAAAAAGAATTAAAGTCGCTAGATTGGCAACACTGAACAAACCTGCCCGCGCATCACGTATTTCACCTGTTTATGCGATGTTGCCAAATCCTTTTCACGTGAACTTGGATTGCATTTGAACCAAGGTAATTTGATCGCAGAAAAGTTTTATACAATAGAAGAAGTGTCCGAACTCGGTTCACTTTTCGATCTTCGATCAAAGTTGATCTTCAGTCAGGGAGTTTTATACAATTGGGCCTGAGTTAGTTAGAATTGTGCTGTACCGGTTTCCTTAACATTAATCTGTTGTCCGGTTGGCCAGACTTTCCCAGGTGAACACAACACGTGCCCCACAAATTAGCCTGGGAAAGCGCGGACGGTCGATGTCCACATTCCGCCCCGCTCTGTGTCACTGATGCATGAACAGCGCCAGGTGCCGTGCTGTGTGAACAGCTTCCCAAAGGCAGTGGTTCGATGCTTGGAGAGAGCACACGAAGCTATTTACTAGTTGAGAACAGAGCGGAAGGCAGGTTTTTTGCTTGCAGTCGTCATTGTCACAAACGGCACGGATTAAATCAGAGGTCTAGATCTCTTTCTTTAATTTCACACTTCCCAGGTCTGTAATTAAATAGCTCACAAAGAAAGCCAAATTATTAATTTATTCTCACAAATCAGTAGATGTTATTCATGAATTCATGACAGACGATACTGTTGTCAGTAATTCACTTGTTTTCTCTTGTTGTCAGTGATATTTCTAATTAAAAATGATTTTAACTATAATTCAAAAGACATGCATGAATAAAATAATTCACAGTCCATCAAGATCAGACGATAAGCTGTCGTTTTTTTGTATTACACACAAAAGCTACTCATAATATTTATTCTGAAGTGAGACATCTAACTCAATTAACAAATTGTACGGTTCAAGGAACTGTATATCATTAACTTCACACAAATGAACATACAATGGCTGTATACATTATATTGCGAACATTTCTAGCTATGCTTACATTAATGAAAATCTCTTTTTAAAATAGCTATATACCATTCGTTTGATTCTCCTTTTAGTTACGTCCTCATTTGTTTCTTCGCTACGTTCTGCCTTCATTTGTTCGATTTTTCTTTTAGTTTTGTCATTTGTTTTTTTCTTCGCTTCGTTCTGCCTTCATATGTTTGATTCTTCTTTTTGATCTGTCCTCATTTGTTTCTTCGCTTCGTTCTGCCTTCATATGTTTGATTCTTCTTTTCGATCTGTCCTCATTTGTTTCTTCCCTTCATTCTGCCTAAATTTGTTTGATTCTTCTTTTCGATCTGTCTTCATTTGTTTCTTCGCTTCGTTCTGCATTCATTTGCTTGATTCTGCTTTTCGATCTGTCCTCATTTGTTTCTTCGCTTCGTTCTGCCTTCATTTGTTTGATTCTTCTTTTCGATCTGTCTTCATTTGTTTCTTCGCTTCGTTCTGCATTCATTTGTTTGATTCTTCTTTTCGATCTGTCCTCATTTGTTTCTTCGCTTCGTTCTGCCTTCATTTTTTTTTTATTCTTCTTTTCGATCTGTCTTCATTTGTTTCTTCGCTTCGTTCTGCATTCATTTGTTTGATTCTTCTTTTCGATCTGTCCTCATTTGTTTCTTCGCTTCGTTGTGCATTCATTTGTTTGATTTTTCTTTTCGGTCTGTCCTCATTTGTTTCTTCGCTTCGTTCTGCATTCATTTGTTTGATTCTCCTTTTCGATCTGTCCTCATTTGTTTCTTCGCTTCGTTCTGCATTCATTAGTTTTAGTCTTCTTTTCGATCTGTCCTCATTTGTTTCTCCGCTTCGTTCTGCATTCATTAGTTTGATTCTCCTTTTCGATCTGTCTTCATTTGTTTCTTCGCTTCGTTCTGCATTCATTAGTTTGATATCTTCTTTTCAATCTGTCCTCATTTGTTTCTTCGCTTCGTTCTGCAATCGTTAGTTTGATATCTTCTTTTCTATCTGTCCTCATTTGTTTCTTCCCTTCGTTCTGCCTTCATTTGTTTGATTCTTCTTTTCGATCTGTCTTCATTTTTTTTCTTCGCTTCGTTCTGCCTTCATTTGTTTGATTCTTCTTTTCGATCTGTCTTCATTTGTTTTTTTTTCTTCGCTTCGTTCTGCCTTCATTAGTTTGATTCTTCTTTTCGATCTGTCCTCATTTGCTTTTTCCCTTCGTTCTGCGTTCATTTGTTTGATTCTTCTTTTCGATCTGTCCTCATTTGCTTCTTCCCTTCTTTCTGCCTTCGTTTGTTTGATTCTTCTTTTAGCTTTGTTTTCATTTGTTTGCTTTTTCTTTTAGTTTTGTCTTCATTTGTTTTTTTTTCTTCGCTTCGTTCTGCCTTCATTTGTTTGCTTCTTCTTTTAGTTTTGTCTTCATTTGTTTTTTTTTTCCTTCGCTTCGTTCTGCCTTCATTTGTTTGCTTCTTCTTTTAGTTTTGTTTTCAGTTGTTTTTTTCTTCGCTTCGTTCTGCCTTCATTTGTTTGCTTCTTCTTTTAGTTTTGTCTTCGTTTGTTTTTTTTTTTTTTTCCTTCGCTTCGGTTTGCCTTAATTTGTTTGCTTCTTCTTTTAGTTTTGTCTTCATTTTTTTTTTCCTTCGCTTCGTTCTGCCTTAATTTGTTTGCTTCTTCTTTTAGTTTTGTCTTCATTTGTTTTTTTCTTCGCTTCGTTCTGCCTTCATTTGTTTGATGCAAAGGCAGGCTGTTTCAATTTACCGCGACACTAAGGAGCAACTTGCTACCCATAACAAATGTTCCAGCTGTTGGCTGACTGTAGCTCGCCGTGTGTTACAGGAGTGCGGCCGGAGATGAAGAATCACTACCGCGGCCACAAGATGTCTCTGTGGCTGAACCTGATCCCGCAGCTGCACCGGCCGGGCGGCGACGACCTCAGCATGCGCCACCACCACTTCCAGGAGGAGGGCGCCCAGTTCTACGAAGGTGCGGCTCCACCTCACATCATTAGGAACATTGAAACCAGACGTTTGAGATGGGCAGGGCATGTAGCACGTATGGGCGAATCCAGAAATGCATATAGAATGTTAGTTGGGAGGCCGGAGGGAAAACTACCTTTGGGGAGGCCGAGACGTAGATGGGAAGATAATATTAAAGTGGATTTGAGGGAGGTGGGATATGATGATAGAGACTGGATTAATCTTGCTCAGGATAGGGACCAATGGCGGGCTTATGTGAGGGCGGCAATGAACCTCCGGGTTCCTTAAAAGCCATTTATAAGTTCTATTAATATTACTTATTTACATACTTACTTACATACTGACTTACTTTCATACTTACATACTTCCTTACTTACTTACATACTTACATACTTCCTTACTTACTTACATACTTACTTACATACTTCCTTACTTACATACTGACTTACTTACATACATACATACTTACTTACATACTGACTTACTTTCATACTTACATACTTCCTTACTTACTTACATACTTACTTACTTACATACTTCCTTACTTACATACTGACTTACTTACATACTTACTTACTTAAATACTTACTTAACTTACATACTTACTTACATACTTAACTTACATACTTACTTAACTTACATACTTACTTAACTTACATACTTCCTTACATACTTGCTTACATACTTACATACATACTTACTTACTTACTTACTTACTGGATTTTAAGGCACCCGGAGGTTCATTGCCGCCCTCACATAAGCCCGCCAGCGGTCCCTATCCTGGGCAAGATTAATCCATTCTCTGTCATCATATCCCACCTCCATCAAATCCATTTTAATATTGCCCTCCCATCTACGTCTCGGCCTCCGCAAAAGTCTTTTTCTCTCCGGCCTCCCAACTAACACTCTATACGCATTTCTGGATTCGCCCATACGTGCTACGTGCTCTGCCCATCTCAAACGTCTGCATTTTAAGTTCCTAATTATGTCAGGTGAAGAATACAATGCGTGCAGTTCTGTGTTGTGTAACTTTCTCCATTCTCCTGTAACTTCATCCCTCTTAGCCCCAAATATTTTGCTAAGCACCTTATTCTGAAACACCCTTAACCTATGTTCGTCTCTCAAAGTGAGAGTCCAAGTTTCACAACCATACAAAACAACCGGTAATATAACTGTTTTATAAATTCTAACTTTCAGATTTTTTGACAGCAGACTGGATGACAAAAGCTTCTCAACCGAATAATAACAGGCATTTGCCATATTTATTCTGCGTTTAATTTCCTCCCGAGTGTCATTTATATTCGTTACTGTTGCTCCAAGATATTTGAATTTTTCCACCTCTTCGAAGGATAAATCTCTAATTTTTATATTTCCATTTCGTACAACATTCTGGTCACGAGACATAATCATATACTTTGTCTTTTCGGGATTTACTTCCAAACCTACTGCTTTACTTGCTTCAAGTAAAATTCCCGTATGTAGAGAATGGATTAATCTTGCTCAGGATAGGGACCGATGGCGGGCTTATGTGAGGGCGGCAATGAACCTCCGGGTTCCTTAAAAGCCATTTGTAAGTTTTATTAATATTACAGGAATTAAATTTTAAAAATTCCTGAAGTAAATAAAAAGGATGCTTTACTAACCATGTGTACACTCTAGTTTCAAAAGTTTTACTATTTAAATGGTTTAAATTTTCAGACAATTTATTATTAAATTTAGGTCGAAAATACAAGTATGTTCAGGTGCTCTAATAGTAATATGCGTTACAAGAGCGATATGTTGACGTTTTCATGTTCGAGGAAAAGATTGAAAAAGCGAAACGTAGTTGAGCCTTTTTAATTTCCGAGAACATGAAAACAAATATACCGCTCCTGTATCGTACATTATTTTGTGCGAAGATCGTTCATTACATACCTGAAAGACGAATTTCTAATTAGTTGCAATGAAACCTCCATGTTGGTTTCTGTTTAATGACGGCAACTTCGGAAAACCAAAATATCTTTCTTCAACATTGTTGCTATAAAATGTTTTCTGTGTTTACTATACTCCAGCAGGCCGTGATATACGTCTGTCTCCCCCCCCCCCCAGTCTATAAATGCGAACTTAAAGCAAACGGTAAGGTTATGTAATGATTTATTTTTCATTTTAATATTTTAACAATATTATTTATATAACATATTGCAGTAATAACATCGGCATCTGGAATCTTGTTGATTTTTTCACGGCTTCCTTAATGTTACTTGTATCAGGAATGCAATAAGTTTCGTGGAGTAGTAGACTTTACTTAATTTTTGCAAATATTTAAAAACAATAATTAACAGTGCAATTTAGGTGAAATTGCAGTGGTAAGTTTCCAATTTATAATTATTACTATGTTAAACGTCTCTAAAAATAATATGTTAAAAGCCTAAAGCAGTAAAATGAATGTCGCGCTTAAGCGGTAAGAAGAGGGAAATTGTTATGTGTGTTACGTTGGGAATACTGAATGTGGTATTTCACACTTACCGCATATTGGTTCTGTGCGGAAAACAAGCAAATACGCACGATCTCGCACAAAAGTATTTTTACAAGATCAGTTTCGGGGAGGCCTTATGGCTAGAAGTACAGCTGTGTGACGTCATGTTTGCAGGCTCGGTGCGCCCCCAGACGCTGCAGCGCCCCCACGCGCCGCCCCAGTTCCAGCCCACGCCCACCAGCACGACTGCCAGCACGGTGCAGACGACCAGCACGCGGAGCACGCCGGTGGCCACGGCGGCCGAGCCCGCCACCAGCACGACGACGGAGTGCCCCCCGAACGCGACGGGCAACGCGGTGAGCGCGAGCACCCTGCGGCCCGCGAGCAACCACAACCACCTGCTACGCAAGCTGGCGTCCAGCCACTACCAGAGCTACACCACGGCGCTCAGCGTCACCATCGCCGTGGGCTGCTTCCTGCTGCTGCTCAACATCCTCATCTTCGCCGGCATCTACCACCAGCGCGACCGGGGCGCCACTGCGGGCCACTTCGGCGACAAGAAGAAGGAGGAGCTCGCCGAGGCCGGCAGCTGCAGCAGCAGCTCCGGCGACGGCCCCCACTTCGAGGCCAAGCAGGCGCTGGTGGACCACGTGGTGCTCTCCGGCGACCTGCCCCTGCAGGAGTTCCAGCCGCCCAGCTACGAAGGCGCCGAGACGCAAGCGTCGGCGTCGGCGTCCAACGACGAGCCGGCGACGGTCACGAGTCCCTCCATCCCCGACCCGCCGCCCCCGCCAAAGACTGCGCCGCCCCCCTGCAGCCAGAGCGGCGGCATCCTGAGGCAGCAAGGCTGTCCGCAGACGCCGGCGACCATGAAGAAGCGAGTGCAGATCCAGGAGATCTCGGTGTGACCATTGCAACGTTAGTCCATTTCAATGTATTGCATATTTTCACTGTCATTTTCCTTAGCGTCATACTCACATGTCCTCGGACTCAATAAAATACAGTACATATATTTTCAATGCATATTTCAATGCTTTCACCCCACCCCGCCCCATGAGTCCCCCTGTGCTGTGTGATAGTGGTGGTTAAACAAGAAGAAATCCATCAGCAAGACATCTTGTGCCAAAGTGAGGCGAGTATCGATGCCACGACCCGCGAAAATGTTCACTAAAGAAGCGTCTGATCAACCTTTCAGTCGTTCTTATTTTCCTGTATCTCTTCATAGAATACATGCATTCCCTACACACCTTTCAACCCCCAAAATCCTCTCTCTAATTAGCAGAAGTTCGTTGTCAAGGTGACAAACGCACAAGTGAACCCTGTGTAATTGTTCCACAGCTGCATTTATTGGCCTCTTCCAGAAAGTCATGAAGAGGAATTTTTATTATCCTGAAAATTCCGTCGTAGTGTAAGAGATAAACCCATAACACCTACTTTCCTTTATCATCTACTTAAACATCTGCCTGTCTATCTGTGTGTCTGTTTTTTTTTGTCTACCTGTGTCCTTTTGTCTGCCTGCCTCATTAATCTCTCTGTTTTTGTTCTATTTACTTGCTTGGTTAATCTATCTGTTTGTGTGTCCGTCTGTTTTTGTTCTGTTTGCTTTCCTGACTAATCTATCTGTCTGTCAGTCTCTCTATTTATATCTGCTTGCTTTCCTGGCTAGTCTATCAGTCTGTCTATCTGTCTGTTTTTGTTTGTTTACTTTCCTGGCTAATCCATCAGTCTGTCTCTTTGTTTTTGTTCTGTTTGCTTTCCTGATTAAGCTATCTGTCTGTTTTTGTCTGTTTTCTTACCTGGCTAAACTATATATTTTTCTGTTTTTGTTTCTTTACTTTCGTGGCTAATTCATCAGTCTGTCTGTTAGTTTTTGTTCCTTTTGCTTGCCTGGCTAATTTATCTGTCTGTCAATCTGTCTGTTTTTTGTTTGTTTGCTTCCTTGGATAATCTATCTATCTGTTTTCGTTCTGTTTGCCTAATCCATCTGTATGTCTGTCTATCTTCTGTCTGTTTTTGTTCCGTTTGCTTCCCTGGCTAATCCATCAGTTAGTTTGTCTGTCTATCTGATTTGTTTCTGTTTGCTTCCCTGACTAATCCATCAGTTAGTTTGTCTGTCTGTTTTTGTTTGTTTGCTTGCCTGGATAATCTATCTGTCTGTCTATCTGCCTGTCTGTTTTTGTTCTGTTTGCTTGCCTTGCTAATTGATCTGTCTGTCTGTTTTTGTTTGTTTACTTGCCTAACTAATCTATCTATCTATCTATCTATCTATCTATCTATCTATCTATCTATCTATCTATCTATCTATCTATCTATCTATCTATCTATCTATCTATCTATCTATCTATCTATCTATCTATCTATCTATCTATCTATCTATCTATCTATCTATCTATCTATCTATCTATCTATCTGTTTTTGTTTGTTTACTTGCCTAACTAATCTATCTATCTATCTGTCTGTCTGTCTGTCTGTCCGTCCGTCCGTCCGTCCATCTATCTATCTATCTATCTATCTATCTATCTATCTATCTATCTATCTATCTATCTATCTATCTATCTATCTATCTATCTATCTATCTATCTGTTTTTGTTTGTTTGCTTGCCTGGATAATCTATCTGTCTGTCTGTTTTTGTTTGATTACTTTCCTGGTTAAGCCATCTGTCTGTTTTTGTTCTGTCTGCTTTCCTAGTTAACCCATCTGTCTGTCTGTCTGTCTGTATTTGTTCTGTTTACTTTCCTCGCTAATCTATCCGTCTGTCTTTTTTCGTTTCATTTCATTTATTGTATTCCATAGATCCTATATTAGCAATGAAGCTTTAAGACGTGGAACAAGTCAAAATTTTACAAGATTACAATTACAATTTTTACAGTTTCAATTTCAATCATTTACCATTTTTGGCGAGATGTAGTGAGATGAGGTGAGGATTCGTCAACAGATTACCTGACATTTGCTTTATGATTGGGGAAAACCTCAGAAAAAACCCAACCAGGTAATCACACCAATCTGTTTATTTACCTAATAATCTATCTGTCTATCTGTTTCTATCTATCTGTTTGCCTGCCTGGCTAATGTATCTGATAAGGAACAGGAATAAGAAAACAATGAAAAGGAATAGAGATAACTATGACGAAAAAAATTATTACAATGAAGATAATTATTATGAATGAACAGAAAGTAAACATTATGTCTGATTATATGCTCTATTTAATTTTCTACAATCTATATAGATGTCCGTACTGACAAAATTTACACTACATCTCGCATAAGATTCATATCTGATGTCAACAAAGGAAAGAAACAACAATAAAATAATATTATATTGCACGTTGGGTCTGTATGAATAGACGTTCACTTTCTGTGCATTCGTTAAAACGAATCTTATCAAATAAAACAGAATTTTAATTTCACATTGATATGGGATAACCTGTCACAAGGAATAGCATATTTTTATAGACGATGGTGCTCATTTGTTTACATCAGCATACAACATTTCGTTCGTCATTTGTTTCGTTCCTTCGACAGGCCTGGAACGGAACGTAGATGATGGTTTTCCTTGTTCAGTCAGATTTTTGCCATAATTTATTTCATTCTCCACAGATGTCGTATCTGTAGACGGAATTAAAACTGTCAGCTGTTTTACGATGTATTCTTTAAAGTTGACTGCGGCAAATGAATCGTAACCGAAGAAGTTTGTAATATTCAAAGTAACAAACATAATTGTGAGTATAATATTGTCGGAACATATTAATTGTATATTTATTTGTCGTTTTCTGAATGTACTGAATTGTTACTGCAAGACAGAAGGTTGGAAAATTTCTCCCAGTGTGAATTTACATCTGGTCAACGATTCTGAACGGAGTTTGGAGATGGAAATGGCGTGAAGATGAATAGACCACACAAGAGGAAATACAAGTTACAAGGTAATATATTAATATTACATATTTAAATAATAGATCCAATATTAGGGCACATTCACAATGAAAACGTTAACATGAACGTATTACATGGCCATAAAATTCGCCGTGCTACGTCTAAAGAAAACAATAATGGACTGATGAATAAAAATGTATGCTTCGACAATGAATGATGCAGTAGTGCAATCTATGTTGTTACATGAAAAGAAAATATCTTTTACAAATAATTATAATGGATCTTCATATTTCTCATAACGCAGGATATTAATATTAAAATTAGAACCTATCTTCAGAGTTGTTTCCATATGTATTTTAATAAATCATATTTATATGATTTGTGTTTTTTGCCGTAAACAGAATTATGATTGAAATAAAATAATACATTTCTCAACAAATAGCTCCATTTAACGGGTCCTTTTGTTCCTGTGCAATGCGATAGTGTTTTTTTTTTCTCGAATTACGTCAACACAGACTTCTCGTTAGCGTCTAACGTCATTGCTAATGTTTATGTAAACCATTATTGATGTTTCCATTAAGTAACCTGATCGTAAGCTTTTGTGTTCGCCATTTGTTTACTTTTCATTGTGAATGGCCTTTTAGTGTTATTGTAACTTCGATATCCTCCCACAGCTGATGTGTTCTTTGTTGTGTTATTTCATGATCAAAATGAAAATAAGAGAAAGAAGAAGTTTACAGATATACACAAGACACTATTAAGTAATTAAATAATATGTTATACTTACATATCTATTTCCTTTATTTCTTAAAATAATGCTTATATGCCATGTTAGTTGCATTTTTTTTTTACGTAAATCTGAGATGTCAGGGAGAGCCTATTGCATGCTGCACTCGTTCGATTTGACAGTACACGTTTCAGTCCCGTTTGAGTTGTTCATAAGGGTCAGGGGTGTACAGACGTGGTCATTGGTGAACATAGAACGATGACGAAGCACAAACGTTGATAGACGGTGTATTAGCTACAGACAATTCGTTTACACGCATTATAATTTCCTTTCAGCTAAACTGGAATTTAGATCGGTTAATAAAGAGTCACGACATCGAAATGGGCTTCACAAATGTTGGAATAAGGTTCTTTTTTAACGATAAACGGTTGAGGCAGAAGTTAGTTTAAGTGTTCAAGAAAATGGAGTATGGAAAATGCTTCTTGCATGTTTTGGATATTGGTTACCTGTATATTCCAGTAAATTTTGTGCATAAGGAAGTATTGTGTATAAGAAATAGCTTTTTATGTAACTTTTTACTTCACCTTTCGCACTAAGACAGACATCACAGCATTGCTAGCAGAATGATTCGCTCCTTGTAATAAAGGTGGCTTAGATGCATTAATAGGTATCGCCAGCCTATTTAATAATACCGATTCATATTCTTATCTCGAAATAGTATATTACCGGTATCGATTGTTACTCTAATATAGCCAATGTATTAAAATTATTTTTTATTTCAATAATACGTGATAGGCCTACCACTTTTTCCCAAAACTAATTTGTTATTCATTACAGTTTTTTAAGCAAATATTTTTCCTAGGAACGTTTGGAATTAAATTTTAATTATTTCAATGATAAGTACAGCCTTAGCCTTTTCTAACTTGTTTAGTTAGCTTTCATTATGTGAATTAAGAAACTTTGTTTTATACATAATACCTCATTACTAAACATTTAAAATATAAATCAATTCTCTGTAGACCAAAATAAATAACGTTTTTATCTATGAAGTGTCCAAAATAAATAATAATGCGTTTTTTATATTTATTTTCTGCTGAACGTGGTTCCGACGGTAAATATTTTCGGCAGCATAAATTTAAGTAGTTGGAGGGAATCAAAGGCCCTCAATTAATACTTTTTATTTTATAGCTTATTTTTTCAAATAGCGAGAGGTCTGCAATTCCAAAAATGGTTTGCTAATCATGCAAATAGAACGGGTTGGGGCGAAGCCCTCCAATTAATACTAATATTTTCCTATCGCGTTTTCACATAATTAGCTAGAGGTTAACAATTTCAAAAATTATTTCCTAATAAAACAAATAGTGGGGTTGGGGCGAAGCCCTCCAATTAATACTTTTATTTTTCTATCGCGTTTTCACATAATTAGCTAGAGGTTTACAATTCCAAAAATTGTTTCCTAATAAAACAAATAGTGGGGTTGGGGCGAAGCCCTCCAATTAATACTTTTATTTTTCTATCGCATTTTCACATAATTAGCTAGAGGTTTACAATTCCAAAAATTGTTTCCTAATAAAACAAATAGTGGGGTTGGGGCGAAGCCCTCCAGTCAATACTTTTTTTTTCTATCGTGTTTTCACATAATTAGCTAGAGATTTACAATTTCAAAAATTGTTTCCTAATAAAACAAATAGTGGGGTTGGGGCGAAGCCCTCCAGTCAATACTTTTTTTTCTATCGTGTTTTCACATAATTAGCTAGAGATTTACAATTCCAAAAATTGTTTCCTAATAAAACAAATAGTGGGGTTGGGGCGAAGCCCTCCAGTCAATACTTTTTTTTTCTATCGTGTTTTCACATAATTAGCTAGAGATTTACAATTTCAAAAATTGTTTCCTAATAAAACAAATAGTGGGGTTGGGGCGAAGCCCTCCAGTCAATACTTTTTTTTCTATCGTGTTTTCACATAATTAGCTAGAGATTTACAATTCCAAAAATTGTTTCCTAATAAAACAAATAGTGGGGTTGGGGCGAAGCCCTCCAGTCAATACTTTTTTTTTCTATCGTGTTTTCACATAATTAGCTAGAGATTTACAATTTCAAAAATTGTTTCCTAATAAAACAAATAGTGGGGTTGGGGCGAAGCCCTCCAGTCAATACTTTTTTTTCTATCGTGTTTTCACATAATTAGCTAGAGATTTACAATTTCAAAAATTGTTTCCTAATAAAACAAATAGTGGGGTTGGGGCGAAGCCCTCCAGTCAATACTTTTTTTTCTATCGTGTTTTCACATAATTAGCTAGAGATTTACAATTCCAAAAATTGTTTCCTTATAAAACAAATAGTGGGGTTGGACCGAAGCCCTCCAATTAATACTTTTATTTTTCTATTGATTTTTTTACTTTGAGGCTTGTAATTACAAAAATAGTTTCCAAATAAAACAAATGGGGGCGAAGCTCCCAATTAATACTTTCATTTTTCTATCGCTTTTTTACATAGAGGCTTATAATTCCAAAAGTACTTTGCTAACCATACAAATAGAGGGTTATGGGAAGCCTCTCAATTAATTGTTTTACTCACCATTTTTGGATGTTGAAATCACATAAAAACGAATACACCTTATCTTTATTTGAAGACACGAAAACTAAAAAAAAATTAATTATCATTCTTTGCCTTGCAATTTAACCCAATAGGAAGTTTTTTTCTCAATTTCACTTTGATATTTACAAATTACGTTTGTAGCTTTTGAAATACCCTCCATGGTGACATACAAACAAACTTCGTTTCTCAATATTATCCAAACAATAGGTATCGATAGTTGAATATTGATAGTTTCATTTATAGAAACTGCTACTTCCGTCGACCTTTTTTTTTTTTTTTTAGGAGTATATAACCTGCGGAACCTATCATGCATCTGTCCCATAAAGGTTTCCATAGCAACTAATATATTATAGTAGACCCTATTACAGAAGAATTGCTCATAATATTATTTATCAGTTGGCTTTCATAGTATTTTTAAGTTAAGTAATCCACCGCTATGGAGTAACTGTGCTTGATCGTGAAACGAGCGGGCCCTGGTTAAAATCCTGGTTGGGACAAGTTACCTGGTTGAGATTTTATTTCGTTATTCTCAGTTGATTGCAGGATGACAAGTTAATTTTCTATAATTTCCTAAATTTAATCAATAAGGATGATTTCTGTTCTCTCTTGAAGGGTATGCACCACTTTAAAATAATTTAATACACAAACACAACTATTACATGAAATGCTCAATAAGTTTTTGTAGCTTTATTCTCTTCAGCTCTAATCAACAAAACCAACAATCCAGGTTGCCTGACGACGTTACGATAGAAAACAAAAGATGCGAAAACGAATGAGGTGTATATTGAATACTCTTTCATATCTATATATATAATTTGAACTGGTAATGGAAATTACGGGAAAACGGCTGAACGGATTTTAATAAATGACCCCCTCATTTTGAAGCTTGGAACCCAGAGTTTTTTCAGAAAAATAGTAATTTTCAGTGAAATGTTAATTTTCCTACATCATTTTCCTATTTTCCAAAATCTATTTGTCGTCAGTTTTGAGAAATAATGACTTTTCAGAATAAAACAAAACACAAACACAGTACAATAAACAATAGCTATTACACGAAGGCCATGACCTGCAGGATTGCTGACATATTTAGAGCTCAAATTAAATTGGTTATTAGAAACTTCAAGGCTTACAAAAATTATTTGTGCGAGATCGTGCGTATTTGCTTGGTTTCCGCACAAAACCAACCCGCGGTAAGTCTAAAATTCCACATTCAGTATTCCCAACCGAACACACATAACAAATTACCCTCTTCTTACCGCTTAAGTGACATATTGATTTTACTGCTTTAGGCTTTTAACATATTATTTTTAGAGACGTTCAATATAGTAATAATTATAAATTGGAAACTTACCACTGCAATTTCACCTAAATTGCACTATTAATTATTGTTTTTAAATATTTGCAAAAATTAAGTAAACTCTACAACTCCACTAAAGTTACTGCATTTCGTAATGCATGTAACATTAAGGAAGCCGTTTGTTTTAAGTTCGCATTTATAGACTGGGGGGGGGGGGAAAGACAGACGTATATCACGGCCTGCTGGAGTATAGTAAACACAGAAAACATTTTAAAGCAACAATGTTGAAGATAGATATTTTTGTTTTCCAAAATTGCCGTCATTGAACAGAAACCAAGATGGAGATTTCATTGCAACTAATTAGAAATTCCTCTTTCAGGTATGTTATAAACGATCTTCGCACAAAATAATGTACGATACACGAGCGGTATGTTTTATTTCAATTCTCGGAAATTAAAAAAGCTCAACTACGTTTGGCTTTTTCAAAACTTTTCCTCGAACATGAAAACTTCAACATACCGCTCTTGTAACGCATATTACTATTACAGGTTCGATTCTTTGGTGTGTATTTTTCTGAGTAGAGCTGCGTATTGGTTGTTAAAATCTATAAAACTTGAGGTGGTTTGATGACATTATTACCATTAGAAAATAAATATTAGTATAGTTGATGCCATGATGTGACTATTTTTCATTAATATGAAACATATTAATGCTATATTGATAATATGAAAGTGAAAAGTTTTAAGGTTACATAAGTAGATGTAGAGAATATCGTAAATTAGACCATTTCTATAATTTACTGAGTGGCGGCTATATAACTACAAAACTTACGTAAGGTAATAACATTGTTATTAAAAATCAAATATTTTTATAATTATTAGCCCAGTGGGGTTGGGTCTTTTTCATATACTTAATGGCGGTGTGGTGTAGATATTTATATGCGTCATTCTCTTCAGTATTTGTTCGAGAGAGCGCAAAAATTACAGTTCCTAAGAAAAGACCAAAAGGTATTACTTACTGATAAAATAAGAAACCTACAAAATTATGTAGTCTCCCGATCATTTCAGCAAGATCTCTTAGCAGGATAAAATAATTTTACCCTCTACATGCAGCAGCTATACCAAGACATTTCTTTTAACATTCACCTACAATCCATAATGACCTGAAATAGCTATTGCTTTACTCCAATATGAAAAACCCACTGATCGTCCTGCGTTTTCGCGTTGAAACTAAAAAACTGAAGGTAGGTAGGTTCAAGAAAAAGTATTTGGCATAAAGAAAACCATTCAGAGGGTGTATGTTTGATTATTACGGAAGCAAATAACTTCCAAAATGTCTGGTATTCTTCATTGAAAATAAATCTGAAAAATTTTTATTTGAACGTCTAATGAACTTAGTTTGCAGCATTTGCTGCACAAGCCACTAGTTTAAGTATAAAAATATAGGGGTGCTATTTGAAATTTCATAATAGGAGTGATTGGGGTAGGGATGAAATCTAAAATGCAATTTATCCTGCTCTAAATTGACGTGTTTTTTGTTTAAATTGAATTCAATTTAAATAATTAGTTATTTAGACTAGAAAGTTTTGAAATGAAAGCCCTGTACTATAATACAAAAATAATAAAATTCGTCCTAAAACAATTAGAACATTTTAATGTTCAGCGCTGGCGCGTTATTTCCATTTGGATGGAGTTGGAACAGTCAGAAAACAAACACCTCGAAAACTTTAATTAATAAATAAAACAACAAGCGTAAACTAGATCGTAAATGTGATTTGCGTGTTTGTAGTCTGTTATCATTTCGGACTACAGCAGCGTCCTGCCCTAAACGCAGCTTTGGATGGATGTGATATTCTAAACACGTGAGAAATTCAGCTGAATGTGGGCGCGGACCTAGTGGAAAACATTATTTGTTCCGTGCCATGCAAATGAAACGCGCCGCCCATTCTTGCCACGGGATAAACAATTAATTTGAAGTATGTAGTAGCCATCACACAAAATGGCCGCGTGTGATGATTGTGGACTCATGAACCATTCACAGTGATTAATTTTATTCGCCTGCATTCATATTGTTGTTGACTTGGTTGCCAGGAATTTAGTATGTTCAATCTACATTATTAGCTACGCATTTGAAGTTTCTTTGTCTGTACTTCTATATCAAGTATAGTTCTCGTAAATACAGGGTCATCATTTTATTTTTACTAACATTTCTAATATTAACCTTTGGATTAACGGTTACGAACCGGAAACGCCGTTTCCTACATCCTTCCACGACTGGAGTTCGATGATACTAGCGTAAAATACAAACAAATCTCTTTACTAGGTATAGGAGGGAAGGAAAGTAGTTCATCCTTACTTACTTACTGGCTTTTAAGGAACCCGGAGGTTCATTGCCGCCCTCACATAAGCCCGCCATTGGTCCCTATCCTGAGCAAGATTAATCCATTCTCTATCAACATATCCCACCTCCCTCAAATCCATTTTAATATCTTCCCATCTACGTCTCGGCCTCCCTAAAGGTCTTTTTCCCTCCGGCCTCCCAACAACACTCTATATGCATTTCTGGATTTGCCCATACGTGCTACATGCCCTGCCCATCTCAAACGTCTGGATTTAATGTTCCTAATTATGTCAGGTGAAGAATACAATGCGTGCAGTTCTGTGTTGTGTAACTTTCTCCATTCTCCTGTAACTTCATCCCTCTTAGCCCCAAATATTTTCCTAAGCACCTTATTCTCAAACACCCTTAACCTATGTTCCTCTCTCACAGTGAGAGTCCAAGTTTCACAACCATACAGAAGAATCGGTAATATAACTGTTTTATAAATTCTAACTTTCAGATTTTTGGACAGCAGATTGGATGATAAGAGCTTCTCAACCGAATAATAACAGGCATTTCCCATATTTATTCTGCGTTTAATTTCCTCCCGTGTGTCATTTATATTTGTTACTGTTGCTCCAAGATATTTGAATTTTTCCACCTCTTCGAAGGATAAATCTCCAATTTTTATATTTCCAAAACAACTATACTAATAATAAATCTGTAGCCAAATTTTTCTGGTAATTTTCTATTTTCCACAAATAATAAGAGTTATCATGTATAATTAACCATCCTGAAACCGAAAATCGCTTTTTTGAAATTTTTGTTTGTATGCCTGCCTGTCTGTCTGTCTGTCTGTCTGTCTGTCTGTCTGTATGTTTGTTACCTTTTCACGCGATAATGATAATGGCTGAACCGATTTACATGAAAATTGAAAAATAAATTATGTTCGTTATAACTTACATTTTAGGCTATATGGCATTCAAAACACTTTATTTAAAAGGGGGGGGGGGTTATACGGGGCCTGAATTAAATAAATCGAAATATCTCGCTTATTATTGATTTTCATGAAACTTATTACATAATAAAAGTTTCTTTAAAAATAATTTCCGATAAGGTTTATTGTATACAAAATTTTGATAGGACTGATATTTAATGAGGTAAATGGGTTTTAAAATTACAATAACAACGCCATCTAAGGCGCTGTACTGAAATAAAAACAAATGACTTCGTCTATAAGGGGCCTTGGACAACAACAATAGAAAGCTATTAAACATAGCCTAAGAGAATGTTTCTGTGTTTGTATGAAGTAATATCGGAAGATAATTAATTGTTTAATTATTATTTCACCATTGGAAAGTGTAGTTTCTCTAGATGGACATAATTCTACAATGTTATTACAGTAACTTCTGAAACATATAGCAAGTAATATAAAGTATACACATTAAAACTAAATTATGTCAATCTTCATTAAACTATGGTTGCATGTAATAACAATTAAGAAACATGTTAAAGGAATTGTCATTGCACTAAATGAGTGTCTCTGGACCAAAATGATCGCATTTTAATTATTTAAATACAATTTAAATTAAGTAACATATTAAACGATTATTCTATCAAACACGAATGTTCCCTGGATCAAACGTCCTATTTTAATTATGTAATTACTTTATATTTATTTCTAACAAGTGCAGCGGAGCGCACGGGTACGGCTAGTTTCTAATATTAACCTTTGGATTAACGGTTAAGAACCGGAAACGCCGTTTGCTACCCACTTCCATGATTGAATTTCGATGATACTGATGTAAAATACAAACAAATCACTTTACTAGGTATAGGAGGGAAGAAAAGTAGTTCATCCATTTACGTAAACTAGGAAATATCTCGATTTTGAGTTTGAAACTTTTCATTAGATTTTTGTTTAATCAAAATACAGTACTGTATTAACAATAAGTGTTTTTACTCACGAACTGAGCTATCCATGCGGACGTATTCATTATGCAGTGTATATTATACTGTCCACATCAAATTAGCGTACAATATAGAGCATGAAGTTAAATTGAAAAATAATCATAATATGGATATTTAAACACATTTTTTAAAATGGTGGCTGATCATTTCTATACACGCTTCAGTTCTAATGTGCATATTATCGCACTATAGACTATTGTACCTAATCCCAATTACCAGTTTCGTCCTTCGTAACTAGTAACTCATGTTGAAATAGTACTGTACCTATACTATAAAAGAGTACCTTACGTACTGTAAATTCAATCTTCACTTCTGCCCGATCCGAAAAGATAAAATTACTCAGACATGCTATCTACTGTCCGTCAAAGTGGTTATGTCGTAGGGTCGTAGAAAGGGAGGAAATCGTGTGACAGTTAACTACTTAACGAGGCCCTTTTATTTAAGTTATTTTAAACAGTTGTATAATATTACGTAGACATCCAATTCCTAACAGAAATTAATGTTTTCAGAAAAGAGCTAAGACAGCCCAGCCACTAACTGGCGAATAAAAGCTGGTGGGGGAAACCGGGATGCGACGTAGGCAAATGGAAAATGATGCAATATTGAAAGCTCTTTCGTCACTAGAAAACGCGAACATATTTTTGGAACGTACTGTTTACTATGACCGTAATGCTACTACGACTATATATGCGGTCTTTGATCTGTGTGGAGGACGGTTGAACTTCATTAGTAGAAGGGGTGGGAGTGGAGTACATTCAAAAACTCAGGTACAATAAAAATTGAAGTAAAAATAAAATGATGTCCCTGTACAAACGTGATACAGTTACCATAGCAACGAAACACGCATCGATAAAGAAACTCAAATCTTCTAAACAGTAATTGTACATGAAACCAAACTGCTGATATGTACAGAAGATACAGCTGTTTCAACATGGGAACTTACTTTTGAATAAGCTTATATAACTTATTTCTAAACGTTGACGAAAGTGCTCGGTTTGAACTTCTTTTTTAAGCAAGGTAACTAACTGATGATTTTTTATGATTCGACTCGTACCACAAGGGGGCAAGAACGTGCCTCTACTGGCAATGTTAATTTCATAATTTAGGAATACGTATCTCTAAATCCATTTCACTCACAAGGTTGAAATTTTTTACATCTTCGACAACACAAAATATCACAAAAATTAGGTTTAAATAATTTATTTATGTGTAGGATTTTTAAAATTTACCCTTAATTTTTATATCAATTTATTAGCTCGTAATTTTTATAGTAATTGGCACCTATTTGACACAATTTTATTGCTGATTTTACTTGTATACTTCAACGACACAAAATATCACAAAAATTAGGTTTACAATAATTTATTTATGTGTAGCATTTTTTAAAATTCACCCTTAATTTTTATATCAATTTATAATTATTTTATAGTAAGTGGCACCTATTTGACACAATTTTATTGTTGGTTTTACTTGTATATAATTTATTGAAGCAGCGCACAAAAAGTTATGACTCTAACATGAATAGTGTTTGAGATACATGTTCCTAAAGTTTAGAAAATGAAAATAGCAGAAGAAATAGTCTAAAGTTTTACTACTATATGTTGCAAATTTTTCCCTCCATTTACCCACTAGTTAGTGCATTCCTGCTTCATATTCAGGGTCATCTCGGTCATCCTGCACCCCAACTTCCATTTTGTGCTTTGTTTTCTTATCTGGGTCACTTTCATGACCAGTTCATTATCACTAGGGATGGGATTTTTAGACATAAGGGGATTCACCTGCTCCACGAATAATACTTCTTATTGTTTCGCGATTTTACGGCACAGGTAAGGAGTAATGCTTTAATATTGATTTTGATTGTTTAATTTTGTAGAGGATAAGTTATTTGAAGAGGTGGAGAAGTTCAAATATCTTGGAGCAACAGTAACAAATATAAATGATACTCGGGAGGAAATTAAACACAGAATAAATATGGGAAATGCCTGTTATAATTCGCTTGAGGAGCTTTTATCATCCAGTCTGCTGTCAAAAAATCTGAAAGTTAGAATTTATAAAACAGTTATATTACCGGTTGTTCTGTATGGTTGTGAAACTTGGACTCCCACTTTGAGAGAGGAACATAGGTTAAGGGTGTTTGAGAATAAGGTGCTTAGGAAAATATATGGGGCTAAGAGGGATGAAGTTACAGGAGAATGGAGAAAGTTACACAACACAGAACTGCACGCATTGTATTCTTCACCTGACATAATTAGGAACATTAAATCCAGACGTTTGAGATGGGCAGGGCATGTAGCTCGTATGGGCGAATCCAGAAATGCATATAGAGTGTTAGTTGGGAGGCCAGAGGGAAAAAGACCTTTGGGGAGGCCGAGACGTAGATGGGAGGATGATATTAAAATGAATTCGAGGGAGGTGGGATATGATGATAGAGACTGGATTAATCTTGCTCAGGATAGGGACGACCAATGGCGGACTTATGTGAGGGCGGCAATGAACTTGCGGGTTCCTTAAAAGCCAGTAAGTAAGTAAGAGGATGTTATACAGATGGATATGTAGTTTCTATAGTAACCCTGCCAACTGTCAGCAGGATAATAATATGTCTCTTTCATAATCTATCATTGGTGACATCATCTCATCTTCCATGTCTTCAGAATTATTTTAGAATAAAATAATATTATTAATACTGAATATATAAAACTACAAGAATGGCTAAAAATCGTATAATGTGAATCGATGTTCAATTGTTTCGTTTATTTATGACTCAAAATAATGCTCTGTTTATGGCAATGCCTTCTCTATTTCAATTATCCATTAATTTAATTGTTTAGAAGGCCTTGCTTGTAATTACCAACGCTAGAAGCAGATCGTTAATTCTAGATTTACAGAAGTCGAAGTCTCAGAAGAATTGCTTATGAATACGACTTTCAAGAAAACTAAACTTTACTACGGAAGTTGATTTTGGAAGGTGTTCATCCACAGTTTCCTTTATGCAGTGAAAGAATTTATATCTTTGTAGAGTGAGGAACAGCTAACTTGTAATTCTGCCACAAAGAGTTCTTTTACACACTGAAAATCGCGAACTGTTCCAAGACCGCCGAATGACTCTGTCTACAGTTGTAATAATAGTGTATTAAAAATTGCTGTGTGAACCTCTTTTCGACATACATTCAAATAAAACAACTGTTTTAAATGAAAAGAATCGTTGCCATGGCAACTATAGGCTTACAGTAAATAAGCCTAGTTCCTTTTATAGAAAGACTATGTCCGGATATAGGCCTATAGGATTGCCTAAAATTAATTAGGAGAAATTTAATTTGTAACTTACGTTTTGTCATATTCTTCATCCACAAGTTACTAATTTATTTGTAGTTATTGCTTATTTTTAAATTATACAGTATAATTATTAATGTTTGTTTTATGTTTTCTTCCTGTTGTCCTATCCATTTATATCACATTTCTTATTTTTTAATTTATGTAGACCCATTTGTTTACGCTATAATTTATGTAATTAATAGTGATATTTTCAGCTCTTGAACTGTGTTATTCCATATTTAATTATTTATTTTATTTATTTATTTGTCTGTTCGTTTATTTGTTTATTCATTCATTTATGTATTTATTTACTTTATATATTTTATTTATTTATTTATTTATTCAATTTATGAATTTATTCATTTATTTATTTACATGTATATTTATTTATTCGCTTAATTTATTTAATTTATGTATTTATTTACTTATTTATTTATTTGCTTTTTTATTCATCCATTTTCTTCTCAAAAACTAAGAAAAGCATTGCGTGAAGATTCTTTTCATCAATGGAGCAAATTGAAAAGTAAAGGTTTGGGAGTTGTTTTCTATTCTCACTGGAAGAAAGGTAATTCGTGGATCTCAACCAAAAAGGGACTTTCGAGCAGTCAGTGGACGCAAGCCTTAAGATGAACTGTAATACAATACCTGTACGTACTCTCCCTGGTAGAACTCTTGACTCAACCCGTTGCAGAAGATGCGACGAGCAAGAAACGCTTCCTCACGTCTTGGGTTTCTGCCATCATGGAGAATTGCTCCGAATCAACAGACATAATACGGTTCGTTCTCTCATCGCAGCTTCAATCCGTCAGAATGCTTCCTATGAGGTTTATGAGGAGGTTGGTTGCGTCTCTTCTGATGGCTCTACTAGACGGGCCGATATCATCATAATTGATTGGCAGAAGGATAAGGGTGTCATTCTTGATCCCACAATCCGTTTCGAGATGCATGAGTAACAGCCACAAGAGGTGTGTCGTGAAAAACAAGTCATATATGAGCCTTGTTGTCAGCATCTTGGAGCACAATACCACATCACACATTGGACAGTTTTTGGGCTCGTGTTCGGTGCCCGTGGCACGATCCCACGAGAAACTTTAAATCAACTTAAACAATACAAAATTTCTGATGCAACGATTGATGCCATAGGATCTCATGTGTTAAAATCATCCTTAGCTATAATTAGTAATCATTTGTACCCAACAAAATTTTTATTGTAAATGATTTCCTACGTTTTCTTATCTTAATGTTTTTTTCCTTTTTCTTTCCAAGTGTCACAAAATTGTTTTGTTTACTTATTATTCTTTATGAATTGATTAGTAGGCCGATCTATCGAACCCTTATTTAGGGCGGCTTTTGTTTCTACAAATTATCTATTTACTTTATTTATTTATTCAATTTATAAATTTATTTATTCATTTATTTATTCGTTTATTTATTTATTTATTCATTTGTTGATTTATTTATTTATTTATTTATTTTATTTATTTTATACATTTATTTATTTACTTGTTTATTTATTTATGCGTTTAACTTATTTAATTAATTTATTCAATCATTTATTTATTGGTTTATTTGTTTATTCTTTTATTTATTTATTTGTTTAATTTGTGTACTTATTCGTTTAATTTATTTATTTATTCATTCATTCATTCATTTACTGCATTTATTGAATTGTGTTATTTCATATTTATTTATTATTTATAATTATTTATTTGTCTGTTCGTCTATTTATTTATTCATTCATTTATGTAATTATTTACTTTATTTATTTTATTTATTTATTCAATTTATGAATTTATTCATTTATATATTTACATGTATATTTATTTATTCGCTTAATTTATTTAATTTATGTATTTATTTACTTATTTATTTATTTGATTTTTTATTCATTCATTTATGTATTTATTTATTTATTTATTTATTTATTTATTTATTTATTTATTTATTTATTTATTTATTTATTTATTTATGTATTTATTCAATTTATGAATTTATTTATTCTTTTATTTATTCGTTTATTTATTTATTCGTTTGTTGATTTAGTTATTTATTCATTTAATTTATTTTTGTACATTGATTTATTTACTTGTTTATTTATTTATTCGCTTAATTTATTTAATTTATGTATTTATTTACTTATTTATTTATTTGCTTTTTTATTCATTCATTTATGCATTTATTTACATTATTTATCTATTTATTTATTTATTTATGTATTTATTCAATTTATGAATTTATTTATTCTTTTATTTATTCGTTTATTTATTTATTTTTTTGTTGATTTAGTTATTTATTCATTTAATTTATTTTTATACATTTATTTATTTACTTGTTTATTTATTTATTCGTTTAATTTATTTAATTAATTTATTCATTTATTTATTGGTTTATTTATTTATTTATTCATATTTAATTTGTGTATTTATTCGTTTAATTTATTTATTCATTCATTCATTTACTGCATTTATTTGGTTGACTAGCTCTCAAATGTAGCCAGGTAATATCTGTGTATACAGCCAGATGGTAATTTTAAAACATGAACACATTTGAAATGAAAAACGAACATAAAACATAGCATGGCAGACATCCCGGACCTGGTCAGTATTCGAAACCACGACTGGCAAATTGAACGTGTTTGCTCTATTCCAGAGCACCTGAAATGCGGAGAGCATTATCATGCATGCCGGGAGCTAATAGGACAGCTGACGTATGCGACGCATTGTTGAAAACAGAGCCCCCTGCTGGATGCTCCGTGGTCTGATTTATGGACAGGAGAGCATCGGTTGAGGGCGAAGCGGAATTCTAGGCAGTTGCAGAATAAACATTTTTACTTCAGCATTTGTTATTTATTAAATTAATAAATCTCCGCGGCGGGGCAGCACTGTTTTGTATTCAGGAAACCCTGCACGGGAGCAATTTTTAAGTTCGTAGGGAAAAGCCTTTGCAATATGAAATACGACCCCGGTGAAGCAGCAAGATGCGTCTGAGAATAGCAATGAAGATGCCAGTTCGAAGCCCGGCGAGTCCAAATACAAATTTTGCTGCAAAGAGAAGAAGTTGCGGTATGTTCACCTCATAGGTTGTGTACTACTACTACTACTACTACTACTACTACTACTACTACTACTACTACTACTACTACTACTACTATTATCAAATACCTTACTATAATAATACCGGACAGCTGTATACTAGTAGCATTGGTGTGAGTGCGAAATATCGCGGACCTGACATCTAGCGGAGGGGGATAGAATTACGTCCACATATACAAATATTAACTTAGCGGGATTCGGACTATTGTTTAAAACCTTAGTTACTAATGTGGAATAATATATGAAACACTTAAGAAATGTTGAATAGTATTTAATGTAAAATTATTACCTTATATCAGAGCTGCGTATTATGAGAATATTGCATACTTCATATTACTTTATGTAATTGTTCATTGTTACATATTTTTTTCTTTCCTTTAGTGAGATAAAATCAGTTCTGACATTAGGAATGAATTTACAGTAATGTTTTATATACGCATTGCTGACAACTGCAAAAATAAAAATGGTAGTATTCTGATGCTTGTAATGATTATTAGTAAAGGCATGTGGACAACAATAAAACTTAATTTGCTAAAACCTTAAAATTTCCAATACATTTTAACTTCTATTCATTTATTAGGCCTAAATAAAAAAGCTAATTTTTATTTTCTATCAACACAGAGACAAAGACATTAGGCCTAATAAAGAATGTTGTTGACTCACGTTTTATGAACTGTCGGAAATCGGAAGTACGATTTGGAGCAATTTGTAATGCTGCAATTGTCACAATTATAAACAGCACACTTACACCCTGACATTTTAACACAGCACTAATTAATAAAACTATTAACTAGCCCAGCAACAATATTCATTGCAGTTGATTACAGCTTGTTTCGCGAGTATCTCCACACCGGCAGGTAGGTAGCAGCACCATCGTCGTTCGCACGCAAAACTGCTAGCTGTCCGGTATTATTATAGTAAGGTATTTTCTACTACTACTACTACTACTACTACTACTACTACTACTACTACTACTACAAATTAACTGTCTGCCAACTTTGAACATCCTAACCGAACCCTCTTATTATTATTATTATTATTATTATTATTATTATTACTATTACTATTGCTATTATTAATATTAATATTTACAATGAAACTAACATAAGGTTATTCAAAAGTAAGTTCCCATTTTGAAACAGCAGTATCTTCTGTTCATATCAGCAGTTTGGTTTCATCCCAGATCACATAAGCTATAGATTGCTCATTCCTATGTCAAAATCGGTTGCACTTTGAAGAGAACAACGGCCAGGATCACCACCCGTCCGCTTAAACGAACACGAGATGGCAGTACAGTCGCTAATGCAATTATGTAACAACTAGATGGCAGCATAGTAAACCTGACAAAAGTTGTTACAGTCAAAGCCTATAACACCGAGCAATCTGGGCATATATGATCTAGGATTTCATATAGATACCATTACTGTTTAGAAGGTTTAGGTTTTTTTATCAGTGCGTCTTTCGTTGCTATGGTAACTGTCCTACGCTTGTATAAATTGTTGTTCAGTATACAGGCGGCATTTTAGGAGAGTAATTTTAGTAATGTTTACAATGGTTTTACCTTTACTTACTTACTTACTTACTTACTGGCTTTTAAGGAACCCGGAGGTTCATTGCCGCCTTCACATAACCCCGCCATTGGTCCCTATCCTGAGCAAGATTAATCCACTCTCTATCATCATATCCCATCTCCCTCAAATCCATTTTAATATTTTCTTTCCATCTGCGTCTCGGCCTCCCTAAAGGTCTTTTTTCCTCCGGCCTTCCAACTAACACTCTATATGCATTTCTGGATTCGCCCATACGTGCTACATGCTCTGCCCATCTCAAACGTCTGGATTTAATGTTCCTAATTATGTCAGGTGAAGAATACAATGCGTGCAGTTCTGTGTTGTGGAACTTTCTCCATTCTCCTGTAACTTCATCCGTCTTAGCCCCAAATATTTTCCTAACCACCTTATTCTCAAACACCCTTAACCTATGTTCCTCTCTCAAAGTGAGAGTCCAAGTTTCACAACCATACAGAACAACCGGTAATATAACTGTTTTATAAATTCTAACTTTCATATTTTTTACAGCAGACTAAATTACAAAAGCTTCTCAACCGAATAATAACAGGCATTTCTTTATTCTGCGTTTAATTTCCTCCCGAGTATCATTTATATTTGAAGAGTCCACTGCAAGAATGACGGATGTCACTTTCTTGTCGAAAATGAACCAAGACTGTCAATGCATAGCTTAAGACATATGGAATGTACATACAGAGTTATATGGCATTAACACTGATAGTCAATGTTCAGTAATGATCGGAATATCTCAGTTAAGGTTTGAGCGCTAAGCATTTCAAACTTTCAATTGCTTCTCCTGCAAAATGTGTTCCAAATGACATCCATCATTCTTGCAGTGGGCTCTTCATTTGTTACTGTTGCTCCAAGATATTTGAACTTCTCCACCTCTTCGAAGGATAAATCTCCAGTTTTTATAGTTCCATTTCGTACAATATTCTGGTCACGAGACATAATCATATACTTTGTCTTTTCGGGATTTACTTCCAAACCTATCGCTCTACTTGCTTCCAGTAAAGTTCCCGTGTTTTCCCTAATCGTTTGTGCATTTTCTCCTAATATATTCACGTCATCCGCATAGACAAGCAGCTGATGTAACCCGTTTTACCTTTACTAGTTCGAATTGGCCTCCTTCAGTGCTATTACGAATACAGTAGACAATATGCATATGCACTGAGAAGAAATAGAACGTTACATCGTAAGTTGATGAACAAATTTGAGGAAACTGGTTCAGTTGCCGATAGAAAGCGATCGGGTAGACCAAAATTAGTAGAAAACGAGGTGACTGCAGCTCTAGCTTTACGAGAAGTCCAGAAAGTTGGTGAAAATTCAGACTATAATGTCTGTAGTGCTGATAAAGTTGCAAAGCGTCTGGACATGAGTTATTCAACAGTGTGACGAATTCTGAGAAGACAGCTTAGATTCTATTCCTATAAAATGAAAATGCGTTTTAAACTCAAAGAACAAGATAGGCTTTGTGAATACACTATTTCGTTGGTGATCGTGTAACTAGTAGACATTTTCCGAAGAGTTGGCCTTCTAGGTCACCAGACATAAATCCAGCCGACTACTGGTATAGGACTATCTAAAAGAAAAGGTATTTCTTAGTAGACCTACTACACGTGAGGAATTGAAACAGTCAATATCGGATGTTATCCAAAACATCCCTAGGAATGTGCTTACCAATGCCATTTATAGCATAGAAGAAAGACAATTAATTTCTTATTGAACAACACAATGGAAGTCATATTTAATTTCTTCGTTTTTTAATAAAATCCCATTACTTTACGAACAAATTGGTGTTTTTATTTTTGTGGAATCTAAACATTTGACGAACTTATTACCATTTGAAAATGGGAACTTACTTTTGAGTAATCTTATTATTATACCATAACGAATAGAAAGAAGAAGTGTGCGCACTCCTATCTGTTCAGCATTGTCGACGGTGACCAAGAGAATTAGTGGCGCTGCGATCGGTATTGCTCAGTTGGAAGCGAATATCCATAAAAGAAGCAGTAGAGTGTTCGTTCATTTCGTTTGCTTTGTAGTGTAATTAAGTGCGTTAAATACTTTAAGTGCCAATACACTAATCTGCAATTATTCGTACACGAGTGACAAGTGAGTAGCTCTCACGATTTATTTATTAAAGGACGAGATTATTATGTTTTTGTCGTGTTATATTTGAAGCAATGCCTTCGTGTTTTGTTCCGGGTTGTAGGGCGTGCGTGTTTCATTTGCTTATGCAAACAGAACAGACAATAAAAGAAAAATTGAGCGATGGAATGTGGGGCGACATATTTCACGAGTGCATAGCCAGTATTACCTCAATTGTAATTCAGCCACCGGGAACAGGATGCTGCTTGGATCATGCCATGGATATCATACCGAAACTAATTTTTCACTATATGAAATGTCGGTTCTTCTTCCGGACGAAACAAATCCGACGAGAACTCCAAGCTCCGAGAGCCGCCAAATCATCTCGTAAATTCTCCAAAGTGTCGGACAAGTAACTGTTGGTGAGTACATATTGCATGCCTACAAGCAGCCCTAAGTTAAGTTTTACATATTAAACTATTATTTGTTTTACAGTGTGATGTATATGAATGTGTTTTTCTTTCAAATAGTCTTAATGTTGTAAGTACAATGCCAGTTACGTACATATATGGAGCGAAAGGTAAACAGTGCAACTTACGTTAAATGTATTTACGTACTTACACACGGAACAGACTGAGCGAACTCTGCACTAGCGCCGCGTGGTATCGGCCGTTTGAATTAACAGAGTGCGACCACTGCTTCTTTCTGTTCATTATGATTAAACTTAAAGAAATCTTTCTTTCGAAACATTTGGCGACGAACTGGGGTTCTGTAAGAAGGGGAAGCTACTGCGTAACAGGAGACACTATCGAATTCCCGATTTTTTAAATTCAAGTTTTTTCGCGTGTCATTTGTCATTTAAGTTAGATATATTTTTCGTTGCTCTATTTCTGTAACTGACAGAGGCACTTTAAAAGTCCTAAAAATTAATTATTCTTGTAGACATGCTAAAGTTCTAAGACCTTCCTAAGTACTTAATTGAAAACATGTCACTATAGCCATTAATTAATTTTCAGGTAGAGAAAGTGAAAGTCTGTATTTTCTCTAGTCCTGTACTGAATAGTCTATGGTTACGTACATTTTTCGAAGCAATCCGTACAAGATTTTTTCATAAATAACGCAATTAAGGACAGAAAAAAACACTTCAACATGTGAAAACTTGCATTTTGAAACGAACATTTTTTATGAAAACAAAATATGTTTGCGGTCATTGTTGTATTGAATGATATTTTTAAGCGACACAGGATTGCCAACATTTTAAAGAAAATACGAGCGACTGAGAAATGGACAAAATTTTACATAGGCAATACATACCGGTAAATTATTTAGTTAAATTACTTACTTACTTACTTACTTACTTACTTACTTACTTACTTACTTACTTACTTACTTACTTACTGGCTTTTAAGGAACCCGGAGGTTCATTGCCGCCCTCACATAAGCCCGCCATTGGTGTCCCTATCCTGAGCAAGATTAATCCATTCTCTACCATCATATCCCACCTCCCTCAAATCCATTTTAATATTATCTTCCCATCTACGTCTCGATCTCCCCAAAGGTTTTTTTCCCTCCGGCCTCCCAACTAACACTCTATATGCATTTCTGGATTCGTCCATACGTGCTACATGTCCTGCCCATCTCAAACGTCTGGATTTAATGTTCCTAATTATGTCAGGTGAAGAATACAATGCGTGCAGTTCTGTGTTGTGTAACTTTCTCCATTCTCCTGTAACTTCATCCCTCTTAGCCCCAAATATTGCCCTAAGCAACCTGAGGAAGCGCTACCCCGTGGTGATAGGGACCCACAATACATTGGTTTAGTTAAATTAATTAAAAAAAAAACTTTATTCCATTCATTGGTAGTTAGGCTGAGATTATTTTGAGACAGATTTTGTATCGCGTAATAGATTTAAACAATTTTAACGAATTATAAAACTTCCCTGCATAAGTATTTGAAGTTGACTGCAATCCTAATTTGTTAGAAGTGTGTTTCGAACATCTGTCCACTTATTGTTCTTATGAGAAAGCACACTGTGTAAGAACAATACTATTTGGTATGTTTAGAACAAAACATGAGTTTTTTTCCTCCAAATTCCTAACATTAACGTTGTTTGAACTTAAACTGGTGAGCACTGAACCCCATATCTGGCAGCTACAGCATATTTTAATGCATCTCTGAAACGTGTGGTTTATTTCAGAGGTTTTCTCCATCACTATCTTGAATGTCAGGTAATCTATGGTGAATGCTTGGCCTGGTCACGCCAAATACTATCTTGCTATCACTAATTTAAGCAATGCTAAAACATCATAGTTCATACAGCGACGTTAAATAACTATACCAAAAATCATAACTTCAATGTTGGTAGCACATTTAGTGCATTGCATTACTGGTACGTTGGCTACCTTGAAGGGTTGCATGTTCATGTGCAAGAGGTGAGTTTGTGTAGCATGCTGCTCTCTAGCGGAGATTAACGCAACTAGCTCTGCGTGTTGTCGGTGGATGAGCAAAGTGTGTCACTCCAGCGTCTTGAAACGAAAAATTTACAGATTGTTTAATGTAGTTTAGTTGAAGTCTTAAATTTCGCTTTCCTCTGCCTCCAAATTTTATATTGCATAGTAGTAATTAGTATACTACACTTTGTGTTATATACAGGGTGAGCCGTAAGTAATGGCATTGATTTCAGGTGTATGTTTGGGATATTTGAAACAAAAAAAGTTAAATACAATTTCGTTGGTTTTTGCTTCCTTTTAGAGATAAAAATTGTTTTACATTAAACATTTTATAGCATATTTTGGGGAAAACCATTGATTTAATTCCCAATATGCTCAGTCAATTTCAGAGAGCAGCATATTATGATAATAAATGATTGAAAGGATTTTAGTTTTGTCTTTCAAATGTGCAACAATTTGAACGAATGTAACATTTTAAAATTCCATTTCGGAGAGAAAAAATTGCATTTGTTCGGATCAAATTTCTGCACATTTAAAAGACAAAATTAAAATTCTTTACATCATTTAATTACTATCTTCAATGGTTGAGTTGTTTGAAGTTTTTCCATTGCTAATTTTCAAAATTGTAACACAACGTTTCGAAGAGTGGATCTCTCGTCAGGTGAAAACCTACTGTGAAGATCGTTACAATGAGCTAGCCTGTCTGATCAACTAGCATAACTTTATTTATTTACTTTATTTATTTATTTATTTACTTACTTAGTTACTTATTTATTTATTTATTTACTTATTTATTTAATTTATCAATTCTATTTATTTATTTATTTATTTAATACTTTACACTTGAGCTACATTGGATGGATGGATGGATGGATGGATGGATGGATGGATGGATGGATGGATGGATGGATGGATAGATAGATGGGTTTAATGTCATTCAGCATTGCAGCCCGAAAGAGCAGAAGCTCGTGCTCGGGCGCAGTTCAGATCAGTTATACGAAATATATCACAAAATTAAGAGAGTTCATTGAGCACAATAACATTAATAAATGGTAAAATACATACAGCATGTAATATTAGGGTCTGTATGCAAATAGAAAATAAAAAATTTCATGAATATTAGAGTATCAATTTTTAACTCAATTAGCTTAAACAATTAAATAATTAATCTGATTTGTTTCTTAAATCTGTGTGTGTTCAGTGTACTTAGCTCAGGGTAAGCTCTAATTAATGCATTATATATTTTGGGTCCAAAATTTCTGCTGTGTTTTAATCCAGCAGTTGTGTGGCATTTCTGAGTATTTAGAAAGAAACTGTAGTTTTGTCTCGTATGGTATTCGTGAGGATCAAATTTAAATTTATTGTGGTTTTTATGGAAGTAAATCAGCGATGTTTGTTTATAAATTTGTTCTAGATTTGATACACCAATTTCCAACTGTGCTACAATTTTTTAAAATTATCAATGGAAAATGTCCAAACAACTCAACCATTAAACTATCCACCGTTGCTCTCTCCCCCCTTCATTCAGATCAATTTATTGTCTTAATACGCTGCTTTCTTATATTCCCGGAGCATACTTGTCAATTCTGTATCTTTCCAAAATACGCTATGGAATGCTTTGTTTTCCTTGAAAAGGAAGCAGAATCAAACAAAACTGTATTAGACTGTTTTCATTGAAATATCTCAAAGAATAATCTCTTGATACATACATACATACATATATACATACATACATACATATATATTCAATTCAATTTATTAATATATATTTTGATGTACCGAAGTACATATGATATTTCCGTGCAGATATTCTGCGTCATCATATGATGAAAGAGTGATGGAACGGAGAAAAATTCTCTCCGGCGCCGGGATTTGAACCCGGGTTTTCATCTCTACGTGCTGATGCTTTATCCACTGAGCCACGCCGGATACAACCCCGGTACATCAAAATATATATGATATGCGTAATAAATCACTTTGTGATTTAAGACGGCGCCTATACCGTCGGATCCCGGCCAATCAGTCACTCATTCGAGTGCACCTCAACACACGTATGGACTTCGGTCCTGCGTTCATAGACATCTATGACGTAGTGCAGAGGGCGGCCACTAGAGGGAACCCAAGAGATGGAGCTTAATCTGAGACGATTCTAACCGGCGTCGGGGTTGTATCCGGCGTGGCTTAGTGGATAAAGCATCAGCACGTAGAGCTGAAAACCCGGGTTCAAATCCCGGCGCCGGAGAGAATTTTTCTCCGTTCCATCACTCTTTCATCAATTTATTAAGCCATTAAACATACAGTGATAGGCTTCGTCACAATACAGAAGGGAGGGAAAAACGGTACATTTGAAAATACACATATAATTGAAAACAGTAAAGTTCAATTAGAATGAAAACACAAAACATTTTGACACTCTAAAATTAATGAAAACACTTCACTCTTGTGTAATAATTGTAACTAATCTAAATAACTTTATTTATTAAAAACAATTTCGTATCAATTTATGTTAAGAAACTCATCTAGAGAGTAGAAAGGATTAATTAAAAGCCAATTATAAAATCTAGCTTTGAAACTATTGGTTGGTAACTTATAATATTGACTGGGAAGCTTATTATACAATTTCATCCCCATGACAGTAAAATTTGTACTAGTTTTATGTAATCTACAGTATGGAATATTAATTTGTTCACTATTTCTAATTTCATGATCATGTATATTGGCTATTAATGAGTAATTGTCTATATTTTGTCGAGTGTAAAGGACTAGGTCGTATATATATAAATTTATGACAGTTAATATCTGTGATTGTTTGAAAAGTGGTCGACAATGTTCAAGATAGTTTGATTGACTGAGAATTCTAATGACTGTCTTTTGCAAAATCAAGACACTCCTAATTTTGCTACCATTTTCCCAGAAAATTAAGGCATACCGAATTATCGACTGAAAGAACGAAAAGTAGGCACATCTTAAATAATTTTTGAGGAACGCAAGTCACTAATTTCTTTAATAAATATAATATAACTCTTGATAATTTTGTGCATATATATTCGACATGCTTTTCCCATGTTAAACTGGAGTCTATAAAAGTCCTAGAAATTTGGTATAGTTTTGTATGTTGTCCTTTTTTATTACATGATTTAGGGTAAAACTTATGTTGATAGTCTTTTCTTGATTAAGCAAAAAACCATTAGATTCAAACCATAAAGCCATCTGCGATAGAATATCACTGGTTACAGCATGTAATTCATTCAGAGTAGAGCTAGAACATAAGAATGTAGTGTCATCAGCATACATACGAGGCGCGTCCCTAAAGTAACTTTCCCCCTCGTCCCACAGCTAGCAAACCATATGTTGCGCGAAGCGACTGCGTATACGTGATAGAGTAATGTCCTGGCATGGCGCATGCGGTAGCGGAACTTCCCGAGTGCTCTCAGTAGCTTCGTCGCATTGGTTCCTATTCCAGCTCCCGCCGCGTGAAGTGCGGTCAGTGATAAAGTTTTTGAATGCACAGGGCTTAGCGCCGATTGGATTAATCGTCAGCTGTGCCAGGTCTATGGACAAGCAGAAGGTGCGTTGCTGCTGTAGGCAATTTTCAGCAGGACGCCAAAATGTGCACGACGAGGAGCGCCAACCATCATCACAGACGACCTTGTGGAGCAACGCAGCATCTGCTTGCTGTTAATATTAAAAATGTTAGTAGAAATGAACAACAAACAGTAACAAATATAAATGACACTCGGGAGGAAATTAAACGCAGAATAAATATGGGAAATGCGTGTTATTATTCGGTTGAGAAGCTCTTATCATCCAGTCTGCTGTCAAAAAATCTGAAGGTTAGAATTTATAAAACAGTTATATTACCGGTTCTTCTGTATGGTTGTGAAACTTGGACTCTCACTCTGAGAGAGGAACATAGGTTAAGGGTGTTTGAGAATAAAGTGCTTAGGAAAATATTTGGGGCTAAGCGGGATGAAGCTACAGGAGAATGGAGAAAGTTACACAACACAGAACTGCACGCATTGTATTCTTCACCTGACATAATTAGGAACATTAAATCCAGACGTTTGAGATGGGCAGGGCATGTAGCACGTATGGGCGAATCCAGAAATGCATATAGAGTGTTAGTTGGGAGACCGGAGGAAAAAAGACCTTTAGGAAGGCCGAGACGTAGATGGGAGGATAATATTAAAATGGATTTGAGGGAGGTGGGGTATGATGATAGAGACTGGATTAATCTTGCACAGGATAGGGACCACTGGCGGGCTTATGTGAGAGCGGCAATGAACCTTCGGGTTCCTTAAATGCCATTTGTAAGTTTGTAAGTAAGTAGAAATAAAATGATGTCCCTGTACAAACAGTGAATGTATTTCAATAATAGCTATGTCACAGGAATTTGTGCAATGTTTACGACATCTCTTTAAACTCCACAATAACACTGGTCTACAGTGATTTTGCTACTGAACAAAACCAAGTGTACCAACTCTAATTTGAGTGTGCTGATTACAGATTTGAAGTCCCTTTTTTCCATGACGTCACAATTTTAAAATAATAACGTTTTTAATTTTTAACACAAGACGCTCGTTGACGCAAAGAAAATATTTCTTCCACCCTTTCACATTAAACTTGGCCTCATGAAAAGCTCTGTGCGAGCTCTGGATTGTGATGGTGAAGCCTTTAAGTATCCGAAGGAGAAGTTTGGGAGAGTGAAAAGTGATGCAAAATAGAAGGCAGGAGTTTTCATCGGGTTAGAGATCCAACAGTTCACGTGTGACACTACGTTCTTGGTCTCGAAGCTTGGGACACATTTGTACTAGTGTTAACTAGGTTTTTAGGAAATTATCGAGCTGATAATTATGCTGAGCTAGTACAGGGCATATAAAAAGTCCGGTAACACTTTCAATATTTTATTACACAAAAACTACTAGTGGTAGTACTTTCAAACACACGTCAGTTTAAAGTCAAACTATCAAAGTTCTGTTTACACCTTACAGAGATTCAATATGTGAACCACGAGTGACTCGGCAGATGTCCAAACGATAATCAAACTCTTCCCATACCCTTTTCAACATATCCTCTGTGACCGTGGCAAAGGCGGTACAAACACACGGTCCTTTAGATACCACCATAGAAAAATGTCACATGCAGTCATATCGGGTGACCTTGGTGGCCATGTCATGAAACATCTGTCCCTTACTCCAGAACGTCCTATCCAACGATCAGACATCTCCGTATTCAGGTAAACACGAACTGCATTGTGGAAATGTGGCGGAGCTCCATCTTGCTGAAAGATGAAATCGTCATCGAGATCTTGTCTAAGTTGAGGCACCAACCATTGTTCCAACATGTCCAGATATGAATGTCCAGTCACAGCAGCCTCAATGAAGAAGAAAGGTCCGTACAGTTTTCGTTGTGACAACGCGCAGAAAACATTCACCTTTGGTGAATCACGCTCATGTTCAATGATTCTGTGAGGTTTCTATGTACCCCAAACACGACAGTTGTGCTTGTTAATTTTCCTACTCGTATGGAATGTCGCTTCGTCGCTGAAAATTAAGCGGCTGAATAACTGTGAGAGATTGACTTTAAACTGACGTGTGTTTGAAAGTGCTGTCATTTGTAGTTTTTGTGTAATAAAATATTGAAAGTGTTACCGGACTTTTGATATGCCCTGTATATAACATGCTTAGAACATTTCAGAATCTAGGTTTTCGCATGTCTTTAAAAACCTCACTTTCTTCATTCACGCCTTGACTTTTTTCCCTATAAAATCTCGGCGCTCTAAGTGACGAATATGGTGAGTGGTTCCATAAGGACGTATCAACGATGGAATCCAGGTACCAGGGTCAATACGGTCCGAGCATGATGGGTGATTGCTGTTGGTTCCTACATTGATCAACCATATGCCAACATAAGCGGAAAACCAAAGTTCTCAAGCACTTTTAACACATTGAAAGTGTATATTTCTTATAACTGTATTTAAAGTAATATAATGTAACAATTTACAAAGAATATAATAAACTAAGCTCAATTTACATATCTGACTTTACGGTACAGATATATACTGAATAGTAAAATTTAGAATTAATAGTGGCTTGTGCAGCAAATGCTGCAAACTAAGTTCATTAGAAGTTCAAAATTACTCGTATTTCCAATGAAGAATACCAGACATTTTGGACGTTATTTGCTTCCGTAATAATGAAATTTCCCCTCTGAATGGTTTTCTTTATGCTAAATACTTTTTATTGAACCTATACATCTTCAGTTCTTGAGTTTCAATGCGAAATAGTAATATGCGTTACAAGAGCGGTATGTTGAAGTTTTCATGTTCGAGGAAAAGTTTGAAAAAGCGAAACGTAGTTGAGCTTTTTTAATTTCCGAGAATTGAAAGAAAACATACCGCTCGTGTATCGTACATTATTTTGTGCGAAGATCGTTTATTACATACCTGAAAGAGGAATTTCTAATTAGTTACAATGAAATCTCCATCTTGCTTTCTGTTCAATGACGCCAAATTTGCAAAACAAAAATATCTATCTTCAACATTGTTGCTTTAAAATGATTTCTGTGTTTACTATACTCCAGCAGGCCGTGATATACGTCTGTCTTTTTTTTTCCTCCAGTCTATAAACGCGAACTTAAAACAAACGGCTTCCTTAATGTTACTTGCATCACGAAATGAAGTAACTTTAGTGGAGTTGAAGAGTTTACTTAATTTTTGCAAATATTTAAAAACAATAATTAACAGTGCAATTTAGGTGAAATTGCAGTGATAAGTTTCCAATTTATAATTATTACTATATTGAACGTCTCTAAAAATAATATGTTAAAAGCCTAAAGCAGTAAAATGAATATGTCACTTAAAAGCTGTAAGAAGAGGGAAATTATTGTTATGTGTGTTCGCTTGGGAATACTGAATGTGGAATTTTAGACTTACCGCGGATTGGTTTTGTGCGGAAACCAAGCAAATACGCACGATCTCGTACAAACGCAAGTAACAACGTCAGGACGATCAGTCGGTTTTTCATGTGGGAGTGAAGCAATAGCTATTTCAGGTTATTGCGGATTGTAGGTGACAGTTAAGAAAGTTTCAGGTTTGATATGCTTTCCAACAATAGACATAGCGTCTTGGTATAGCTGCTGCATGTTTTGTGAACTACCTTAAAATGTAGAGGGTACAATCATTTTATCCTGCCAAGAGATTTTACTAAAGTGATCGGGACACTACAACATTTTGCAGGCCTCTTATTTTATCAGTAAGTAATACCTTTTGGTCTTTCCTTAGGCATTATAATTTTTGCACTTACACCAGACAATGCTGAAGAGAATCACACATTTAAATATCTATATCACTTACCTACAATGGCTTTTAAAGAACCCGGAGGTTCATTGCTGCCCTCACATAAGCCCGCCATCGGTCCCTATCCTGAGCAAGATTAATCCAGTCTCTACCATCATATGCCACCTCTCTCAAATACATTTTAATGGTAATAATGCCATCAAACATTCTTAAGTTTTGTAGTTTTTAATATCCGCTACACAGACAGCTGTACTCAGAAAATTACACGCCAGAGAATTTGACCTGTAATTTTTTTCAGTAAGTCTTGAAGTTTTTAATAACCAATATTACAGAAACGTTCTGAAAAAGCCACACAAATGAAGATCGACATATTGGCATCATTACGTCAGAGAATCTGACCCATCTGAACCTAAATATGTAAGCAATCGTGCAGGTCGTAGCCTTCGTGTGATATTGTTTATTGTAGCGTTTGTGTTTTGTTTTATTCTTAAAAGCCATTATTTCTCAAAACTGACCACAAATTGATTATAGAAAATAGGAAAATGATGTAGGAAAATTGATATTTCACTGAAAATTACTATTTTTCTGAAAAACTTTGGGTTCCAAGCTTCAAAATGAGAGGTCATTTATTAAAATCCGTTCAGCCGTTTTCCCGTAATTTCCATTACCAGTTCAAATTATATATATACTAGTGGCTTATGCAGCAAACTATGTTCATTAGACGTTCAAATAAACATTTTTCAGATTTATTTTCAATGAAGAATACCAGACATTCTGAAAGTTATTTGCTTCCATAATAATGAAAGATACTCTCTCTCGAGCCAATACTGAAGAGAACCACGCATATAAATATCTACACCACACCGCCATTAAATATACGAAAAAGACTCAACCCCACTTGATTAATAACTATAAAAATATTTGATTTTTAATAATATTATCTTACGTAAGTTTTATAGCTTTCAGTAACATATACTATATAGCCGCCACTCAGTAAAATATAGAAATCAAAATCTAATTTAAGTTATTCTCTACATCCACTTATATAACCCCAAAACGTTTCACTTTCATATCATCAATATAGCATTAATATGTATAATTAATGAAAAATAGTCACATCATGGCATTAACTACAATAATATTTCATTTCTAATGGTAATAATGTCATCAAACCACCTCAAGTTTTGTAGTTTTTAATATCCAATACACAGCTATACCCAGAAAATTACACACCACAGAATCGAACCTGTAAATTATTTTTAGTAAGTTAAGTTTTTAATAACCAATTTAATTTGAGCTCTAAATATGTCAGCATTCTTGCAGATCATGGCCTTCGTGTAATATTGTTTACTGTAGTGTGTTTTTTCTTTTATTCTGAAATGCAATTAGCTAGTTCTCAAAACTGACGACAGATGGATTTTGGAAAATAGGAAAATTATGTTGAAAAATTGACATTTCACTGAATACTATTTTTCTGAAAAACTTTGGATTCCAAGCTTCAAAATGAAGGGTCATTTATTAAAATCCGTTCAGCCGTTTTCCCATAATTTCCATTACCACTTCAAATTATATATATAGATGTTACAGTCCCATAACTCAAAAACCTGATGCGCTACGATAAATCTGGTTACAGATCTGGATTCAGCGCATCAATTTCAGTGTAAAACACTTGAAATTTCCTCAGCAGACAGTTTTGTTTCTTTTGTAGATAAGTGTAATTTATGAAGTCAACTATTTTTGTTTTCAATGTATGAAAAAGCCTTTTGTGTATGATCGGGAAACACAACATGTTTATATTTTAACAATAGCTTTATCTCTAGTATACATTTTAACGATATATTTTTATCTGATAGAGGAAACGAAAATGCAATAGGGAATTTTAATCATTCGCAGTCACGAGGTTCTATTTATACAGGCAGTAGTTTTGCTGAAGGCCACTACGTTGCATCCGGCTTTATCGTAAGACCCGAATGGGTTTTCCGTCACATTCTGGTAGTAGTAAGTCAGTCACTGGTCAGTAATTTCCGATAAGTGAATAATGTTCAACTAGTATCGTTCGTAAAAGCGCTGCAGCGAGACTACACACCTCACATCCATTACTACAGGGTGTCCGGAATGAAACCTTCCGTTAAAGATACTAAATAATTTATTCCTTAATTATGAGACACAAAAACAAATTAGTGGAAAATATTAATCAACTCAACAAGTTTGTCATCATCAGTAAATCTCACATGTCCCCCTCTAGTCGCACGACACACAATTAACCTTATTCAATCTCTCTCCAGGCATTGTGTAACATCTGCGGAGTTACAGAACTTATTGTGTCGATAATCCTTTGACGTAACACTTGAAGGTTATCCATTCTGGTGTTGTAGGCACGGTCTATCACGAATCCCCAAAGAAAAAGTCAAATGGTGTAAGATCAGGAGATCGTGAGGGCCATTCAATAGGACCACCACGACCAATCCATCGTCCCGGGAAGTGATTGTGTAAAGTTTCAACGACTGGTCCCCAATAATGAGGGGGAGCTCAGTCTTGCTGGAATCTGGGGTAGCTGAAAATTTTCAAACATATCGAGATATACCGCACCATTCACTGTATGCTCTATGAATAAAAAAGATCCCATCACTTCTGAACTGGTTAATCCACACCAAACATTTAACTTCCGCGGACTTCGTGTGAATACTACACGAATGGCTTCGAAGTTTTCAACCGACGTCCTCTTCCTACCGCCGCCACCACGTCGCTGAAAGTCTGCAATTTCTAGCAAATGTTTGTGCCACTAAACAATAGTGTGCCTATCAGGAGCTGCACAGGCGTATTTTTCACGAAATTGTTAGGTTTCACCCCTAGAGTATTAAGTAAGTTGATCCGGACTATACTGCCCAGAAATTTTCGCCCTCGCCCAAAATGGCTTTCACCCGTACATCGCACATGTGCGATGTCAACTCAGTACCGTGCTCGCATCGTAGTCGTATATCCAATCGAACGAAACCAAATTTATTTGAAAAGTGTTATTAGTCAGAAAATTATAGAGTCGGAATGGATCACCCTGAAAACGCTGCGTAGCCGTTTTCGTCTTGTTGGTCCATGTATCTGATTTTGAAGACGTTTTGGCGCGAAAACAGTAAGAAAAAGATTTGTATTAAACATCTATACTAATAATAAATCTGTAGCCGAAATTTTTCTGGTAATTTTCGATTTTCCAAAAATAATTGGTCCTAACATATATAATTAACCGCCCTGAAACAGAAAATGGCTTTTTTGAAATTTTTGTTTGTATGTCTGTCTGTATGTTTGTTACCTTTTCACGCGATAATGGCTGAACGGATTTCGACGAAAATTGGAATATAAATTAAGTTCGTTGTAACTTACATTTTAGGCTATATGGCGTTGAAAATACATTATTTAAAAGGGGGGTTATAAGGGGGCCTGAATTAAATAAATCGAAATATTCGCTTATTATTGATTTTTGTGAAAAATGTTACATAACAAAAGTTTCTTAAAAATAATTTGCGATAAGTTTTATTCCTTGAAAAATTTTGATAGGACTGATATTTAATGAGAGAAATGAGTTTTAAAATTAAAATAACTGCCATCTAGGGCCGTGTAATGAATTAAAAAACAAATGACTTCGTCTATAAGGGGCCTTGAACAGCAACAATCAAAAGCTATGAAACATAGCCTACAGAGAATGTTTCTGTGTTTGTATGAAGTAATATCGGAAACTAAATTAACCGATTTGCATAATTAATTATTATTTCACCATTGGAAAGTGTAGTTTTTTTTCTAGATGGACATAATGCTATAATGTTATTACAGTAACTTCTGATATAATATAATATAATATAATATGTAATATTATATAATATAATTTAAGTTATTTGAAGGGTTCACAACCATAGTGGGCCAAGCGCCATTTACTGAATACGTAGAAAACAAGGGTTAAAATTAAGTTATTACCATAATTCAATGGAAACCTATAACAAGTAAAATAAAATATACACATTAAATCTAAATGATGTCAATGTTCATTAAACTATGGTTGCATGTAATAAAAATTAAGAAACATGTTAAAGGCATTGTCATTGCACCAAATGAGTGTCTCTGGACCAAAATGATCGCATTTTAATTATTTGGATGCAATTTAAATTAAGTAACATATTAAACGATTTATCCTCCTATCAAACACGAATATTCCCTGGATCAAACGTCCTATTTTAATTATGTAATTACTTTATATTTATTTCTAACGGGTGCAGCGGAGCGCACGGGTACGGCTAGTAACACAATATAATAATAATTACAAATTGACAGTTTATTTTACAAAATACTTACGAAGAGAAGTAGTGGCAGATTCAACATCGAAATCATAAAAAAAACCGTTCCTACCCACCCGACTAAATGCGCCCCCGTAATGAAACTGCAGTTGATTAACAGCAGCCTGCAGCCAATTCCTCAGATTAGTGGCTGCTGTAATCTGCCCAACGACTGGACGACCTTGTGACGCGCATAATCTGCGATCAAGACGATTTCTTAACAATGCAGCACCAGACACGCGAGGAGTAAACAGTGCTGAGCGAAATAAAAATAAATGAGATTGACACATGCCTTCAAGTGTTGCATGTTTCAACCCCTTCTTCATGTTGTGAATGTTATTAAGTAGGTCAATGTTTATGGTTTATTTTCATTAACTATTATTCGAAAGACATATCCACAAACGATTAGGGAAAACACGGGAATTTTACTTGAAGCAAGTAAAGAAATAGGTTTGAAAGTAAATCCCGAAAAGACAAAGTAGGCTATATGATTATGTATCGTGACCAGAATATTGTACGATATGGAAATATAAAAATTGGAAATTTATCTTTTGAAGGAGTCGACCTGGTTGGCAAGTTGGTATAGCGCTGGCCTTCTATGCTCAAGGTTGCAGGTTCGATCCCGGGCCAGGTCGGTGGCATTTAAGTGTGCTTACAATGCGACAGGCTCATGTCAGTAGATTTACTGGCATGTAAAAGAACTCCTGCGGGACAAAATTCCGGCACATCCGGCGACGCTGATATAACCTCTGCAGTTGCGAGCGTCGTTAAATAAAACATAACATTTAACATTCTTTTGAAGAGGTGGAGAAGTTCAAATATCTTGGAGCAACAGTAAAAAATATAAATGACACTCGGGAGGAAATTAAACGCAGAATAAATATGGGAAATGCCTGTTATTATTCGGTTGAGAAGCTTTTGTCATCCAGTCTGCTGTCAAAAAATCTGAAAGTTAGAATTTATAAAACAGTTATATTACCGGTTGTTCTGTATGGTTGTGAAACTTGGACTCTCACTTTGAGAGAGGAACATAGGTTAAGGGTGTTTGAGAATAAGGTGCTTAGGAAAATATTTGGGGCTAAGAGGGATGAAGTTACAGGAGAATGGAGAAAGTTATACAACACAGAACTGCACGCATTGTATTCTTCACCTGACATAATTAGGAACATTAAATCCAGACGTTTGAGATGGGCAGGGCATGTAGCACGTATGGGCGAATCCAGAAATGCATATAGAGTGTTAGTTGGGAGGCCGGAGGGGAAAAGACCTTTAGGGAGGGCGAGACGTAGATGGGAAGATAATATAAAAATGGATTTGAGGGAGGTGGGATATGATGCTAGAGAATGGATTAATCTTGCTCAGGATAGGGACCAATGGCGGGCTTATGTGAGGGCGGCAATGAACCTCCGTGTTCCTTAAAAGCCAGTAATTAAGTATTATTCAAAAGACATACAAATGAAGTCATTTAAGATTCAACCAGACGAGATTGACTTTTCTTTTCTGGTTTACGTACAAAAGACCTTTCTAATCCCAAAAAAGTAATACTTTTGACTTAATTTATGAACTCTGCCTGTAAAAGCAGCTATATACACTTTTTATAAACATTAGTTATGTGATTTTAAAAGAGCAGAATGGTCTGTAGATTGTCCCTAAGAATTGAAAGTTGGTATATTTACAGTCTTAATAAAGTAACAAATTTGCAATGTTTTAACACCGTGATATAAACACAAACAAATTTCTTGTGAAGTTTTTTCCCTCTCCTGTAAAATTGGCTTCAAACTGCATATAACCGTTTTTACAAACACAGCGACTATTTTTATGCTTACAGTACTCTGTGTCCTTTGTGGCAGCTTACAAATGGTGGGAAGATTTATAAAATAAAATAAGTTGGTAGATAAGCTGCACCTAATTAATTTTCTTGAACTTTAAATAAAGTAAATACGTATATTTTAATATCTAACGTTGTATTATTTTTATTTCCGAAACCCATAATAGTTTCAAATTAAATCACTTACGCTTAACGAATATGTTTATGGGTAGAAATAAAATCCTGTGAAGTAGACGCGCTCTTTGCTAACGATAGTAATTGAATCTGTTGTAGTGTAAGAACAAAAGATTAAGATCATAAACAATTGAATAATTTCGAGGGAAAAATTGTTCCGGAGCCGGGTATCGAACCCGGGACCTTTGGTTTAACGTACCAACGCTCTACCACTGAGCTACCCGGGAACTCTAACCGACACCGAACCAATTTTTCCCTCTATATCCACAGACCTCAGAGTGGGCTGACAACCGTCAAGCAACCAACTTCGAGTGCACACTAACTCCGTGTGACTTAAATTGTGGTTTTCTGTTAACGAACAGTGACGTGTATTATGCAAAACAAGCAGTGACTGTTCGTTAACAGAAAACCACAATTTAAGTCACACGGAGTTAGTGTGCACTCGAAGTTGGTTGCTTGACGGTTGTCAGCCCACTTTGAGGTCTGTGGATATAGAGGGAAAAATTGGTTCGGTGTCGGTTAGAGTTCCCGGGTAGCTCAGTGGTAGAGCGTTGGTACGTTAAATCAAAGATCCCGGGTTCGATACCCGGCTCCGGAACAATTTTTCCCTCGAAATTTTTCAAATCAACTTTACGGAGAGTTATACCTGAAATCTTGATTTGCAATTGAATATTCTTTAAAATTTAAATATAATACAGGGTGATTCACGAAGTTCTCCTCCAGTTTATGGAGGTGATTCCTGAGATTATTTCGAACAAAAAATGCACATAAATTAATGGGACCACATTCATAATTACGGAGTTACGGAATTTTGAAATCGGCAGATGAAGACTTTTATATCAGGATTTCACTAATAAAAATGCAAATATATATATATATATATATATTAAAATACAAAGAATTAATTTTTTATGTATCAGTCTCTTTCATTTAGAGCGGATTTAAATCACATTTTCGAAAATGCCGCCCTGAATCTCAAGGCAACGATTCGCACAGGTGTGAACCGCCCGTGTAGCATTTCGCAGCTTCGCACGTTTGTTCCTTATTGTCGCCGCGGCATCCAGAATGCGCTGAAGCAACTATTCGAGTGTTTGTACTTTAACCTGACGACACACGATGTCCTTCATGCACTCCCAGATACAGTAATCTAAGGGTGTTAAATCTGGGAGGCCAGTTATGGCAGCAAATATGCCTGGCGCTCCATTCACTATGACGCGTTTCGAAAATGTGTTTTATCTCCGTAATTATGTAATTTATTTACATGTTTTGTTCCAAATAGCCTCAGGAATCACCTCCATAAACCGAGAGAGAACTTCCTGAATCACCCTGTATAGGGGTGTTATTTGAAATTTCGAAGGAGGTTTGAGGTTGAGAGGTGAAATCTAAAATGTAATATAATATAAATAAATATAAAATTAGCTTCCCTTATGAAAAGGTTGCCAGATTTGACAAAGCGTATTACATATAATTCGGAAACACACCTAAAAGGTAAAATGATATACATTTGAAACTGTTAGGGAATCAGATATACAAAATGTCAGAAAAATTTACACCTAAGTAGCGTTTGTGCCCATTTACAGTGAAGAAAGGGGGAAAAAATATAATCAGATAGTTTAGAATGATTTGAACGCCATATACCGCGAGAAAAATAATAGTACGGATTGATTGGCATTGATATCGAAACCAATCAACAGCCATCGGTTAAGATAACTTGAAATTTCCATTATCACTTCCATACAAATGATTTCTCAATATCTGAACCGATCCTTTGAGGGCACTAATGACTATTTCCTTCACAATGCTGTGTGTTAGGCCCAGGTTTTTACATTTGTTGGCAAAGAAGGAGGGGATGGTACCTCGTGCTCCCACCATCAGACCTATCACATCAATGTGGGACAGGCTATATTTATCTTTATAGAACGGGATTGTTGGTTCATAGATCCGTTTCTTTTCACTGTCCACCTCATGCGGTTGATCTGCATATGTCTCAAATCTGATGGTGGGATCGAGAATGTATGCCGAGTTGTTCTTAATGGCAATGATATCAATTCCTTGTGTGGCTAGTCCCTGCACCTCTTGACGGACTGTAAACCCTACTTCCTTCAGTGCCTCGGGCAGCATAGAACGGACAGCATGGTGACGGATGTTGCGAAGGGCCTCACTATAGGGGCAGAAGCCAAGGATATGGGGAAGAGTTTCAATCTCGCTGAGACAGCGCCTACAGAGGGTACCATCCCGACTTCTGCCCGGTACAGCTCGGACCGAAGCTACATAGCCTGCCATTTTAAGGGCGTCTATCTGGTTTTAAGGGGAGAGAATGGTATTTCTTTTTAACTTTTTTCCTACTTGGTGTAAAATATTAATTTTTTTGTATATAGAGAGCTCATAGCTGTAGCAACTCAACCAAATATAAATATTTTGAAAAAAATATTACTTGAGGCCCAGATTTGAAAAAAAATATATATCCAACTAGTGGCTTGTGCAACAAATGCTGCTGCAAACTAAGTTCGTTAGGCGTTCAAATAAAAATTTTTCAGTTTTATTTTCAATGAAGAATACTTGTTTTTTTATAGTTATTTGCTTCCATAATAATGAAACATACTCCCTCTGAATGGATTTTTTTTAGGCCAAGTACTTTCTCTTGAACCTATCCAACTTCAGTTTTTGAGTTTCAACGCGAAAACCCAAGTATCAATGTCAGGACGATAGCAGTAGCTATTTCAAGTCATTGTGGATTGTAGGCAAAAGTTAAAAAAATGTCAGGTTTGCTAAGCTTTCGAACACTAGCATCTTGGTATAGCTGTTGCATGTAGAACTTGAAATGTAGAGCGTAAAATCATTTTATCCTACTAAGAGATCTTGCTGAAATGATCTGGAGACTACAAAATTTTCTAGGCCTCTTATTTTATTAGTAAGTAACACCTTTTTATCTTTCCTTAGGAACTGCAATTTTTGCGCTCTCTCGAGCCAATACTGAAGACAATGACACATATCAATATCTACACTACACCGCCATTAAGTATATGAAAAAGACCCAACCCCACTGGGTTAATAAGTATAAAAATATTTGATTTTTAATAACAATATTATTATCTTACTTAAGTTTTGTAGTTATATATAGCAGCCACTCAGTAAATTATAGAAATGAAGATCTAAATTAAGATATTCTATACATTTACTTATATAACCTCAAAACGTTTCACTTTCATGTCATCAATATAGCATCAATATTATGTACAATTAATGAAAAATAGACGCATCATGATATTAACTAGAATAATATTTAATTTCTAATGGTAATAATGTCATCAAACCACCTCAAGTTTCGTAGATTTGAATATCAAATACACAGCTGTACTCAGAAAATTATACACTGCAGAATCAGTTTTTAATAACAAATTGAATTGAGCTCTAAATATGTCGGCAATCCTGCAGGTCATGGCCTTCGTGTAATAGCCTATTGTTTATTGTAGTGTGTGCTTTGTTCTGAAATTCAATCAAGTCGGCAGTGATTCAATAAAATTAGTTCTCAAAACTGACAACAGATGGATTTTGGAAAATAGGAAAATTATGTAGGAAAATTGACATTTCACTGAAAACTACTATTTTTCCGAAAAACTTTGGATGCCAGGCATGAAAATGAGGGGTCATTTATTAAAATCCGTTCAGCCGTTTTCCCGTAATTTCCATTACCAGTTCAAATTATATATATAGATGTAGGATTTTACTAAAACCGATATATCTAAACCATTTTTAAAGATAGATTCAAACAGGTTTTTGCAATGTACTTGCAAACGCATGCTCTACAAACTGTCTGTAACAGAATTTTGATATTAGTCCCTACGTTTGTAAAATAAACAATTAAAATGTAATAACACTTTTTTAATTTCTTTTTTTGCAAGCAAACGGACATATTTCTAAAACGAAATCAATTAATAGAATTTTGTTGTTGAGAAACGTTTTCTAATAGTCTAAAGCAGTGGTCGCCAAAAGCTGTGTCGCGACTCATGCCCCTGCCTTCACTCAAGCGTAACCATGACAACCTACCCCCACCCTGTGTTTACAGCCTTCTCTTCGATATAAGACAAGACATTTATCAGCAGCGGACGTACACATGTAATGTTACAAGTGTGTAGGATATTATGTTTCGATGTCTTTTCCAAAACAGAAAACAGATAATATGTAAAAACTTAATTTTAAGGAGCATGGGAACAAAAGTATTTCTTTTGTGCAGATGGTAAAAATATGAGATATTTAATTTGTTGTAAAATTTTAAATGAAGTATAAAAGAACAATCTACGTTGTTACAAAGATTACCACGCCCTTACTTGTAAATTGAATATTTCATTAATAAACGAACAATAAAAAGTATCGGCTTCTATGTCTTAATCGGGGTAAAATACTTCGACCTTTTTTTTTTAAGTATGTAGCCCAATTTAGAACTTCGTGAGCAGCCTGGTACGTTTTTCTAATTTCAAAAATATCTGCTTATGTAGGTCTAAAGTACACATTCTTTTTATGATAAATAAGAAAATATATTTTATTTTATTAATGGTGCAAAAATTATTAATAGAAAAATAAAATTTAACACAGAAAAAAGTGCTTGTAGTTAATAAGTAGAAGAATATTATATTGTTTTTGTTTTTTGGTCACAGTCCATCTCTGCACTGTTATTCACTGCATTACATGAGGAGATACCCACTCCAACTCTCTCCCTGCGATAGTGGTGTGCGGGTTGCATTTCTATTACGTCACAATTTCGTAGTGTTTGGCAACCACTGGTCTAAAGAATGTGTGTCGTAAATTTCATGTATGTATCTTTAATAGTTCAGAAATTATATCCATTTTTGTATGTCAATCTAGCAAAAAATGAAGTTACCGAAATCAGCGATAAAAGGCACCATGTGATTTAAAAATCCATAGCGCAGGAAGTTTAAAAATGACGTCTCAACATCCGATAAGGGCACAAATACCCACAAAATGTTATGCAATGCATTCCACACATATCAAAGGGTATTTTAAAGAAAATACTTTCCTTTTTGAAAATTTACTCATTTTTCACCAAAAAATACCATCCTCTCCCCTTAAACTTCCTCCTCAACATCTAAATTGACGTGTTTTTTATTAATTTAATTTAATTTAATTGAAATAAATAGATATTTATGCTGGTAACTTTTGAAATGAAAGCCCGATATGCATACAGACCTACATACACACACGCATACTAATGAAGCTGGACATGCCTAGTATTAGAGAGTTCACATTTGATCGACTCTCTCGTTACAGATCTGAGTGGTTTGTTCGGTTTCCAGAAAGCAGGCCAGGCCAGGCTGTCGTGTTGTGATTCTTATGGCCCGCTCTGTAATGGCCAGCCTAGCGCCGGAAGAGCTTAACAAGGAAGCCTGCCGCATGGGCGGTGCAGGGGCGAAGACCAGCAGATTCCGCGGAGTTGGATTGCGGCGCTGGTCGACTAACAGCGCGCTGTGGTAAGTCATGCATGCTCTTGTTACCGGAAACGGATCCTTTGCATGTCTGCTCAAGAGTGTCGTGTTTCATCTTGCGATGGCCAAAACAGTGCAGCACTGCTTTCAGGCATACATTCCGACACAAAAAAAATAGCTCCGCTTCCACCATTTTATCAATATCTTAGCGAGATACAAAATACAGCAATTTTTAAACGTGTTAAAGATTGAAATTAAGAACCGCAAAAAGAGAAATACCTTGTAAATTTGTATTATTCTTTCAGAAGAATTTCTGAATCTAAAAGTTTCGAAATATATAGGGTTATTTTTATTTTAGTTGCAATAAAATATTTCGCTCCGGTGGTAAAATTGATAACAAACCGTACCTGGTAATATAGTACCTACATAAGTAAAACTATAAAAATGACTAGAGAATTGTTTAATTCTAGTTTTTAAATTTTTCCTGTAGAGAAAATAGAATAAAATAAAATAAAATTCATTATTTTTTGTAATCCACATAATTTTGCAGCACAGAAACTATACCAATGTTTCCAAGACATAAAGTTGCTGACAGTTATAAATAAAAGAATGTTGAAAAAGAATAACCATAGCCTGGTTTTAAAAATTGTAAATTGTTGAAGTACAGAAACTAGGCTCATTTTTAGAAGGATTAAAAATTTATTGAACAACCTTGCAATAAAGAAACTACACTCATGTTTGAAGTAAGTATAATAGTTGGTTTTTATAAATTAAACAATGTTGAAGAGAAATTAGACTGTCTTTTAGAAGAATTGAAAATGTTGATTGTCCATCAATTTTAAATTGTTGAAATACAGAAACTAGACTCATGTTTAGGATGATTAACATTTTTATTCGTTATAAATTAAACACAGTTGCAGAAAAGAAACTACACTCACGTTTAAAATAATTAAATTTGGTGATTGCTATAAATGTTTAAATGTTGAAGAGAAACTAGACTGGCATTTAGAAGAATTAAAACTGCTGATTGTTATCAGTTAAAAAATATGTAAGTACAGAAACTAGAACCACGTTTAGAAGAATTAAAATTGTTGATTGTTAATAAATTAAAAAATGTTGAAATACAGAAATTAAACTGGCATTAAGAAGAATTAAAACTGTTGATTGTTATCAACTAAAAAATGTGTAAATACAGAAACTAGACTCACGTTTAGAAGAATTAAAATTGTTGATTATTAATAAATTTAAAAATGTTGAAATACAGAAACTAAACTGGCATTAAGAAGAATTAAAACTGTTGATTGTTATCAACTAAAAAATGTGTAAATACAGAAACTAGACTCACGTTTAGAAGAATTAAAATTGTTGATTATTAATAAATTTAAAAATGTTGAAATACAGAAACTAAACTGGCATTTAGAAAAATTAAAACTGTTGATTGTTATCAACTAAAAAATGTGTAAATACAGAAATTAGACTCACGTTTAGAAGAATTAAAATTGTTGATTATTAATAAATTTTAAAATGTTGAAATACAGAAACTAAACTGGCATTTAGAAGAATTAAAACTGTTGATTGTTATCAACTAAAAAATGTGTAAATACAGAAACTAGACTCACGTTTAGAAGAATTAAAATTGTTGATTATTAATAAATTTAAAAATGTTGAAATACAGAAACTAGACTCACGTTTAGAAGAATTAAAATTGTTGATTATTAATAAATTTAAAAATGTTGAAATACAGAAACTAGACTGACATTTAGAAGAATTTAAACTGTTGATTGTTATAAATTGAATAATATTGAACAATGCTACAGAATGTTGGTATATAGAAACTGGAATCATTTTTAACAGAAGTGTTGATTTTTACAAATTAAAGAATGCTGTAGTGCAGAAACTAGAGTCACGTTTAGATGTATTGTCGATCACAAAATTTAAGAATTTTGGATTAAGTCAAGTTTGGAAGTATTATTGTTTGTTAAAATTAAGGAAGGTTTAAGTAGAGATATTAGAGCCAAGTTTAGAAGTACTGTTGATCATTATAAATTGAAAATGGAATACAGAAGCCAAACTCATGTTTACAAGAATTACAATTGATGACTAATACAAATTAAAGAATGCTGACGTACAGAAACTAGAGCCACGTTCAGAATAATTGAAATTGTTGAATAATTTTAAATTAAAAAATGCTGCAGTAGCAACCTAGATTCACATTTATTAGAAATAAAATTGTTCATTATTACAATAAAAAGAATTTTGAATGACTCTGAGCCATTGAATTATTCGTCTCTCTCAATCTTTTGATCAAGTTTCTGACACACACACACCTCAGTTTATATGCTACCGTAACCTTATGAATTTTAGATCTGTGGCAGTGATAGACGTGCTGCTACATCATTCTTCAAGATCCTTTATTGAATCTACTATTTACTCTAATTAAACACCATTTGTCTCCATTTGTCCCAGCTCCATCTGTGGCAGAATTGATTTGGATCTAATTTCGTTGCAGACAATTTCGTGCAGGTTGTCGAGGAATATCATGTTGTCCCTCTATTGAAACAGTAAGACCTAATGGAAATTCAAAAGTGAATGTTTCTTTTTTACATTTTAATAGAAGATATTTCTATGTTCGTAAAAAGCAGACATTATCTCTATAATTATGTTTTCTTATAAAGTGTTTCTTTAGAAACAGTAATGCCGTATGTAGACAAAGGTATATAATATGCTTGTACATTTTGACACAAAATGTTTATAAAAATAGTAACCTTCTAGACAGAGAGATATAATTTACTTGAACGCCTTGTGTAGACAAAGACATATAATTTGCTTGTTCATTTTAAAAGAAAAAGTTCCTATAGAAACAGTAACTTCTACGTAGACAAAGACCTAGATTTTTGTAGACGTTAATACAAAATGGTTCTATGGAAACAGTAAATTCTCATGTAGACAAAGGCATAATTTGATTTTACATTTTAATGCGTCTTTCCATTGAAGACAAACACATAGCGTTTGCTTGTGCAATTGGTTATATACCGTTTCTATAGAAACAGTAACTTCTCATGTAGACAAAAACATAGTGTTTTCTTTAACTTTTGAATACAAACCGTTTCTTTAGAAACAATATTTCTCATGTAGGCAAAGACATAGCGTTTGCTTCTACATTTTAATACAAACTGTTTCTATACAAACAATAACTTCTCATGTAGATACACAGCATTTACTTGTACATTTGAACGTAAATTGTTTCAGTAAAAACAATAACTATAAACCGTTTCTACAGAAACAATAACTTCTCATGTAGGCAAAAACATAGCGTTTGCTTGTACATTTGGTTAAAAACCGTTTCTATAGAAACAGTAACTTCTCATGTAGGCAAAAACATAGCGTTTGCTTGTACATTTGGTTAAAAACCGTTTCTATAGAAACAGTAACTTCTCATGTAGGCAAAAACATAGCGTTTGCTTGTACATTTGGTTAAAAACCGTTTCTATAGAAACAGTAACTTCTCATGTGGGCAAAAACATAGCGTTTGCTTGTACATTTGGTTATAAACCGTTTCTATAGAAACGGTAACTTCTCATGTGGGCAAAAACATAGCGTTTGCTTGTACATTTGGTTATAAACCGTTTCTATAGAAACAATAACTTGCCATGTAGGCAAAAACACAGCGTTTGCTTGTACATTTGGTTATAAACCGTTTCTATAGAAACGGTAACTTCTCATGTGGGCAAAAACATAGCGTTTGCTTGTACATTTGGTTGTAAACCGTTTCTATAGAAACAATGACTTGTCATGTAGGCAAAAACACAGCGTTTGCTTGTACATTTGGTTATAAACCGTTTCTATAGAAACGGTAACTTCTCATGTGGGCAAAAACATAGCGTTTGCTTGTACATTTGGTTATAAACCGTTTCTATAGAAACAATAACTTGTCATGTAGGCAAAAACACAGCGTTTGCTTGTACATTTGGTTATAAACCGTTTCTATAGAAACGGTAACTTCTCATGTGGGCAAAAACATAGCGTTTGCTTGTACATTTGGTTGTAAACCGTTTCTATAGAAACAATGACTTGTCATGTAGGCAAAAACACAGCGTTTGCTTGTACATTTGGTTATAAACCGTTTCTATAGAAACGGTAACTTCTCATGTGGGCAAAAACATAGCGTTTGCTTGTACATTTGGTTATAAACCGTTTCTATAGAAACAATAACTTGTCATGTAGGCAAAAACACAGCGTTTGCTTGTACATTTGGTTATAAACCGTTTCTATAGAAACGGTAACTTCTCATGTGGGCAAAAACATAGCGTTTGCTTGTACATTTGGTTGTAAACCGTTTCTATAGAAACAATGACTTGTCATGTAGGCAAAAACACAGCGTTTGCTTGTACATTTGGTTATAAACCGTTTCTATAGAAACGGTAACTTCTCATGTAGGCAAGAACATAGCGTTTGCTTGTACATTTGGTTATAAACCGTTTCTACAGAAACAATAACTTCTCATGTAGGCAAAAACATAGCGTTTGCTTGTACATTTGGTTATAAACCGTTTCTATAGAAACGGTAACTTCTCATGTGGGCAAAAACATAGCGTTTGCTTGTACATTTGGTTATAAACCGTTTCTATAGAAACAATAACTTGTCATGTAGGAAAAAACACAGCGTTTGCTTGTACATTTGGTTATAAACCGTTTCTATAGAAACGGTAACTTCTCATGTGGGCAAAAACATAGCGTTTGCTTGTGCATTTGGTTATAAACCGTTTCTATAGAAACAATAACTTGTCATGTAGGCAAAAACACAGCGTTTGCTTGTACATTTGGTTATAAACCGTTTCTATAGAAACGGTAACTTCTCATGTGGGCAAAAACATAGCGTTTGCTTGTACATTTGGTTATAAACCGCTTCTATAGAAACAATAACTTGTCATGTAGGCAAAAACATAGCGTTTGCTTGTACATTTGGTTATAAACCGTTTCTATAGAAACGGTAACTTCTCATGTGGGCAAAAACATAGCGTTTGCTTGTACATTTGGTTATAAACCGCTTCTATAGAAACAATAACTTGTCATGTAGGCAAAAACACAGCGTTTGCTTGTACATTTGGTTATAAACCGTTTCAATAGAAACAATAACTTCTCATGTAGGCAAAAACACAGCGTTTGCTTGCACATTTGGTTATAAATCGTTTCTATAGAAACGGTAGCTTCTCATGTAGGCAAAAACATAGCGTTTGCTTGCACATTTGGTTATAAACCATTTCTATAGAAACAATAACTTCTCATGTAGGCAAAAACATAGCGTTTTCTTGTACATTTCGTTATAAACCGTTTCTATAGAAACAATAACTTCTTATATAGTCAAAAACATAGCGTTTGCTTGTACATTTGGTTATAAACCGTTTGTATAGAAACAATAACTTCACATGTAGACAAAAACATAGTGTTTGCTTTTACTTTTGAATACAAACCTTTTCTTTAGAAGCAATACTTCTCATATAGGGAAAGACATAGCGTTTGCTTCTACATTTGAATACAAACCGTTTCTATAGAAGCAATAAGTCCTCATGTATGAAAATACAACAGATTTTTCTTCTACACTTTAGTACAAACCGTTTCTATTAAAAGAATACCTCTGATGTAGACAAAGACATAGACTGACAATAAGTCGAATTACGGATATCCATTTCGAATTATGTCATATTATATTAAGACAGAAGTAATATAAAAACAACTCATGCTGAAATATATTCTGACAGATTAAATATACGAGTAAAATTACAGAAAAAATAATTGGATTATACAATAAGTGATGGACATGCAATTTTCAAGAAAATTTTTCCGGACGGAACTGATGAAGAAACCTGTGTCATGCAGTATATAATTATTGTTTTATAATGTTTAACGTAATTATCATTGTTATTGTTAATTTTGATACAATTCTAAGCGCACAAATAACAGTAACCGGGAATGAGCCACGTACTTAGGGTTACAAGTCTGAAAATTACAATGACAGCCCAGCGTGACTAAAATCGTTGTTTTCTGTACACATTCAAGTCTGGTGCTTGACAAATGTGTACTGCACGTGTGTTGTGCTACGTTTCGACATCCATGGATATCAAATTTCTTTATAATCAATAATCTGGCAACTCTTGATGTTATTGTCTCGCTTGGCTTATTTAGTTCTGTTATGAGATCAATATATTTCAGCTTGTTCATTACATTTCCCTCACGTGTTACAGGTACATCAATAAACTGGAAAATTTTGACGTTAGTGTCACGTGTTGTGATATCTGGTTTTTTCTTGTATCTTTGTAACTGCTTCTATTGGAAAACCCCGCGGTACAATTACATTCTTTGTCACAGTAGATTTTGTATCTTGCAGATACCAGAGTCGGGTACCTTTCTTTTCATTTCCTTCCATATTTTGTTATGCATTCATTTGCATAAGTTGCTATATATAGCAAGATACCATGTGGTGCCTATCTGAGAACATCCTCACAAAACATGGCCTATCCCTTTTTCAAGTTCTTTCATTATCTACACTGACTTACTTACTTACTTACCTACTTACTTACTTACTTACTGGCTTTTAAGGAACCCGGAGGTTCATCGCCGCCCTCACATAAGCCCGCCATCGGTCCCTATCCTGAGGAAGATTAATCCAGTCTCTACCATCATATCCCACCTCCCTCAAATCCATTTTAATATTATCTTCCCATCTACGTCTCGGCCTCCCTAAAGGTCTTTTTCCCTCCGGGCTCCCAACAACACTCTATATGCATTTCTGGATTCGCCAATACGTGCTACATGCCCTGCCCATCTCAAACGTCTGGATTTAATGTTCCTAATTATGTCAGGTGAAGAATACAATGCGTGCAGTTCTGTGTTGTGTAACTTTCTCCATTCTCCTGTAACTTCATCCCTCTTAGCCTCAAATATTTTCGTAAGAACCTTATTCTCAAACACCCTTAACCTATGTTCCTCTCTCAAAGTGAGAGTCCAAGTTTCACAACCATGAAGAACAACCGGTAATATAACTGTTTTATAAATTCTAACTTTCAGATTTTTTGACAGCAGACTGGCTGATAAAATCTTCTCAACTGAACAATAACAGGCATTTCCCATATTTATTCTGCGTTTAATTCCCTCCCGAGTGTCATTTATATTTGTTATTGTTGCTACCAGATATTTGAATTTTTCCACCTCTTCGAAGGATAGATCTCCAATATTTCCATTTCGTATAATATTCTCGTCACGAGACATAATCATATACTTTGTCTTTTCGGGATTTACTTCCAAGCCTATCTCGTTACTTGCTTCAAGTAAAATCCCCGCGTTTTCCCTAATAGTTTGTGGATTTTCTCCTAACATATTCACGTCATCCGCATAGACAAGCAACTGATGTAACCCGTTCAATTCCAAACCCTCTGTACACTGACAGTATACTTAATTTCTGGAAATGTACTTGTGCAGTTAAAATTCATCCACCATTCTGTCCCACGTTGAATTTCGATACTGAATAGCATCTGCCGTTGAGACAGTTATCGACTTTTACAGTATCTTTGAGTTTATTTCTATTCTACACTTATAGTGTGTTTCAAAAGTGATAGTAAAAAATGTAGGGATGAGAAGTAAAAAAAGAAGAGAACAAAAACGTTCCAGTAAACATGGGCCCGCAAATTATTCGTTCTATTCATTTTTTTTTTTTTTTTGACAATTAGGGCAACTGAGCGCTTGGATATCGCAAAGAGGCAACATTCCTATGCTGCACTTTACTTCTAAGTGTGACACGATATCTAAACAGATGATATGGTGAACGGTGGATAGGTAGAGGAGGACCTGTACCTAGATCAATGGATTTAAATCTTTTGGATTTTTGTGTATGGGGTTATGCAAGAAGTCTAGTTTACAAAGGAGACATCACCACACCCGAAGAATCATTGCACCATCGGATTGTAGATGTGTTCCAGCAAATGAAGCATGGCCCAGGATTGCTCGAGTGCATTCACAGGTCTTTGCGGAGAATACTAGACAGATGCATTTTGAACACCTACTGTAAAATTCTTCAGTTAAAATGTCCATATTGTACTGTAACTTGTTTATCCACAAACTTTACTGTTGTAGAAACAAAATAGTACATTATGCAACAAACATACTCGAGTCTTAATTACCATTATAGGCAAGTTTCATTCGACTTTTTATGCTCGACCATATTTCTAACTTGAAATTATTCATAAGTATTCATGTTATGGTTATGTAAGTGAGGAGCGGAACTGACCTAAATTGTGAGATGTGCGCAGACGCGAAAGTATTGATTTTTTCCGAGGCACGAATGTCATTGACCTTGATATAATCTAGAGAATAACATGAAGATTAGTCTTGATATAACCTGGAAATTGATTTAGAATTGAAAAACGAGATGACAAATTGAATTTATTTGAATATTATTTACAATTAACGCTAATTATTATAGTAACAGAACATAACCTTGTCCACACCTGTGGAGTAACGGTTAGCGCGTCTAGCCGCGAAACCAGGTGGCCCGGGTTCGATTCCCGGTCGGGGCAAGTTACCTGGTTGAGGTTTTTTTCCGGGGTTTTCCCTCAACCCAATATGAGCAAATGCTGGGTAACTTTTCGGTGTTGGACCCCGGACTCATTTCACAGGCATTATCACCTTCATCTCATTCAGACGCTAAATAACCAAACATGTTCATAAAGCGTCGTAAAATAACCTAATAAAATAAAAAATAAACATAACCTTCTGCGACAGTATTGGATTTCCAGCCTCCGTGACTTTTCGCTAATTCTCTTTCGAGTGCATATCCGAGAATAATCGATACTTGCGGTTTTATAATGGTACAATGGTGATTTCTCATTGGCTGAACAACTGAATTATAATGAATAAGTGTACTTTAATGAGATCCATTAAAGGGCTACTACCAGGTGTATAATTACTACATTTCGGCATGATCAAGCATAAAAGTTTCTTTTGTGTGAGTTTAATCACATTTTTGTGGTGTTGAAGCCAAAATTATGAATTTTACTCTCTCGTGGTTGATGAATTAAGTCCAATACTGCGGGCTTTATCTTGCATTGCTAATTTTTATGATGAAGTTGTGGGGGGGGGATTGTGTACCGCATGTAACCTTGAACCAACACAGAGATGCGTGGGGCAGATCACGCACACATAGTTGAGGCAGCGGTTATCATTATGTGTTCCGCGTACCCCACAATCATTGCGTACATTAATGCAATTTGAGTTAACACCAAGATATTCTAAGCAGGATCAAAATAATTACAATGAACAACAATCAACGCGTCCGGGCTGCATTGGCTTCCTAATTGCTTACCTAATAAAACGATCCAATTGAAAATTAAACTAGAAAGTTTTTGTTGTTTCCCACAACTTTGTAAAAGTGAAGCTACCACCCTCATATAAGCCCGCCATCGGTCCCTATTCTGTGCAAGATTAATCCAATCTCTACCATCATATCCCATCTCCCTCAAATCCATTTTAATATTATCCTCCATCTACGTCTCGGCCTCCCCAAAGGTCTTTTTCTTCAGGTCTACCAACTAACACTCTATATGGGCTATTCCGTATGAAATCGATCAGTAAAAAACCTCGCATTTTTTATGATCTAATTTTTTCCCTATTAATACAAGATGCTGAGGAGAGTGCATTTGCAAAAATATACTATCGAAAGTCAAACGGTTTTCGTATTATTGGGCGACAAATTTAGCGTATTTTATAAAAACAAGCCCCTTTCAGCGCTCAGAACTCTGGAACCATTTACTGCAGAACATTGAACGGGAGCTCATTTTGAAGCTGACATTTGGTAGGCTATGATAAGAAGTAATAGTTATTTTTATTGTATACAGAGTGACAGATAATCTTATTTTACTTACTTTTTTTTTTGTAAAAATGTAAAAAAATATTGAGAAAAAACCTTGCATTATTAAGAGGGATTCGGCATTGTTTGGTTAGTGGTACGGCAATAAGTTTCGAGGGTATTAAATAGATTATTTTCACACGCCTAGACTTGAACGGCGCAGTACCGCACGCACTGGCCGAGAGCTGAAGATTAGCATCTTTGGGCGTCATTTTACTCCAGTGTTTATGAAAACCTGCGATAAAGGTAGCCCAGCCATGACTGCTAGACGACACATCACGTGTTTATGTCTCTTGGCCTTGCTTGTCTCGGCTAGCTCCCGTCTCACAGTCAGCTGGTTAGTTCACGCGCGTACTATTTATTTCCTTTATTTGATATTTTCAATACTTTCTTATGAATATAACATCAGTAAAAAATATGTTTGTTTGTACTTTCAATGCGGAATCTAACCATGTATTTTTAAAATATTTTTTTCTTGGCAAAGGCGTCTTAATGAGGAAAAATCTAAATTTCTTCATTTCCATAAAAAGTAAGAAAATCCGTTTATACATCAATATAAACTTTAATTTCTCAGCATCAAAATAAACCATGATTTTGATCATTGGGTGAAAGGGTTTCGGAGCCACAACAGTTTAAAGTTGCAAATTTTATGAAAATACGATAAATTTAAATAATTTTAATTTAAACACTATGAAGTTCTGATGCCTCAAACTTTGCACAAAGCACTGTATGGCAGTTCTCTACATACAAAGAAAGTTTTATTGTATTTAGAAATCGTAAGGTCAATTTTCTCTATATTTCGGTCGATTTGCTCATATGCATTTCTGGATTCGCCCATACGTGCTGCATGCCCTGCCCATCTCAAAAGTCTGGATTTAATGTTCCTAATTATGTCAGGTGAAGAATACAATGCGTGCCGTTCTGTGTCGTGTAACTTTCTCCATTCTCCTGTAACTTCATCCCGCTTAGCCCCAAATATTTTCCTAAGCACCTTATTCTCAAGACAATAAATAAAGTCTGTTCTAATGTTATTCTCGTGAGGGCGGTATTGATAGTTACGCTGACTGCCACTTCGTGATAAAGTTTAACCTTCATAATTAGACCTTTGTCACTACTCGTGTAACTACTTTCTTATCTATGACAAGTACAGATTTTGAAGCCCCTCGCGTGAAGATTATCATCTCCACTGTAAAAATGTCCATCATTAATGTCCAATATCAGAAAATATTGAATGTACAATATAAAATATGTCAACAGTCATTAAAATAATGGTCATTATCTTAAATGTTCAGTATTAAAAATGTCTACAGTCATTAAATGGCCTTTACATTAAATTCCCGAGTTATTACATATACGGTATCATGAATGTCCAGAACAACATTTATTAAAATGTAAATGTAAATTAATAATTTATATAAAAATTGAAAATTTATCTTTTGAAGAGGTGGAAAAATTCAAATACCTGGGAGCAACAGTAACAAATATAAAGGACACTCCGGAGGAAATTAAACACATAATAAATATAGGAAATGCCTGTTATTATTCGGTTGAGAAGCTTTTATCATCCAGTCTGCTGTCAAAAAATCTGGAAGTTAGAATTTATAAAACAGTTATATTACTGGTTGTTCTTTATGGTTGTGAAACTTGGACTCTCACTTTGAGAGAGGAACAGAGATTAAGAGTGTTTGAGAATAAGGTGCTTAGGAAAATATTTGGGGCTAAGAGGGATGAAGTTACAGGAGAATGGAGAAAGTTACACAACACAGAACTGCACGCATTGTATTCTTCACCTGACATAATTAGGAACATTAAAAGCAGACGTTTGAGATGGGCAGGACATGTAGCACATATGGGCGAATCCAGAAATGCATATAGAGTGTTAGTTGGGAGGCCGGAGGGAAAAAGACCTTTGGGGAGGTCGAGACATAGATGGGAAGATAATATTGAAATAGATTTGAGGGAGGTGGGATATGATGATAGAGACTGGATTAATCTTGCTCAGAATAGGGACCAATGTTGTGCTTATGTGAGGGCGGAAATGAACCTCTGGGTTCCTTAAAAGTCAGTAAGTAAGTAAATTCATAATTTAACAATGAAATGTAAGCCATTTTACAATATTCTGTTACGTATTTTATGTTCTAATTTTCTTCCTAACTGGAGTCAGCATGCAGCTAAACTTGATACGAAAATACCCTCAGATATTGTTTCACATTATTGTTGCCCTTATATATATTGTATTGATGTACAATCACTTCGGTTTGCCGTTGTGTAGTAATATAGGCTACTTTTTGTTTATGGGGTCTTTTACGATGTGAACATGGGTTAAAAGCCATTCTGTGTCTCATTTTATTCTTGTTTTATGTTTTCTATAAATCTTCAAACACTGACATAATCTCCAGAAACCATTTTTTTAAATTTAGATTAGGAACCTTCCACTCCATTATTGTTCTACAGGGTTTTTAAAAAACTGTCGCATATTTTTACAGGAGATAGCATTGTTCGAAACCAGAAAAAAAAGTTCCTGTAAACATGTGTCCGAAAACAAATGTCTGTTAAGATATGGGCCATCCTCTATTGTGGCCTACGATACCCACCTGTCTGTTACGTAGACACTACAGAAGGTGCTCTATGTCGTCACCACACATTGTTACATATGCTTCAGTCTTTCTTCTCAGTGAATCACGAACTCTTGCGACCACACCTAGCTGTTGTCGGATTTGCTCACATGCATTATATACACACTCCTGTAACGTTTGTACGTTGTCGATGGGTGTGGCATTCACCAATGTCTTTAAATGTCCCCATAGCCAGAAACTCAAAGGATTTAGGTCTGGTGATCGGGGAGGCCATGCTATTGGACCTCCTCGACCAATCCATTTCCCGTTAAACCTCCGGGTTAGGTACTGTCGTACGAGGCGTAGAAAATGGGGTGGTACCCCTTCGTGCATAAACAAAAAAAAACAATAACACACCCGCAACATATACTTAACACACAATTACAGTTCAATACCCACACATTATTCGACGTCATGATACATAGCACACAATCACCCCCACCACAGGAACAACACACCCCCCACTCCTACAACTGACGAATGCAAATAGCAGTATGCAAGATCAACAGGAACATCAGTAGTTCGTGGGACACTGAAGACGACGCAAACCGGCGTCGAAACGGGCCGTGTGTCTAAGGTACATAACCTTTTTTAAAAATTTTAACACTTTTAACTGAATATTGTACATACTTACTAAGACAAGTAATGTGATAGATTGCGTACTATTCTGGAGCTTTGTTTACTACTACATTCTCTGTTTACTTCTGTTGAGGGATGTTATCCACTCTCAAAACCTGCACCATTGTTTTGTGTTTTAAACGTTTGACGATCAAAGGCCACAATGGAGCATGGCCATATCCCATCAGATATTTGTTTCCGGACATGATCATAGGAATTTTTTTCTAGTTTCGATCTATGCTACCTCCTATAAAATATGCGACATTTTTAAACACCCTGTATAACCGCCTTGCAATGCTATTTCACGGGAATTTCACATAAGAAATGTGAATCTTGGTGGTGTAACTCTCCAAAAGTACTGTTGAATAAACATCTATGTACATACCACATATTTCACAGTTTGATTTGTGGACATTTCTTTATATTGAACATTTTGACTTCTGGACATTTGGCTAGTGGCCTTATTTGATTGGACGTTTTAATTGTGGACATTTTTGTATTGGACATTGTGCTGTGGACGAATTGACCTGAAATGAGAAATTCTAATCAGAATATTATGAGGGGCCGACATCTGATCTCTGTTTCGGCATACAGATCGGTAGTAAGCTGAGATGAACTGGACAATGGCACTGCTTTAAGACATCTTGAGGACTAGATAATTAACTTACATAATTTACAGCGGCTCTGTACCTGTTGACTCTTGTGCGGATGTGTTTGCCTTTAGTGGAATTATCTCTGCACGTCAAGTAGGGTTCGCTCCAGGCTGCTCTGATAGAGGGTCGTGACAACTGATCGTGACAACGATGTTCTTAACCTTTATCTAACCGTGTGAGATCTGGTTCGAGCCTCTTAGAAAACTACACTACACGATTCTAAAATTCCGTATGGCTACAGTCCTTGAAACTCAACCCGCCTGTGACTTTGTCGCGGTTTTCCTAAGGCGCTAAGACAAATGTCGGGATGAGTTGTAGAAGAAATGGGACGCGGACCTGCATCCCGGTTCCCATACAAGTTTAGGCATTTTTCCAAATTAAAACCTTCGAAACGGGCCTATTGCCTTCGGCACTTAAGGCGAGTTTACTTGAATGGCACTCGCACAGTGCAAGAGATCGGAACCCTCCTCTTGCGAGGACTGTGGTGGTTCCACTCAATGTGCAGGATTTTAACATTATTCGATGTTACTGTCCTGATCCTATCCTGCCATACTTCTTCCCCTCCTCGTCATGTGGTAGCCTTTAGACTACGTCCATTTTCGGCTTTCGCCCTTCAGAATTCTCTACAATTTCTTTAGTGAAACGGCGAAACTCGGAGTGAAGCAAGTGGCCAACAGGCTTGGAGCTCACATATTCAGTTTTCTCATTCATTGCTATTCTACTGGGAGATTTATTAATTAAACTATTAGAAAGACAAGTTCATTAGTCATAACTGGTTCTTCTGTCCGGTGTGGTTGAAATGAAAGCATTTCCTGCTATATAAGGAGACTAATTAGGGTCCTTTTGAGAGATGAATCAGGGCAGTGAGATTAACAAAAAGTGTAATGTCATTATGCTCTTCTGTGAATGGGTTTTTGAGATAACTGGCATATTATTTAGTTGAACTTAAATTAAACTTTCAAATTTTGCAAACCACAACACTCATTTCGCTATTTCCTTGCAGTAAACATCGTTTTTTTTTTCCCCTATTCAGTAGTTGCTAAGTGACAGTCTGACTTCTTTTGTTCGTAAAAGCTGTGATACAGAACTGCCTGATTTCTGGAAAGACAGTTACCTGTACAAACAGAGTTAGCCTATCTATGATTTAACATGCTTATATATTTAAAATGAATTTTGTGCGAGATCGTGCGTATTTGCTTGTTTTCCGCACAGAACCAATACGCGGTAAGTGTGAAATACCACATTCAGTATTCCCAACGTAACACACATAACAATTTCCCTCTTCTTACCGCTTAAGAGCGACATTCATTTTACTGCTTTAGGCTTTTAACATATTATTTTAGAGACGTTTAACATAGTAATAATTATAAATTGGAAACTTACCACTGCAATTTCACCTAAATTGCAATGTTAATTATTGTTTTTAAATATTTGCAAAAATTAAGTAAAGTCTACTACTCCACGAAACTTATTGCATTCCTGATACAAGTAACATTAAGGAAGCCGTGAAAAAATCAACAAGATTTCAGATGCCGATGTTATTACTGTAATATGTTATATAAATAATATTGTTAAAATATTAAAATGAAAAATAAATCATTACATAACCTTACCGTTTGTTTTAAGTTCGCATTTATAGACTGGGGGAAAAAAAAGACAGACATATATCACGGCCTGCTGGAGTATAGTAAACACAGAAAACATTTTATAGCAACAATGTTGAAGAAAGATATTTTGGTTTTCCGAGGTTGCCGTCATTAAACAGAAACCAAGATGGAGATTTCATTGCAACTAATGAGAAATTCGTCTTTTAGGTATGTAATAAACGATCTTCGCACAAAATAATGTACGATACACGAGCGGTATGTTTGTTTTCATGTTCTCGGAAATTAAAAAAGCTCAACTACGTTTCGCTTTTTCAATCTTTTCCTAGACCATGAAAACGTCAACATACCGCTCTTGTAACGCATATTACTATTCCGAAACAACAGTTATTGTTATCTTTACAGTTAACTGTGCTTCAACAGGTAACTATACCTCGGCCTGTAGTTACCTGGCTGTTAGTACTGATTCGAACAAATACCGACATGTAGCGCTACTGCATTACTGTTTTGTAAACTAAAATAACTGATATTAAATAACAATATAGACTGCAATAAATTAATTTACTATATTATCTGTAGCCTATAGTTTTACAATTGTGGTGTTTATTTACGTAACTTACGGTAAATTTTTTACTTTCTACGACATATTACGATAATAATGTGTGTTCATGAAGAGAATTTGAAACATCTCAAGCTTAATTTTCGTCATCAACTTCAGATTGTATGTCGTCAGTCAAGGAATATTTTATTTTTGGATGCTCTACCAATGCCAATGGCATTTCGGGCTCTGAAAAGTCCATTTGAACACATGACAGCACTCATATGGGCGAATGTAATATATTTTAATATGTTTATCAATATGGCTGCCATAGCCACCACAGCTGAATAGGGTTGCAGTTTTGAAGCAGAAGTTACATCTAGCTCTCTCTCCACTAGTATTATTTACCTCGACTATTTCGTTTATATGACGTCATTCCATTTTCGACCAATGAAGTGTAATGAAATTTTGAATTCCAACCAATCACAGTCAGACTTTCCGATAATTTCTGCAGCTAGATTTATCGCTATCAATTTATCGCATGGTCGTTCTTTTGTTTAGTCGTTGTCGCCAACTGTTTCCCCGTAAATTGATGATCATGAATACATTAAGATGCAACTACATGGTTAAACTTTTCTTTCAACTTTAAAGCATTGAATGCAAAATTGATATTTAATATTAATTAATATATTTACGCAATGAAGACCACGTTCAAAACGGCGCACCATGTAGACACAAAATCTTCATGCATCTTAATTGAACGTACCTTTTAAACTTGATTCTTTCAATATTCTTCCCAGATTGCACGCATACGCGATTGGAATATTGAACTGTGTAGATGCAGCTTTAGTTCCGTTACACACTACAGCGAGAATGCGTTTGTCGAGCTATAAAAAATGCTTTCGTGTAGCACTCATTGTAAGTAACGGTCGAAACAAGGCACAGCTGACATTGGTCCTGCTCCCACAGGTAGGCCTAACGTAACCTATAAAATTGTAGCCTATAACATTTGTATTGCAATTAAACAATTAATAGACGTTCAAATTTATGTAACATCATCGCATATCAAACCCAAATACCTTGCATAGTAATAATAATGTCTTCGATCAAACTGTCTTTCGTATGGCGTAATAAAATTCATGTTTTATTTAGGCCTATCTATACAGAGATGGCTTCACTGTGTAGCAACATGTCTCGCTGTGAATACATAAGCATTGGTATATAGCTGTCCCCACTGTTACTGTTAAATTAAATTATGATTTCAGCAGATAATGAAAATGTATTTGTTATAATAATAAGAGAAAAGTGCAGTACATGTAATTAACAATGTTAAACCTGTATTTCGCTTTTCGCAATTGGCATTACTGAATAATAACATCGAATTTCTTTATTGCAATAATCGATATTCATCTACGAGTATTTCAACTTCTCAATGTCTGAATAGGTTAAGTATTCGGTAATATACAATTATTAACATTTTGTGACCGAATTTTAGGGATATATTATTTAAATTTTTATTTTATTCACGAAATAGTCCTAATAAATGTCACTCGAGGTCTGAGATTTCCCAGATTTATCGGCAGATCTCAGACCTCTCGTGACATTACTACAGATAATCACGCCAAATACCAACAATTATATTTTTTTAATCATGTTACGATTGAGTTGGAAGTGTACATGCACATTATCGTTTATCACACGGTTCTTTAATTAAAAAGTCTATTAGTGCAGAGCTCACTGTGTACCTATCAGCCATATTACTACTGAAAACTTCTGCAAACAAAAGTAACTATAAATAACTAAAAAATCACTAACAAAATACTAGTGGAGACATCTGTGAACGACAATAGATACTGAACCTACGTTACCTCAACTGTTAGTTACAAGCGCTGATAAATCTACATTTAACTTTTCGGAAACTCATGAAAGTTATCAGTATAGTTAAATTTATAAGAGCAGTTAACTAACTGAGAGTTAACTGAGGTGTACCAGAATCCGACCATTAACGTTATACTGGAACTGAAATAGCTTTTGCATCATTCCTGATATAATTTATAGCGACTTTACTTTATATCAGACGCGGGCATTTAAAGAGATGCGCCGTACTACTCTGATTGCTGCAACACGCATCACCTGTTAACGTAATACTCAGCGGTGGATCGCGTGAAGTATTGAAACACGGAACGTTAAGTAATTATGCAGGACAAAAAGATACACAGTTTTCTACAAATGTTATTTTTATGAATAATGACAATTAAAGAAAACAAATTTTCCGAAACAAATACAAACTATTTTACAAAAAGCTGAAACATAACTGTATTTCTAATTTAAACAATTGCTGTAAAAACCTTATACAGTGATATAAAACGTACAAATCTAAAACAGTTGAAAAGTAATGCCATAATCTGAACCTATTTGTTTTGAAAGGACATCAGTCACTAATTTGCATCCTTTCAAAATATAATTAAGAAACTAAGGAAAAATAGATTCTTAACAAAATATCAAGCAGATTACTAAGAAACAGAAAAACAACAATTAGGCTATTTCTTAAACTTCTTACTGTAGTTCTTTGTTTTTTTTTTTTTGTCAATTTACGTCAATTGACTCATGCCGTTAAAAGAAAAGATTCGTTTATTCTTCTTCGTCACGTAATTCAGCAAGTGTTTCAGAATTCGGAGTTATGTCAGACATTGCAGTTGTGAGCTGATAGAATAAATTTTCGTCTGAAATGCGTGATCTTGATTTGGATTTTACAATGGCCAACTGAGAAAAAAAACTGTTCACAAATAAAGGTTGAGCCAAACATAGAAGCAATTTTCATAACATAACTCCGAAGATGTGAATATTTTACTTTGCAAAGTTGTTTAATATATATTATATATATATATATATATATTTTTTTTTTTTATGTACCGAAGTACATATGATATTTCCATGCAGATATTCTGCGTCATCACATGATGAAAGAGTGATGGAACGGAGAAAAATTCTCTCCGGCGTCGGGATTTCAACCCGGGTTTTCAGCTCTACGTGCTGATGCTTTTCCACTAAGCCACGCCGGATACAACCCCGACGCCGTTTAGAATCGTCTCAGATTAACCTCCATCTCTTGTGTTCCCTCTAGTGCCCGCCCTCTGCACTACGTCATAGATGTCTATGAACGCAGGACCGAAGTCCATACATGTGTTGAGGTGCACTCAGATGAGTGACTGTTTGGCCGGGATCCGACGGTATGGGCGCCGTCTTAAATCACAAAGTGATTTATTACGCATATCATATATATTTTGATGTACCGAAGTACATATGATATTTCCATGCAGATATTCTGCGTCATCACATGATGAAAGAGTGATGGAACGGAGAAAAATTCTCTCCGGCTTAGTGGAAAAGCATCAGCACGTAGAGCTGAAAACCCGGGTTCAAATCCCGGCGCCGGAGAGAATTTTTCTCCGTTCCATCACTCTTTCATCAAAGTTGTTTAAGCTTATATACATCTAAACCAGCCATATTTGTGCACTTGCACTTGGGATTTCGCGGCCAGACGCGCTAACCGTTACTCCACAGGTGTGGACTACTATTATTATAAAAATAAAATTTAAAAAATTGTTCCATTAAAACGAGTCTTTTCATAATGTCGCTCAACGTGCTAGTAACATTTTGTAGCATAATAAGCACCTAACGCTTTCCCCTTCTTCGCAACAAAAGAATTCATTTTTCCATTCTTTGTGGAAATAATATTTCTGGACTTTTTCACTTCAGGAGCTTCCTTAGAGAGCGACAGTTTTTTTTAGTGAAATCCACCGCTTCCGCCAGTGCTTCAACCGGTCCGACAGGTACCCCAGCTAGGGGTGTGGAGGGAGGGAGATCACGTCCTTGCGTTCGACTCCGTTCGACATGTACTGCTGCTGCCCACGTCTGCTTTATATCTTCTCAGACTGTATTTTGGTTTCAAAAGATGAAAATGGAGCTGATAGATCCTTTGAGGAAACCCGCTCCATCCAGCAGTATCTGCTCTGGGCTAAAACACGTGGAATCAACTCGTCTCCATGACGATGCGATGTTTACTTGTGCTGAACCGGTTTCAATTTGCAACGCTCGGGGAATTGGATTGTCAGACTTCCACATTACTTAGTCTAGAGGAATCACAGTTCTTAATAATACAGGGATAATGATTGAAGGCGGGAATAGAAAAGTGTATTAAGAGGAACAAGGTTGAATTCATGAGTAGATTAATAGGTTGATCTATTTATTTATTTATGTATTTATACTTACTTACTGGCTTTTAAGGAACCCGGAGGTTCATTGCCGCCCTCACATAAGCCCGCCATCGGTCCCTATCCTGAGCAAGATTAATCCAGTTTCTATCATCATATCCCACCTCCCTCAAATCCATTTTAATATTATCCTCCCATCTACGTCTCGGCCTCCCAAAAGATCTTTTTCCCTCCCGACTAGCACTCTATATGCATTTATGGATTCGCTACATGCTCTGCCCATCTCAAACGTCTGGATTTAATGTTCCTAATTATGTCAGGTGAAGAACACAATGCGTACAGTTCTGTGTTGTGTAACTTTCTCCATTCTCCTGTAACTTCATCCCTCTTAGCCCCAAATATTTTCCTAAGAACCTTATTCTCAAACACCCTTAACGTATGTTCCTCTCTCAAAATGAGAGTCTAAGTTTCACAACCATAAAGAACAACCGGTAATATAACTGTTTTATAAATTCTAACTTTCAGATTTTTTGACAGCAGACTAGATGACAAAAGCTTCTCAACCGAATAATAACAGGCATTTCCCATATTTATTCTGTGTTTAATTTCCTCCCGAGTATCATTTACATTTGTTACTGTTGCTCCAAGATATTTGAACTTCTCCACCTCTTCAAAAGGTAAATTTCCAATTTTTATATTTCCATTTCGTACAATATTCTCGTCACGAAACATAAGCATATACTTTGTCTTTTCGGGATTTACTTCCAAACCTATCTCTTTACTTGCTTCCAGTAAAATTCCCGTGTTTTCCCTAATAGTTTGTGGATTTTCTCCTAACATATTCACGTCATCCGCATAGACAAGCAGCTGATGTAACCCGTTCAATTCCAAACCCTCTCTGTTATCTTGGACTTTCCTAATGGCATACTCTAGAGTAAACTTAAAAAAGTAAAGGTCATATTTATTTATTTATTTATTTATTTATTTATTTATTTATTTATTTATTTACAGTAAACAGTAATGTCATTGCTAAGATGACGAACTCAATTGTCAGGAAACGTGTAAGCCGTGTGATGAGAAAGTATGTGTCACATTCGTGACGAAGATATTTTGTTTGCCTAACAGAATTAACACGTCCGGTGCCAACCTTCGAGGCACTGCGTTCTTCTTTGAAGATAACGCCTGGACTGTTGCCTAAGATGGAGCTCGCATATCTTTATGAGATGTTATGTAAACTCGTATAAGTTCGGCCACGTTTTGTTATTTACTGCCACTCCAAATGCCGACGATTGCAAGTCTTGGATTTGCATAGCTGTGAGCAGGTATGCGACATGTGTTGGATTTATTACCCCACCTGCGAAGTCTACCACATGCTGCTCCGGTCTGATTGTGAATACATCCGTCTTGTAATGAACTCTAACGAGTCCAACTGTTAGGGGACGAGCTTTACGTTCTGAGGTTCCTAGTTTAATTACCGGAGAGACCAAATAGAAAAATTCTGTTATTTTATCTACTACTGATATAAGCCGTAGAACAGACAAATGAATGACAAAAGAATAAACATCTGCGCATCTAGTGGCAGGGAATCAAAACTCCTGCTTAATTTAACGTTGAAAACTAGTCATTAAGTGAATTTCCAGCCGAATAAATAAAGAATTTTCAACATTTGCTATAGGGATTAGTAATCTCCCAAAGATACTCTACATTTGAGGTACCTATAACAAATTATGGCTAGTATCATCCGTTTTGAAATAAAGAAAGAAAGAAATGTGTTAGTTCTATATAAATTACTTACTTACGTACTTACTTACAAATGGCTTTTAAGGAACCGCAGGTTCATTGCCGCCCTGACATAAGCCCGCCATCGGTCCCTATCCTCAGCAAGGTTAATCCACTCTTTATCATCATATCCCACCTCCCTCAAATCCATTTTATTATTATCCTCCCATCTAAGTCTCGGCCTCCCCAAAGGTATAATATATTTCCATATTGCAAAAAATATAAATTTCAAATTGCTGAAATTCATGATGATGATGATAATAATAATAATAATAATAATAATAATAATAACAATAATAATGGTTCATTTAACCTGGCAGAGTTTCGGCCTTCTCTAACACTCAACCAGGAATAAAACTGCGTTACACAAAACACTACAAATTTACAAAGTACACTACTATTTTACACAGAACACTTAATAAGATAATAATAATAATAATAATAATAATAATAATAATATAATATAAAAAGAAGTAAGTAGAAATCAGACATAATATACAACATATAGAAAGAAAGGAAAAAGCATAATAAAATGTGAACAGCAAGTCAAAATAAACGAGACATACAAAGTATAAAAAATAAGACAAATATTGGTGATGATGATGATGATAATAATAATAACAATAATAATAATAATAACAATAATAATAATAGTTTATTTTAACCTGGCAGAGTTAAGGCCATACGGCCTTCTCTAACACTCAACCAGGAATAAAACTGCGTTACAAAAATCACTACAAATTTACAAAGTACACTGAATAAGGTAATTAATAATAATAATAATAATAATAATAATAATAATAATAATATAAAAACAAGTAAGTAGAAATCAGACATAATATACAACATATAGAAAGAAAGGAAAAGCATAATAAAATGTGAACAGCAGGTCAAAATAAACGAGACATACAAAGTATAAAAAATAAGACAATTATTGATAATAATAATAATAATGATAATGATAAAAAATAAAAATAGTAATAATAATAATAATAATAATAATAAAATATTTTATATAAAGTAATACATATTAATAAAGCTTGTTTTTCGTACAAAACTCGTTTTTATAAAAAAAATCCCTGTTAAATATATGTATTATTTTGTTAAAAGGGCATATGTCCAGCTAATTTAAGTGCCCCTACTAAGGACATGATTGATTATATTTCCAAATACATTCTCATGATGTGAGTTAAGTATAACTTCTTAATTTGAATAATTGAGGACGTAGCTGCAATAAGGGCCCATACTCCAAAATACTGTTCTCAGATATATAGGGTGCTATTCATAGACATTTCGCAGCACGCGCTACGAGCGTACTAAGCTAGCCCCGGCTATCCACTGGTTACTAGTACAGAATTCAAATCATATCCTATCGCTAACACTGATTTATGAATACGAAAAACGCTGATCATCCACCGGAAGCCCGCGCTAAAAATGTCTATGAATACGGCCCATAGAGTTGAAATTTTTAAAAACAGTGTATGGCCTATAACATACATTAAAAATAAGCAGGTTTATCAACATTTCTCAACGAAACTTTGTGGGTGTAACAAAGAAACTACGGAGAATCGATTTATGCATTCTCCGGAAAAAGGGCCTATGGGGCTATGGGCCCTTATTGCAGCTAGATCCTCAATTCAGAAAATTAATAAACTTAAATGATTAAGCAGGAAATAGTTTTTTTGTTTCTCCTATAAAATTTGTGTTTCTGGACTTAGTGCCTTTTAACAAAAAGCTATTGATTTGTCTTAACGCCTTAGGCCGGGATTACGATCGACGTTCGTTTGCGTTACGTTGCGGTGAAGTACGTAGAAGTTCGACAAATGCAAACTCCGTGTATTTCATTATGATCAACGTTAGAATGAACGAACGCATGACGGCGTTGTTTCAACATTGCCAAGGTCAAGCTTTCACAAACGCAAAGAAATGTAAGCTGAACGTCAACCAATCACGAATCAGAAGCCCTTCACATGTTTTCATTTCTTCTTTCGTTGTAGAAGCGCGATATTGCTACTGAAACATTAAATTAAATCATATTAATTAAAAATTACATAATACGAGAAACGATCTTTGATTGAATATGTTACGCCACATGAATATATATTTCCTCTATATGGCATAAAACATATTTTGTTTAAAATTAAACATTATAGGCAGAAAACATGAAAGTCTTCATAACCCCTAATTCAACATTTGCATTTCGTATCTCTCCGTAGCGTAATGTCAAGGGACTGGTCGTGGTGTAGATGAGCTCTGGTTCGAGCCTTGGTTAAACTTATTTTTTTATCTTTTTAATAATTTATTTACATTATTTTAGATACGTTATTTTATTTTAACCCAAAATAAAGGGGTTTTTACCTCACAAATAATATATTCGTGATTCGCACTAAGTCCAGCTATTTAGTAGGGGAAACTGTTGTACCTTCATCATAGTATAGCTTTGAACTTTTTTTTTTTTTGCTACCTAGAGGAATCGAACTGAAGTAGATTGTAGAGAAAGTCGCTCTGTAGCTCTGGTCGTAATTTCGATTTGATTTATTGCAAAGTGTGAGTTCTGTGGACGAAACAATTTTTTTAGTACCAGAAGTAAACATTTCGTTAATTGATACATGTTTTCTAACACAAAACCAAGAAATAAAATCTCAGTCAGAGTAAGCGAACTCTGGTTTATGATGGGAAATATATTTTAAATATGATTGTCAGTTTTTACAGCTATATTCCCACCTATATTCCATGTGCCCCAACTTACAAAAGGGTATATTCCAAGGTACATGAATCTGTTGTACTTTCGAACACATTACACATCCCTTTATTTTATTTTTTTCCTCCTTAATAGATCTGTAAAACACGAAAATACATACGGGAAGTTGTAAAGGAAACTTCAATAATTATTTCAAGTATTTTTCATTTAAGATATTTCATTTCTCAAAATTAAACAAAAAAAAAAAGTGAAAAGTGTTTCAAGCTACAAGTGTTTCCCTAGTATATGGTTAAATTATTATTATTATTATTATTATTATTATTATTATTATTATTATTGTCATTCTATATTATTCTGTCGTAAAATATTTTTGTAATAACGGTAGGCCTATTTTATTTGTCTCAAAGTTACCATTAAATTCAATGTTTATCATAATCAGCTGACTGACTAACGTGTGCATCATTATGGTCGGCAGAGCATGATAGTTGTCACGAACGTCGATCGTAATCCAGGCCTAAGGAAATTAAACAGAAATCCACAGGCAGGATGAGTCGTCTCAATTTAGGCTCTGATATGACTATTGAAGTATGGCCAATCGACCTGAGGACAATCATGATGTTGTGAGAAGTGAGTGTTATTGTAATGTCCCCAGTTGTGTTTCACTGCTAGCTAGGATGTTGGGGTGTTTCTGTCATAAGATGCGCTGGGGAGGGGTCTTGACCCCGATCCTCGGCCAGGCTACAGTGCTTGCCCCAAGAATGGTCAGGGTAGCCTCCCGGAGTATGTGACACGAAGCTTCCTAGCCCGTCCGTGCGATGCTCACTTTATTATGTGTACAGCGTCGTTCCGCGCTGCGTTTTTGTCTGGTTGCGAGGTAAGAAGCGAACTCCGTAATGGCGCGTGGGCCGCCATCTCAATTACCGCAATGTCAAGTCCTGCTAACTTGCCAAATTCTGCCAGTTAACTGTTTAAACCTCGTTACTGCAAGCAGACGTTTCTATTAATAAAAGGCACCTTGTCCTCCGCTCATTATCATCTGGGTTTCGATTTTTTAAGAATCTCCACTCCAGTATTCTACGCATTTGCTTTCGCGTTTGTCCCAGAACGTCATACAACACCACCTCCCTTTAACACATTATTCTTATTATTACTACTACTACTACTACTACTACTACTACTACTACTACTACTACTACTACTACTATTATTATTATTATTATTATTATTATTATTATTATTATCATTATTACCACAGCAAAGGAATAAGATTAACTCCGTACGTAGGTGAAATTATTGGGGATCATCAGTGCGGTTTTAGGCGTAATAGATCGACTATTGACCAGATTTTTTGTATTCGACAGATAATGGAGAAAAAATGGGAGTATAAGGGTACAGTACATCAATTATTCATAGATTTCAAAAAGGCATATGACTCAGTTAAGAGAGAAGTTTTATATGATATTCTTATTGAATTTGGTATTCCCAAGAAACTAGTTCGATTAATTAAAATGTGTCTCAGTGAAACATACAGCAGAGTCCGCATAGGTCAGTTTCTATCTGATGCTTTTCCAATTCACTGCGGGCTAAAGCAGGGAGATGCACTATCACCTTTACTTTTTAACTTCGCTCTAGAATATGCCATTAGGAAAGTTCAGGATAACAGAGAGGGTTTGGAATTGAACGGGTTACATCAACTGCTTGTCTATGCGGATGACGTGAATATGTTAGGAGAAAATCCACAAATGATTAGGGAAAACACGGGAATTTTACTGGAAGCAAGTAAAGCGATAGGTTTGGAAGTAAATCCCGAAAGACAAAGTATATGATTATGTCTCGTGACCAGAATATTGTACGAAATAGAAATATAAAAATTAGAAATTTATCCTTCGAAGAGATGGAAAAATTCAAATATCTTGGAGCAACAGTAACAAATATAAATGACACTCGGGAGGAAATTAAACGCAGAATAAATATGGCAAATGCCTGTTATTATTCGGTTGAGAAGCTCTTATCATCCAGTCTGCTGTCAAAAAATCTGAAAGTTAGAATTTATAAAACAGTTATATTACCGGTTATTCTCTATGGCTGTGAAACTTGGACTCTCACTCTGACAGAGGAACATAGGTTAAGGGTGTTTAAGAATAAGGTGCTTAGGAAAATATTTGGGGCTAAGCGGGATGAAGTTACAGGAGAATGGAGAAAGTTACACAACGCAGAGCTGCACGCATTGTATTCTTCACCTGACATAATTAGGAATATTAAATCCAGACGTTTGAGATGGGCAGGGCATGTAGCACGTATGGCGAATCCAGAAATGCATATAGAGTGTTAGTTGGGAGGCCGGAGGGAATAAGACCTTTGGGGAGGCCGAGACATAGATGGGAGGATAATATTAAAATGTATTTTGAGTGAGGTGGGATATGATGATAGAGAATGGATTAATCTTGCTCAGGATAGGGACCAATGGCGGGCTTATGTGAGGGCGGCAATGAACCTCCGGGTTCCTTAAAAGCCATAAGTAAGTAAGTATTATTATTATTATTATTTTATTATTATTATTATCTTTATCAGCATCATTATTATCATTTCAAGGGAAAAATTGTTCCGGGAACGGATATCGATCGATCCCGAGACCTTTGGCTGAGCGGGCCAATGCTCTACCGACTGAGCTACCCACGAACTTCACCCGACACTGTCTTCCGGCCCCGGAATAATTTTTCCCTTGAAATTATTCAAATCTGCTTCACAAGGAGCTTTACCTGAAAGTTAGATTGCATAATATATACGTTACTGTAGGTACGTTAATAGAAAACCATAATTCAAGTCACACAGAGTTTGTTTGCACTCGATATGGGTTTCTGGAGTCTTGTCAGCCCACTCGAGGTATATGGATATAAAGGGAAAAATTGAGACGGTGTCGGTTGAAGTTCGTGGGTAGCTCAGTCGGTAGAGCGTTGATGCGCTCAGCCAAATGTCCCGGGATCGGTACCCGGCCCCGGAACAATTTTTCCCTTGAAATTATTAAAGTCTGCTTTACCTGAAAGTTAGATATCCGTATTATTATTATTATTATTATTATTATTATTATTATTATTATTATTATTATTATTATTATTATTATTGTTCAGGAAAATTAATTACGTACTAGAATAATATAAAACAAGAAATTAATGCCCTGTACAGAAAATGAGTAGAAGTCATTTTATTATGCGTTATCCGATACATTCATTCATTGTGTTCTATCAAAGGGCATACCCTTCACTACAAACCCAGCATTCCCCAATCTTCCCTCTTCTCCGCGTTTTTCTTCATGTCCGCATAATGTTATATAAATCTTAATGTTCTCTTTCATCCAGTATCTTCTATCCCGAACCAGTTATTTCCCCTACGGTGGATTGGACGAGAAGGACCAGTAGCTTGGCCAGCCCGATCTCTTGACTTCGCTCCAATTGACTTCTTCTTGTGGGTGATAATTAAAGACATGGTGCGTCCAACAACTAGGATCGATATGAAACAAAGAATTAGAGAAGCCTGTGGGCCTCTCAGCTGTGCTGAAGTGCAATCACGGATGTTAGGAGGTGATCAGAACATTGTTTAGCTCAGAGTGGCGTACATTTTGAACAATTACTACGAAGAGTATACGTACATACACAACATACAGCATTTCTCAGAAGATACCTTTTTGTTGCTTTGTGAAAAGTTAGAAAAAAATAAGTTTCTGTAAAAGTTGTTTATCTTTAAAAGTAGTTTGCAATGGTATCTTCAATGACCCATGTTCTCATTTGAAATTTCGAAGTTGATCACAACTAGCGCTACTTCCGGTTTTTACGGGAAATGGTACTACCACCAATTGATTCTTTACATAGGTTTTGGAGTCGCCCCTCGGTAGCGTAGTTGGTATAGCGCTGGCCTTCTATGCTCGAGGTTGTGGGTTCGATTCCGGCAGAGGTCGATGGCATTTAAGTGTATTTAAATGCGACAGACTCATGTCAGTAAATTTACTAGCATGTAAAAGAACTCCTGCGGGACAAAAATTCCGGCACACCGGCGACGCTGATATAACCTCTGCAGTTGCGAGCGTCGTTAAATAAACCATAATTCCGATTTTCATAGATTTTGGTAATCAAATTTTTTTATGAACAACCAATATGATATAGGTTTCGAGAAAAAAGGCTGATACGGGTGTTCTGAAACACCCGGTATAATAGATATCCATCATTTATGGGAATCCTGTCCCTGAATGGGTGGACTCCAGGCATCATTAGCAGACCACTTCTCGGAATTCATCCTGACTCATCCTAACGAGTTCCCCTTCTCACGTCTCCGCGATTGCATTGCAATGCAGTTAATTTAATCAGGATCCAGTTTCTGCACGCATGACGTGTTGCAAGTTGACTATCAGCTGACACCTGTTGCCATGACAACTAGCGGTGACATATTCGTTAGTAAGGGTGAAGACGTAGCCACGATGAGTGTGCGTGGTTATGACTGCTATTGGAAGAGTGAGCTGACTAAAGAGCCACGTGGTGATTTGGTTTATAAATATAGATTGGTGACGTCAGGTTCACTTATCATTGATTGCTGTAAAGTCTGGATACGTAGGGGAAAAGAGTAGGAAAGGAAGAGAAAAAAGAAAGAAGAACAGATATGGAAAAACTGCATTACAAAAACCCGGTCTGCTCGTTTTTCAAACTTTTCCTTCATTTTGTAAAAAGCACTTTCCAACCTTGTATTGGAACATACGAGTATTTATCGCTTTATTGCAGAAACTATCATTTTTTAAAGATGCAATATATAAGCTAAAGTTCGCGACAGTCTAGAGCAGGCATGTCAATTGATACCCATAGGAGCAAGAGCGCGCTTTAGAGCTCAGGAGAGCCTGAGCGCTTTACAGCGGAAAGGAAAGAGACAGACGAAAGAGGTAGTATATGCCGCTTGGTCGAGCTGTATTGAGGGAAGGCCAGCACTGATTCAATAGATAAAGGGAAGAAAACTTATAAAAACTGTAGCCATGGTAATTTTTAGATTTGCCTGAGAAGTATAAGTGCATTATAAGAATGTAAGTTTTAATTTTAATGCTCATTTTTTACAAGTTTGTTTTTTTTTTTTTCTCAAAAGAAATATTTTCTCAACTTTTTTTTTTATAGAAAAGTGAAATTTTCAGATATAGGTCTATTTATTTAGTAGCCTTACAGAATGTTTTCGTAAATTTAATAAACCGTAAATACGTATTACTGAAGATAGTGTACTGAACATTTTGAAAATATTCGTATGGAAATTGTTTGTAAGGAAATGAATTAACAAGGCAACTACCGTTACATCATAAGCAAAAGATACGTGCCCATGTGTTGTAAAAATGTCAGCTCTATAGCTTCAGCAGATTTCGAGAAAATAATTTAATATTCTGATGATAGGAAGTTGCTCACAAATATCACCTTAAAAGCATAATGCGATAAGAGTTTTGTTATGGAATATTAGTTACACTTAAAACATATACAGTACCTAGGTAATTTTGCTTTGTACTGTAATATTGTTTTGATTAGTTTATTGATTACTTTTGTAAGGCTAAAGATACCATCAATATAAATTCCAACTTATCATGTCATACTCAATCTCTTTGTTTAGAATATCACTTTCTTTATGAATGATGTGTTTCATCCACTTAATACAGTATAATATTATACTACTATGGAATTTAAGTGAATATTCCTTCTTAACTCTCTATTATGTAATTTGAAAGGCATGTTGGTCCGACAAGTTAACAAATTTAAAGAAACAAATATCAAGAGTCCTTCAATAATTGTGATCTATCACCTGCACACATGTCAAATACTTTTATGTATTAATTTTTGAGACCTCATGAAGGTTTTACTACCATATATATATATATATATATATATATATATATATATATATATATTTCAGACTGTTCATAAGTCTTTTTATTTCTCTTATCATTGTATTTTTATATCTTCACGTCATGTACCTTAACACATTTCGACGTTACTTGTCCATCTATGTCTTTATATGAAAAGCATAACATCACAAAAATCTGACCTGAAGATGCTATTATAATAGCGAAAGCGCTAGTCAGAATATGTTCATGTAACCTATGTAATATTTTGTATTTTTAATAGACAGTTATTGAAGGACTCTTGATATTTGTTTCTTTAAATCTCTATTATGTTATTAACATTTACAACAAAGTGTAATATTAAGAAATTGATATTAATACTTTTGTTTTACAGACAATATAGATAATATCAAACAGAAAGAAGCCATATAAAAATGACGACATAAAATTTCACGTTCCGTTTGAAGTTTGTGCACCACTGTTTTCTTAATCCAACAGGCTGCTTATTCATATACACAACTCTTCCTCTTTCCATACTTAGCGCTTGATGCCCGCGCACGACGTCAAGGTCAGAAAAATGCGCTTGCTTTGACATCACTGGTCTAGAGTTTTACGCGGAAAGTCTTACATTCTTATACCATAATTTCATCCATTATACAGTTATTATTTTTTAACTTTAAAGATCGGTTTCACAAACATATGTCAAAATTTAACAAACGATTATAGTGATTTAACAATATATTTAACACAAAACCGTTTCATGAATAATTATTAACTTTAACTTTACAATTGTTTAATTACACGTATTGTACAGCATTTTTTGCATGATCATATTTTTAAATTGCAAATACAATATATTTTGTATTGGAAATTTAGAGCAATATTATTCCAAAGCCTTCGCAAAACTGCACTGTAATGGTACCTAAGCAACAATAAGTGCAGTAGGTTGTAATGGATCTATTTCAGTACACTTTTATGTTATGAAAAATGGTTTCCCCAGTAACAGGTTTCTGTGTGGAAATTCTAACTTTCAAGGCCCAACAACAATAGCTGTAAATACAGCAAAAATATTTCATTTCGGTCCATTCTAAATGGATTCTTTTATGTGCGTCCTTCGAACATAGTTCAAGAAAATAAATTATAAATGGTAGCACAATTTCCAAAAATTATAAAGGATCGGAAATCGTAGACATTAATAAATGCATGGATCAAGTTGATGAAACCGGATTCTTTTCGTGTAGAACATTTTTGATTTCAACGAAGGCTTTAAAAGTAACAGCTGTTAGTACGCTGTGAGTTTTGAGAAGCAAATCTGGACGATTGTCTCCAATAATTATTCTGAATTCTAAATCATTCTTTTCTAAGTTCTGTAGCCTCGAAGTATCGCTCTCATATCTTGTACAGGGACATAATTTTATTTTTACTAACATATTTAATATTAACCTGGCTATACCTTTAGAGAACCGGAAACACCGTTTGCTACCCCCTTCCACGACTGGAGTTCGATGATACTGAAGTAAAACACAAACAAATCACTTTACTAGGTATAGGAGGGAAGAAAGGTAGTTCATCCATTTACGTAAACTAGAAAATATCGCGATTTTGAGTTCGATATTTTTCATTAGGTTTTTGTTTAATCAAAATACAGTACAGTATTAACAATGAGTGTTTTTACTCACGAACTGAGCTTTCCATGCGGACGTATTCATTATGCAATGTATATTATACTGTCTACAGCACATTAGCGTACAATATAGAGCATGAAGTTAAATTGAAAAATAATCATAATATGGATATTTAAACACACTTTTTAAAATAGTGGCCGTTCATTTCTAATGTACATATTATCGCACTATAGACTGTTGTACGTAATTCCAATTACCAGGTTCGTACTTCGTATCAGTAACTCACGTTGAAATAATTCTATACCTACTCTATAAAAGAGACCTTACGTACTGTAAATTCAATCTTCACTTCTGCCCGATCCGAAGAGATAAAATTACTCAGACATGCTATCTACTGTCCGTCCAAGTGGTTACGTCGCAGCGTCGTAGAAGGGAGGAAATCACGTGACAGTTAATTACTTAACGAGGCCCTTTTATTTAAATTGTTTTAAACAATTGTATAATATTACGTAGACGTCCAATTCCTAACAGAAATTAATGTTCTCAGAAAAGAGGTAAGACAGCCCAGCCACTAGTCTTTACAGAGAGGCGAATAGAAGCAGGTGGGGGAAACCGGGATGCGACGTAGGCAAATGGAAAATGATGCAATATTGAAAGCTCTTTCGTCACTGGAAAACGAGAACATATTTTTGGAACGTACTGTTTACTATGACCGTAAGGCTACTATGACTGTATATGCGGTCCTGGATCTGTGTGGAGGACGGTTGAACTTCATTAGTAGAAGGGGTGGAAGTGAAGTACATTCAAAAACTCAGGTACAATAAAAATTGAAGTAAAAATAAAATGATGTCCCTGTACTACAAGAGTCCATTGCATCGTTACTGCAGTGACTAACATGATATCGCTCTGACAGGTAATTGAATCTGGAAACAGTAATTTGATCAATCGCGAGGAATTTTCTGCAGTGGGCGGCAATGAGCCATCAATTTCTCTTATCTCTATTGCCTGTCAACTTTCTCTTATTGGAACGTGACATCTGAATACATCATTGCGCAACATGGATTGGGCAAATGAAGTAAATTTAACTAAGAAATCATCCTTCCTTTTATAAAAATTGTGTGACTAAGAAAATTCGTACTCTTCTTTGAAAGTAAAATAATTAGAGGCCATCAGAAACATGAGGAATGAGCTTCTACTGAAGAAATAGTCGACGGAATACTAAGAATTAAGCTGGATACTTTCTATGCTTCCTCGATAACCTCATCCCTACTGAGTTCGTTTATAGATCTCCCTGAATTTTCAGTACTTAGTGTTTCGTCTTGAGATATCAAATCAAGTACTTTTTTTGTCTTTCTATTTCAGGGAATTACTTTGGATAGCATATTTTTTAATTATCCAAAGTATTACCGCAGTCTAGTCTAGTATATACAGTCACGAAGCTCAATACTTCACAAATATGCATCCATAGATAGTTGCTATAACTGTATATCCGAAAGAAAATTAGTTAATAATGGAGTTCGACAAGGTTGTCCACTGTCACCAACTTTATTTTTAATATTTATATAAATGAAATTATTTTAAAATGGAACCAAATCTACACATCAGGAATCAATATAACCAGTGCTGTAACATTAAATACCTTACTCTATGCCGATGATCAAGTCATAATTTCCAATTCAGAGAATAATTTACAAAGAGGATTGTATACATTAAATGAAATATTAAAAGATTTTGGGATGGAAATTTCAGCACAAAAATCAAAAGTAATGGCATTTTTAGGACAAGACCCAGTCAGAAGTAAGATAATACACAATAACCAATGCCTCGAACAAGTACAAAATTTCAATTATCTGGGTTGTGAAATATCTTATCAAAATGAAAAAGATGTGAACAAGAAAATTACCAAATTTACACAAATTCTAGGAATAATAAACAATATATTAAAAGCTAAATTAGTAAAAAAAATCTACAAGAATAAAAAATATATAATACACTAGCATTACCCACCCTTTTATACGGAAGCGAGATTTGGACATTGAAGAAAAAAGACATGAACAGAATCAAAGCAACGGAAATGAAATTTTTCAGGAGGACAGCAGGATATACTCTTTTAGACCGAAAAATGAATGAAGAAATTTTAGAACAATTAGAAGTAGAGTCAGTAGAAGAAAAAAATCAGCAGATACAAATTCAGTTGGCTAGATCATGTAAGAAGAATGAAAAATTCAAGAATCCCAAAAATTACGATGCAGTATAAACCTAGAGGACACCGTCGACCAGGAAGACCTTTTAGAAGACTGCTAGATGGGTCCGAAACAGGTCTACAGAGGCCTAATTCGTGAAGGATGATGATGCTGAGATAGTTGCTAACCACCAGGATCGCTACTATCGACTCATCACAGACACTTTCCCTAGCAGACGATAAAATGTATTGTACTTTCAATATCGTGTTCTTTTGAAAAAATTAACACCTTCCTTCCACTATTGAAATACGAAATACATAAGGTTCATATATTATTTTCATAAAGCATATATTATATTTTATAAACTCACCTTCCTGGATCTTTCGGAAGAAGGATAACTCTAACTTATTTTTCTTACAATTTATAGTACTAAAACGTCTCCTTGTCCCATATTATTATTCAAATTATTGTATTTTAGTCAATTACAGTTATTACAACCGATAATGAACATTTCACAGTTTACATAGCTTTTCACAAAAATGCGAAATACGGCACAGTCAATGCCTTTTCGATCTAGACCAGGCCGTAATGTTTGTTCGGGTTTTCTATTTCAGTGTATGGAGGTCAGTGAAATATTATATTATAACTTTATTGCGTATCATTGCTAAGCTTTATGTAGTGTAATGTGTCCATAAGTTCCGTTTACTTCTTGTTGCATAATATGTTGCAGAAATAATTACAAAACTGTGTTATTTTAATGTGAAGAGAATTTTACATGTTAACATAATCTGTTCGCATCAACATTTTAAGTTTAGAATGGAAGCTATTTTGAGGTTTAATAAAAAGGAATTTATATTGTGATTTTAATTTAGCACGTCTACCTTCCTTAATTGTAGACAGAAAATTTACCATACCACTCCTATGAAATTAGTGTACGTACAATTGTGTTACTTCGTCTCTTAGGTAGTAGATAAATACAATAATTCAGTACTCAATTGTAGTATTAAAATACAGACAAATAGAATGTGACGGGTGTCATACCTGACATTATGCTTAATTGTAATGTATAATTGCGAATATAGGAATATAAGTTAAATATAGTAAACACAACCTATAATTTCCATATTACATAACATACATACAGTACAGTACTGTATATAATGGCAGGGCATTGGAGACCACTAAATTTAGACAGAAAGGGGCAACTGGTACAGTAAACATAACCTATAATTTCAACATATCTAAATATCCGTGCGGTGCAACTGAAAATTACTGAATCGTGCATAAATGAATGTACAAGAATTTCGCAATATTTAATCGAAATTAAGGCAGGTATTACACATACGAACAACGTAATTTTCACACCAAAAATTATTACATCTTAACTCGCAAGTGAATTATATCTGAAGTGTCTCATAATCATTGTTTTAAATTTTATTAATGCAATTACATTACATTTTAGAGAAAATGTATGTTACTCTTTATGCATTCCAACGAATTTATACGGTTGAAACGCCGCCCTTCGTGATCGGGTTAAGCGAGTCACATGGTCTGCCTTACGGCCTGTATTAGATCACGATGGCAGTGACACAGTCTATTGTTCCTAGTACTCACAGCGCTCCCAGCGGCTAGCAACTATCGCGAGAAATGCAAAAATCATCCCAAGCTTCGTGACGGTATATACTAGACTGTGGTATTACTAGGCAATGTTTTTTAATCTTTCAAATGGGCACGATGCCCTGATCCAGCAATATCAATCTCGACGCAGCTAAATGAGTGGTTGTGAGAAAGCAATGCCGTAAATACCACAGTGAGATAAATGGCAATGAATAGTTATCAGAAAATCTATGTTACAAGCTCTCTTTTTTGATATCAGTGTAAAATAAATTCACTAATAAGCTTGGATTTTTAAACTTCATATTTTAAAATTTCCTACATATTTATGTACAGTCTTAGAAATGAAAAATGGCCTGACTCTTGAAGCTCCTTAGAGAGCTCGATTCACACTACTAACAACCCAGTATTATTCGAATAGTATTACAGAAAGATATTTCACAGCTAATGCAGAAAGCACGAAATTACCGGTAATCTGAAAATAAGAACAAATGAATGCCTAAAGGCTGATTCACAATAAACTGGGAACGGAAACGAGAACTAGAACGGAAATATTGTTAAAATAAAATATGTAGGCCTATTTAAATGTGCGCGTTCACAATTAACCAGAAGCTTGCCGGAGCCCGGAAACGGCAACGTGAAAGTTAACTGTGAATGCCCACATTTAAATACTCCCTCTGTTCTAAAATGTGGTATAGTAACAAACGAAACAAGTTTGATTATTACGCATGCGCCCACGAAATGTTTCGCGGTGTGGTATTCTGTTCAGTAGTGAAGGGACTGTCAGACAGGCAGTTGTGAACGTCTCTAGTCTTCTGTAGTGCATCAAACTATAATATTTAAATAGTTCATTATGAACAGAAATCAAATGGAAACCTGCTGTGATGTTCCTGTTGCAGAAAATGTAACACCAACCAGTCAATGTTCAATAGCACAACAGTCGTACAAAAACGGGTTTTAATTTATTGCAGTTTTTATGTTAATTTGGCTCTCTCAAAACAAAGTTTGTTTTTTTTTTTTTTCGTTTATTAATTTTACATCACACAGAATGAAATGTACCTTATTTTTATGTTTTTCTTATGTTAATTTATCAGTCAAATAAGTATTTACAAGATGTATTGTACTTACTTACTGGCTTTTAAGGAACCTGGAGGTTCATTGCCGCCCTCACATAAGCCCGCCATCGGTCCCTATCCTGACCAAGATTAATCCAGTCTCTATCATCATATCCCACCTCCCTCAAATCCATTTTAATATTATCCACCCATCGGCCTCCCCAAAGGTCTTTTTCCCTCTGGCCTCCCAACTAACACACTCTATGCATTTCTGGATTCGCCCATACGTGCTACATGCCCTGCCCATCTCAAACGTCTGGATTTAATGTTCCTAATTATGTCAGGTGAACAATACAATGCGTGCAGTTCTGTGTTGTGTAACTTTCTCCATTCTCCTGTAACTTCACCCCTCTTAGCACCAAATATTTTCCTAAGCACCTTATTCTCATACACCCTTAGCCTATGTTCCTCTCTCAAAGTGACAGTCCAAGTTTCACAACCATAAAAAACAACCGGTAATATAACTGTTTTATAAATTCTAACTTTCAGATTTTTTGAGAGCAGACTGGATGATAAGAGCTTCTCAACCGAATAATAACAGGCATTTCCCATATTTATTCTGTGTTTAATTTTCTCCCGAGTATCATTTATAGTCCACACCTGTGGAGTAACGGTCAGCGCGTCTGGCTGCGAAACCAGGTGGCCCGGGTTCGAATCCCGGTCGGGGCAAGTTACCTGATTGAGGTTTTTCCGGGGTTTTCCCTCAACCCAATACGTGCAAATGCTGGGTAACTTTCGGTGCTGGACCCCGGACTCATTTCACCGGCATAATCACCTTCATATCATTCAGACGCTAAATAACCTAGATGTTGATACAGCGTCGTAAAATAACCCAATAAAATAAAATGAAAGTATAATTTATATTTGTTACTGTTGCTCCAAGGTAATTGAATTTTTCCACATCTTCAAAAGATAAATTTCCAATTTTTTTATTTCCATTTCGTACAATATTCTCGTCACGAGACATAATCATAGACTTTGTCTTTTCGGGATGTACTTCCAAACCTGTATCTTTAAGAAGATGTATTATAGTTACATTATATTACTGAAAACTTTAACAAATCTATACCATATCTTGGAACAGAATTAATGACATCTTTCTATATTATATTTTGGAACAGAGGGAGTACATTTTGTTTTAACAATATTTCCGTTCTCGTTGTCGTTTCCGATCCCAGATTATTGTGAACCAGCCTTAAGTGTCATTAAACAAACGAAAACCCCCAATTCATCGTATTTACCATCATTCTATTTTACAGCACGATTCATAAATAATCATTCACTATTAAGAATAGATCTGTAATTTTCATCGCATCTTTTTAATGCCTTACGACAGGTATGCTCAAAATTGTAAAAGCCCCGATTACACGGATGATGCTGCACTGCATAACACACACAGCTTACGGACTGGGCTCCGCAACTACATTGCAGCACCGCCCGTGACATCGCTCTCACTGTCTTACAAATACGGATAATAAACTGAATTTGAAAAAGGAGATATTCAGTTATTACATTATTTATTATATTTTATACAGTTATGATACTATTATATCATAGATAATGTTATTTTCATATTCCACATTCAACATGTGGAGGCCTATTCTTTCCTGCAAGTAATCGGAAATCTATTTCCAACGAATTTACTGCAATGCACAAAATATCCTCATCTGTTAATCGGGATCTATGTTTGGATTTTTGGATTTAGCAACCTTCATTCTCGAAAATAATTGTTTGCACACATATTTCGAGTGACAGCAAATAAGCTCATCTTGGGATATTGCGTTTTATTCATTTTTTAATATTTCTATGCTTGGCAAGTCATATTCTGCCTATTTAATTCTGAAGTCTACGTTACTTTGTAAATCAATTAACTCGTCCTGGAACTGCACTCTCACAGATTGTAATAAATTTATTATGAAAGGATTAACAAAAAGTTTAATATCACTTTCCATGCGTCTAAAACCATTAAATGTATGTTCTGTGAATTCACATTTGAGCTGTTCCAGTACAGAGATGTAATTAACTATATTTTGTTCAAGCACCATAGATTTCTTTACAAGTTCACCATCCATGAAGGGTTTTAGTGCCTTAGCTAATTCCCAACATACTACAGAACTTGCTCCTAAACATAGACTCTGGATTGTTCGACTCTCTTCAACGTTTGGCCTATCATGAAGTGCTTTCAATTCTTGAAACTGTAGTGCACGTTGCACCCCTGAAAATTTATTTTATCATAACATGTATTTCTGTTGGAATAAAATCACCACAATAACAATAATTGTACTAGAAATAATAATAATAATAATAATAATAATAATAATAATAATAATAATAATAATAATGTTGATATATGATATTATAATAATACTTACTTACTTACTTACAAATGGCTTTTAAGGAACCCGAAGGTTCATTGCCGTCCTCACATAAGCCCGCCAGCGGTCCCTATCCTGTGCAAGATTAATCCAGTCTCTATCATCATATCCCACCTCCCTCAAATCCATTTTAATATTATCCTCCCATCTACGTCTCGGCCTCCCTAAAGGTCTTTTTCCCTCCGGTCTCCCAACTAACACTCTATATGCATTTCTGGATTCGCCCATCCGTGCTACATGCCCTGCCCATCTCAAACGTCTGGATTTAATGTTCCTAATTATGTCAGGTGAAGAATACAATGCGTGCAGTTCTGTGTTGTGTAACTTTCTCCATTCTCCTGTAACTTCATCCCGCTTAGCCCCAAATATTTTTTCTTAGCACCTTATTCTCAAACACCCTGAACCTATGTTCCTCTCTCAGAGTGAGAGTCCAAGTTTCACAACCATACAGAAGAACCGGTAATATAACTGTTTTATAAATTGTAACTTTCAGATTTTTCGACAGCAGACTGGATGATATAATAATAATAATAATAATAATAATAATAATAATAATAATAATAATAATAATAATAATAATAATGTTGATATATGAATACATATTACAGAAAACAGCTTCCCTTTCATTTCGTCATATTCTGGATGGCAGAGCGTATAATGTTTTATGTTACTCAGTAATATTCCTGACAGTACCTTACAACATAGTAAACACTTCACGTTTTCACAACAAAAATAGTCTTCCTCCCACACTGTACGGAATGATCGTTTGCTTACAGAAGGTTTTGACTGTGTCATTGTCCCGCACTGTTCCTACGTTACTAAGTACTTGAGCTGCCTTCCGCAGTCATCCGTCGAGCTTCGAACGGGGAACAGCACGCTCTACATTCGAAGGTTGCGATTACAGAACGTAATCGGGAGTCAGAGAATGAGCATACCTGCCTTACAGGTTACGACAACAATGACCGTGAAATCAATTTCAGTAACTGCCAGAGCGATCTGGTGTGTACTACTGAGCATGCGCAGTGTGTTACATGTGGAACTTAGTAAATTCACGCTGGCCATTTTATTTTCTGGAACTATACGCCTGTCAAAGGAAAAAAGTGGTCGGTCTCTAGAAACTAAGTTCCTTCCGGGTATCTTCGCTACAATTTGCAGACAGGCGATGTTACATGTTGTTGGACCGCGTTGCCTGATATCTACAGTCATAACGAAAATGTTCTCCGTGTTACAGTTGTATAGTAATTCGTAATAGTAGCGTTTCGAGCTGCTATTCGTGAGGTCTTATGTTCAAATACGAACTAGTGCTTTTTATTTTTATTTTATTTTATTTTATATTATTTTATTTTATTTTATTATTTGTTTTTAAGAGAGAGCGAGAGAGAAAATATAATTGGTCCTGTTTCTCTTATGACTGTTCTAGTAATTAACATCAGGTTCTTGAATGTATTGTGAATTTTATTAGTAACAACAATGTAATTTATTCGCCACAACAATAATTCCTTTCTACAATTCGCCTTAAACGCTCTCGTCAACAATTGGATTTTCACTCAACACAGTATTCGTTATAGCACTCCACCGACGACAATGACAATTTACTTGGACTAGTACGAACAACAATGAACTGTTAATCTTAACTAATATTTACAAAGCACTATTTACAAATCAGAACTATCAGTTCTGAGTTCACAGTTCTTCTAGCTCAGTCACTCGAGTTCACAGTATCTCGAACCACAGACCTCCAGAGACAGTTCACTGTACTCGAACTCAGGTCCCTCCAACTGCGGTCCACTGCACTCGAACTCAGGTCCCTCCAACTGCGGTCCACTGCACTCGAACTCAGGCCTTCGGATGCTGACGCAGATGCGGACGCACACTCGAGTCGAACTCCAGTACACAAGACTGGCTTGCTTGCTCTGGCTTTCTCACTGACTGGCTGACTAATCAACTGAAAACTGCTGTCGTTCCTTCGCGTCCGTAATTTATAACCACAGCGACGTAGCCTCGAAGGTTCCACGCGTCTCTAGAGATGGCACTCCAGAAAAAGCCAGAGCCCTCTCCTCTCTACCAGCACCAGATGCGCGCGCACTCGCTCCACTCTCTCGCCGCGTTGGCCCTTTCCCCTCTTCGCCGCGCGCCATCCCAAAGTGCTCCGCGCGATCTTCTCTCTTGCGGGACGCTGGTCGTGAGTTCGAATCTCACGTCGCTGTCACAGTATTATACCATGACTTTATCATTATTTATTATGACATTAAGGCTGCAAATGGAAAGAAAATAAGAAAGACGATATTCTCAACAAAAATATATTTCGTGGCATAAACAAAACAAACTTACTGGCGTTTGCCTTAGAAAATTAAAAAATTAAAAGGTTAAAAAAAAAAAAGCCACAACTCAATATTTAGTCCATCTTCCTCCCATCTCGATCACATCTTGTAGTGGAGTGGGCATAGAATCGACTAATCTTTTCAATCAACCACGGCATCCTAGACATGGGAACGTCCACCGTCAGTAGTGTGACACATTTTTTATTATTGTGTGAAATTTAGCAAGTTATTTCTTATTAATCTCATTTACCAAATGTATGTATATACGCTTTGAGAACTTGCAAAGTCATGTACAAAATTTTGTTAAAAACAGTCGAACTTAATTAATCCTACCTCAATTTTTTACACGTCAGTAGTGTGACAATTTTTAGATTGGTGTGAAGTAGTAGAAAACAATTTGGTATGTTACTGCAAAACTGAAAATGATGGACTAACTACAGTGATTGGTGACACAAATATGAGTCTTTCAATGTATCTTGCATAATGTTTTGTTTAATTAGCTACAACTATTTTAATTATAAAAAGTATTTTAGAATATAATGTGCGTCAGTAGTGTGACGTCAGTAGTGTGACTTCCATTTGCATTTTCTATTTGATGTGTAAGACAAGTGTTCTTACAACCAGGGACACACTCTTCTTTACTTGTGATGAACTGGACGCTTTCTCCGCCTCTTACGGACTTCAGGGCGAAGATACTCTTCCAATTCACTGGAGTTCTGCGGAAAATATTTATATTTGATCTTATAGGCTGACACAGCAATAACATGTTGAATTTTTTGCGTCCTCGTAATAGGTAGGGTATTTTCCCAAGCTTTGTCCAGTTCTTCGTCATAGAATTTATTTCCTCACTCTTAACATGAAGCACATTTACTCTGAGTGAGCTACAGGCTCGAGCAAATGTTTCAGCATCTCGCACGGTTACCTTTCTGGCTCTAACCAAGTTCCAAACCTTTCGTTTCACTACAGCACCAATACCATCAACGGCACCTTTGCCGTGTGACGTGGCAAAGAATGTCCAAGTCAGATTGAACTGTTCTTTGAGAAGAGTAATGTTTGAAAAGTTATATTTGCACTTGAGTTGTCCAGCACACCCATCAGAAAATATGTTAACATTCTTCATCGCTTCATTTTTCTTTTGATGGTCACAGACAGGTATTTGTATGAAGTCTTTAATGGATGCTCCAAATCCTGGCAGGACACCTGAAATTTTCTCATGAAGATTAGAGAAATTCTTATGATAGCAGCATACACACATTATGTGGCATATCCCTGTATGGTTTCACATGTGGAGGGCGCAAAGAGGCAAACTTGCTACGACCAACTTTCTTGTTTGGATATTTCTGCAGAAAAGATTATGGACTTCCCTAATTGGATAGAGAAGGTGTCGTCGTGCTGCTGTGATGAATCTTTGTGATGAGACACCCTTCAGACTCGGATCAATACGACTGATCTATCATTTACATAAAATTCTGTAATGAGATTAGTTACATCATCAGAAAGTCTTTCCCTCTTAATAGCTAATACTTTATTTTCTAATGGAACACTATATTTTGTGGCTAATTTTACAACCGTAGCCCTCTGCGTCCTTGGAGATCGAGGCATATTTCTATCAACTTTCTTGGATGCCTTTCTCAGTGCAGATGATGAAGCCTCACTACTATCCTCGAGTAATTCTTTATTTTATTTTTTTATTTTTCCGTTTTTCTCTTTTTTTCTGTTTTTCTATTTTCCACTCTCTTAAACTAGTACGTACACAACACCCATGCCCGAGGCGGGACTCGAACCCACAACCCTTCGGAACAAGCGATAGAGACATGCCGTGCCCCTACCACTTCTTGAGCCATCCGGGCCGTCTATTCAATTTGTCTTTGACTCTTCTGCTTCCTAATCGCAGCCTTAGATTTTCTTATATTCCGTTCCAGGATAGTTTCTGTCGATTTTCTCTTCTCTCTATAACGCTTATCAATGGCAGCTCTATGGCGTTTGTAGTCTTCATCATTCTTATTTTTTTTTCTGCATATGTATGCCCTTTGTCTCTCAGCTCCAGTTTTAGTAATTCTAGAACTTTAAAAATAATAAACAGATGAAGTAAAAATATTTAAATTAATCTACAATAACCTTAGTTGCTTGTAAAGTTATGTTAAGTATGGATTCAAACTGAGGTACTTTAGCTTAAATATTGCACACATAATATAATACAATATTTACTACTTGTTATTAAGGCTAGTAGATTCAATAGAGCAATTTTTCAGATGATACAGCACTGAATACACTTCAAACAGCAGCAGCGTCAGTAGTGTGACCAATGTTTGGACAATTATTAAAAAAAAAGACGTTGCTAGCGAAAAAACTTTTTGCACCACCTTTGGACCACTCAATAAACTAGCATTTCTTAAAATTTCCAGTAAATTGCACCAGTAATAATCTTATTACGGAAATTTTTAAAATATTTTGTCAGTAGTGTGACATGAAGACATCCATTTTCAAAATTAAAAATATTGATTTTTCCTTATAGTATACTTACATAAAAGGATTATATTTTTGAAATAGAAGATAGAGTGGATATCTTGGTGCCTAAAAACTATGTGTGCCTCACTTATTAGACTTCTGAACATAACGTGAAATAATGTTAAGAATTGTCACAATGCTAGGTGTTGGACCATGTCATATTTCTTATAATGTAGTGTCCAATACATTCTTAAAATGAAAAAAATTGATATTTAGCCTAAAAATAGTAATTTCAAGCTTTCATTTGATATATAATACGTAGACGAAAATATATTTTTATTATTTTCATTTTTGAACATTTTCTCATGGACGTTCCTGGACGAGCTTCCACAAATCATCGGGACGTCTTGGAGGGAGATTGGACCAATTTTTCCAAATATGCTTCTTTACTTGTGGCTCCGTAGCTCAGTCGGAAGAACATCGGAATTTAGATGTCAACTGTTCAAATCTTCGTTACTCCTTTTCATTTTGTTGTGTTACAAGATAGTATAATGTAATAATATAAGAAGAAAAAAGTAACACTAGTAGTATGCAACTGTAGTGTTTCAAATCTAACATTAAATTTATATTACTTATATCGCTAAAGAACGGTAACAGAATATACATGATAACTTGAATATTATTTATATCGCTAAAGAACGATTAAAAAAATTAAAATGATAACTTGAACAAGGCTCGAACTCACAACCTTCGGATCATTGAGCGAACACAATACTGCTACTCTACGAGACGCAGATGCAAATGACTCCCGCTTACATCTTAGTTCCGAAACTGCTTCTATAAGCGTATGCATCATGTAACATCACGGAAGCTGTGGACTTGAAAAATATTCGCTGTTCACGAGTGCGCCCAATTATTTATTTATTTATTTATTTATTTATTTAATTATTTATTTAGTTATTTATTTATTTAGTTATTTATTTATTAGTTATTTAGTTATTTATTTATTTATTTATTTACTTTAATTTAATTTAATTTATTTATTTAGTTATTTATTTATTTGTTATTTAGTTATTTAGTTATTTATTTATTTAGTTATTTATTTATTTAGTTATTTAGTTAGTTATTTAGTTATTTAGTTATTTATTTATTTAGTTATTTATTTATTTAATTTAATTTAATTTATTTCATTTATTTAATTTATTTATTTTATTTATTTATTTAATTTAATTTAATTAATTTATTTAGTTATTTATTTATAAGTTATTTATTTATTTAGTTATTTATTTATTTAGTTATTTATTTATTTAGTTATTTAGTTATTTATTTATTTAGTTATTTAGTTATTTATTTATTTAGTTAGTTATTTATTAATTTAATTTAATTTTATTTAATTTATTTAATTTATTTATTTTATTTATTTATTTATTTAGTTATTTATTTATTTAGTTATTTATTTATTTATTTACTTATTTATTTATTTATTTACTTATTTATTTATTTATTTAGTTATTTATTTATTGAGTTATTTAGTTATTTAGTTATTTATTTATTTATTTATTTATTTAGTTATTTATTTAGTTATTTATTGAGTTATTTAGTTATTTATTTATTTATTTATTTAGTTATTTATTGAGTTATTTATTTATTTATTTATTTATTTATTTATTTATTTATTTATTTATTTAGACAGCTGTATAGTACATATTTTGCCTATTTTGGCTACATATTTCTCACTTTCATATTACGTAAAATGTAGATTCTGGTTATCATATGATAGTGTTCCATATTTAGACGTTCATTTAGCGGCTTCAAAACAGGTACCTACAGTATATTTTTGTAGCAGTAAAGATGTAAACCTTTGTGTTCATTAATGAACACACACAAGACCCCATCTGAAAAGTTCCAGTCCCCAAAGAACTCCTTCAGAAGACGTTTCAATCCACGTGATGGCGTGTAACAGAAGTGGATCTCTCTATTCCGTCGTGGGAGCGTGACCAATCCCACTATTCCAGACGCGGGGCTCGCGCGTGTCTTTTGTCTGCCTGTCACACGGCCCTCACGCTAATCGGCAATACAGCCAGGCAGCCCCGGTTCATCGCCTGCCTGCGGACGGGCTCCTCTGCATGGCGGTCATGCCTCGCTCTCTTTTGTCGCTGCTCCCACATGAAATGTCAGCTTCCATTCAAATGCATGTTTGCTCATGTAAGGCATGCGTAATTTGGACGAGATTCGTTCGTGGAAAACAAGATAAATATCGTGGCGGACGCACTTTGAATCTCAGTGTCGAGGTCTGGTGTAGGCCTACACGTTTTTGTGCAGTGGGCGGCCATCTTGGGAGACACCTCGGTAAATATGCCTCTGCTTTCTTCCTTCCGTCTTTGATCGTCTCCTCGTTTATTTCTCATTGCCTTGACTTCCCCATTACAGGATGCAAGCCTACTGTATATGAGTTATTCCATCTCAAATCGACCGAATTATAGAGAAAATTGACCTTACAATTTCTAAATACAATGAAACTTTTTCTGTCCGTTGACAACTGTGATACAATGCTTTGCGCAAAGTTTGAGGCATCAGAACTTCATAGTGTTTAAATTAAAAATATTTAAATTTATCGTATTTTCATAAAATTAGCAACTTTAAACTGTTGTGGCTCCGAAACCCTTTCACCCAATGATCAAAATCATGGTTTATTTTGATCCTGAGAAGTTAAAGTTTATATTGACATGTAAACAGATTTTCTTACTTTTCATGGAAATGGGGAAATTTAGATTTTTCTTCATTAAGACGCCTTTGGCCACGAAAAAATATTTTTAAAATATATGGTTAGATTCCGTATTGAAAGTACAAATAAACACATATTTTTTACTGATGGTATGTTGATAAGAAAGTATTGAAAATATCAAATAAAAAAAAATAAATAGTACGCGCGTGAACTAACCAGCTGACTGTGAAGCGGGAGCTAGCCGAGACAAGCAAGGCCAGGAGACAAACAAGTGATGTGTCGTCTAGTAGCGCATAGCTGGGCTAGCTTTATCACAAGTTTTCATAAACACAGGAGTAAAATGACGCCCAACGCTCGCTTATCTTCAGCTCTCGGCCAGTGTGTGCGGTACTGCGCCGTTCAAGTCCAGGCGTTTGAAAATATTCTATTTAATACCCTCGAAACTTATTGCCATACCACTAACCAAACAATGCCGAGTCCCTCTTAATAATACAAGGTTTTTTTTCTCAATATTTTTTTTTTTACATTTTTACAAATTGGCAAAAAGCCTAAAAGCAAGTAATATCAGATTATCTGTCTCTCTGTATACAATAAAAATAAGGATTACTTCTTAACATAACCTACCAAATGTCAGCTTCAAAATGAGCTCCCGTTCAATGTTCTGCAGTAAATGCTTCCAGAGTTCTTAGCGCTGAAAGAGGCTTGTTTTTATAAAATACGCTAAATTTGTCGCTCAATAGTACGAAAAGCGTTTGACTTTCGATAGTATATTTTTGAAAATGCACTCTCCTCAGCACCTTGTATAAATAGGGAAAAAATTAGAATATAAAAAATGCGAGGTTTTTTACTGATCGATTTCATATGGAATAGCCCATATACGAATTACTTTAGTGTTGAAATATGTTTCCAGTGATTGACAGAAATAGGCCTACACGTTTTAACTATTTCTTGTTTCGCCATTTCTTCCCTGTTTCTGTCTACCTTCACAACGTTTTTTCTGTTTACTCTTCTCCTCCCTGTTTCTTTATGCCTCCAATTTTTCTCTCCTTTTTCTCTCCCTTTTTTTTTCTCTGCTGTCTTTCCTTCTCTATATTTTATTTTTTTCTTTCTGTGTTCTATTCTTTTCAATTTCTCCTTTCTTTTCTACCTTCGTTAGTCTTTCCGTACTAGGTTTTTAAGTAGGCCTATTCTTTATTTTATTTCTGTCTTCTTCCATCTTCGTTCTGGTGTTTTCTACTTTCACTTTCCGTTTCCTTCTTTTTGACTTGTCCCCATCCACGTTCTCATTTTTTGTTCTTCTGGGTTGGATGACAATGGGTCTGTAGGAGAGCATAGTTCTTTGTCCGTATATTTAAATTTAAAAATCTCGTTTATATAAGCGGTAAATGTTCGCTCACTCACACGAAAAATATTAACATTTATATCAATGTAGGAATAAAAACAGATATGCTTACCACTTGATTGGGAAGACAATTTTGTAATCATTATTCAAGGAAGTTTCAAGAAAAAAAAGGTAAAACTTACAGAGAAATTAAATTACTCTTCACAACACCGAAAGATGGATGGAGCAATGAACAGGCAAATACAGTCCAATCCGAAAACTCAGAAGAAAAATATATAGCTACTGTACATTAATCTTCCCATTAGCAGAAGTTTCTTACAATGGCAGTTGTGCATAATAGTTTATTTAGATTATTTCGCTCATGTACAAATGCATCAATGGAGTGTAAGAATTTATTCAATTTCTATTCTATCAAAGCCGACCATCGCACCTGATGCGCATTTGTTTAATATCTTGTCGCACCTGATGTTCAGATGTTAAATATTTTCATTGTTTTCTTAACAATACAGTGGGCCGTGATATTGTGTGATGGTCGTGGTAGCAAATGAAAGTATTAAATATCTTAATTTATAATATAATCTGTTTCTGTTTGTTATAAATTATTTATTAATATATTCTACAAATAGTATTATTCAAATATCAGAAGAGTTCTTATCTTATCGATAATTCAGTAAATGAAAGTAGGCTATCTACTTCAAAATAAAATTGTTATAACTTTAAATATTTGTATAATTTTGCTGTTTCACTGATCATAATTTCTACAGCTGCTGTCAAATGTTTAGCCATGAATTTCATATTGCAGGAGGCCAAGACCATGCGGCCAATGAAATATACTAAATAAACAATTGAAATATGTTATTTAATAGCAATAGATTTATGTTATGTTCGTTTTATTTATTACTAGCCGTACCCGTGCGCTCCGCTGCACTTGTTAGAAATAAATATAAAGTAATTACATAATTAAAATAGGACGTTTGATCCAGGGAACATTGTATTTAAATAATTAAAATGCGATCATTTTGGTCCAGAGAGCACTCATTTAGTGCAATGATAATTCCTTTAACATGTTTCTTAATTGTTATTACATGCAAATAATTAAAATATGATCATTTGGTTCGGAGAACATCCAGACAGACAGACAGACAGACATACAAACAAAAATTTCAAAAAAGGGATTTTCGGTTTCAGGATGGTTAATTATACATGTTGTTGTCCAAGGCCCCTTATAGACGAAGTCATTTGTTTTTATTTCAGTACAGCGCCTTAGATGGCGTTGTTATTGTAATTTTAAAACTCATTTATCTCATTAAATATCAGTCCTATCAAACCTTTGTGCAGAATAAAACTTATCGGAAATTATTTTTAAAGAAACTTTTGTTATGTAACATTTTTCATGAAAATTAATAATAAGCGAGATATTTCGATTTATTTAATACAGGCCATCTTATAACTCCCCTTTTAAATAAAGTATTTTGAATTCCATATAGCCTAAAATCTAAGTTACAACGAACTTAATTTATATTCCAATTTTCATATAAATCGGTTCAGCCATTATCGCGTGAAAAGTTAAGAAACATCCAGACAGACAGATAGACAGACAGACATACAAACAAAAATTTCAAAAAAGCGATTTTCGGTTTCAGGATGGTTAATTATATATGTTAGGACCAATTATTTTTGGAAAATCGAAAATTACCAGAAAAATTTCGGCTACAGATTTATTATTAGTATAGATTAGTCGCGAAATAGTCTTATTCAGATATCAAGCAAGTTCCCTTCTCTTTGGATTATTCACAATCGCTACGCAATCGCCAATGATTATCGACAAGATGACATCTCTTGTGATAATATAAATAGGCCTAGCTAAGACGCACAGACTGCTGTACGTCAATAGTGACGACAAACGTTTCCATGGCATGGCCTCAGATAAAAGGGCACGCATCATACAGTAATGCAACACTCTGGCTTCAATTACCGCTTGCATAAGTACAGGATTCTTAAGTTATAAAGTTTGCTGGCACAGTTACGCAACAAATAGTGCTTTATTGCTTTATATGAAGTATTTTTACGGCGCTGTATTAAAACCCAATTATTATTAGAAACAAACGAGCTACGAAATTGCTTCACCAAGAATGCTCACGAATGACCTTCAGTTTATCGCTTTATTTGCCGGCATGTATGTTCCAGGTTAATTAATTGGGTCTGTCTTATTGTAAATACTCGTACATTCATTTTCAATCCGACTTCAGTTCGGCTCTAGTCCACATTTGCAAACTTTTTTTTTCTGTTTGACTGTCTCCCATATTGTTTTAGATAAATAATTGAGTGTTAATACGTATTACTATTTAGTACATCTGTGCCAACGGAACACCGTTCTGCATGAAAGCCCCTGGCACTCTCCGCAGGAAAGTGCTCTATTATTAAAATGCTTGGACTCAGCCTTACTTATACGTTATACATTGCGTACAATATGTTACGGGGAACTTAAGGGTACATGTACGTGAACGACTACAAATTATATTATCAGAAAATGCAGGCTCTATATTTCTAAAATTTTATAAGGAAACGACCTCACAATTGCACAAAAATTACAAGGTACCACGACAAAACTTACTTACTTACTGGCTTTTAAGGAACCCGGAGGTTCATTGCCGCCCTCACATAAGCTCACAATTGGTCCCTATCCTGAGCAAGATTAATCCAGTCTTTATCATCATATATGTGTATGTATTTATTCACACTGCAGTGGATATATACCCGGTGGCAGTGGTAACTAATTACACTCATAAATGACAATAATAAACTTATTAATTAAAAATACAATTAACAATAATACTAATAATTAATACTAACAATAATTAATAATAATAATAACAACAACAACAGGGAATATACTAAATTAAATGAAACGATCACTTAAAATAACATTTGAAATAAATCTAATTTGTATCTTAAAACTAAGATCGAACTAAAACCCACGAGTATGATATGTTCATATCTGCACAAGTACCTTTCAAATTACACTCATTTCGCTGTCAACTCACTCACTGCAATGGAACTACGACACATTTCACTGATTCTATCCTGAGTTCACTAACACTTCAAAAACATTTCACTGTTCAAATACTTTGCACTGCCACTATAAACTATAAAGCTTCACTGACAGGAACACGTTTCACTTACACAGCACACTTCACTGACACGACATACTTCTTCACTGACACGACATACTTCTTCACTGACACAACACACTTCACTGACACAACATAATTCTTCACTGACACAACACTTCAATAACAACATATCATTTACACCCTTTAAATACTGTGTATAATTACCGTCTATTAGTAAAGTCCTTAAGCCTATTTTTAAATACGTTTTTGGTTGTTTAGTAAGTCTGCAGGTAAAGCATTCCAGTCCCTGATAGTACGATTGAGAAAAGAAAACTTTCCAGTGTCCGTCCTCTGCCTCCCTCAAATCCCTCAAATCCATTTTAATATTATCTTCCTATCTACGTCTCGGCCTCCCCAAAGGTATTTTTCCCTCCGGCCTCCCAACTAACACTCCCAACTAACACTCTATATGCATTTCTGGATTCGCCCATACGTGCTACATGCCCTGCCCATCTCAAACGTCTGGATTTTATGTTCCTAATTATGTTATGTGAAGAATACAATGCGTGCAGTTCTGTGTTGTGTAACGTTCCCCATTCTCCTGTAACTTCATCCCTCTTAGCCCCAGATATTTTCCTAAGAACCTTATTATCAAACACCCTTAATTTTTTAATAATTTCAAGGGAAAAATTGTTCCGGCGCCGGGTATCGATCCCGGGAACTCTGGTTGAACGTACCAGCGCTCTTACCAACTGAGCTACCCGGGAACTCCACCCAACACCGTCTCAACTTTTCCCTTTATATTCACACAACTCGCGTGGGCTGACGAAACGCCAGAGACCCACATCGAGTGCACACAATCTCTGTGTGACTTGGAATTGTGGTTTTCTGTTAACGTACAAAGTGACGTATATATTATGCAAATCTAGTCTTTCAGGTGAAGCTCCCTGTAAAGCAGATTTGAATAATTTCAAGGGAAAAATTGTTCCGGGGCCGGGTATCGATCCCGGGATCTCTGGTTGAACGTACCAGCGCTCTTACCAACTGAGCTACCCGGGAACTCTACCCGACACCGTCTCAACTTTTCCCTTTATATCCACACAACTCGCGTGGGCTAACGAAACGCCAGAGACTTGGAATTGTGAAAGACTTGATTTCCATAATATATACGTCACTGTGTACGTTAACAGAAAACCACAATTCCAAGTCTCACAGAGATTGTGTGCACTCGATGTGGGTCTCTGGCGTTTCGTCAGCCCACGCGAGTTGTGTGGATATAAAGGGAAAAGTTGAGACGGTGTCGGGTGGAGTTCCCGGGTAGCTCAGTTGGTAAGAGCGCTGGTACGTTCAACCAGAGTTCCCGGGATCGATACACGGCCCCGGAACAATTTTTCCCTTGAAATTATTCAAATCTGCTTTACAGGGAGATTTACCTGAAAGACTAGATTTCCACCCTTACTTTCTGTTCCCCTCTCAAAGTGAGAGTCAAGTTTCACAACCATACAGAACAACCGGTAATATAACTGTTTTATAAATTCTAACTTTCAGATTTTTTGACAGAAAACTAGATGACAAAAGCTTCTCAACCGAATAATAACAGGCATTTCCCATATTTATTCTGCGTTTAATTTCCTCCCGATTGTCATTTATATTTGTTACTGTTGCTCCAAGATATTTGAATTTTTCCACCTCTTCGAAGGATAAATCTCCAATTTTTATAGTTCCATTTCGTACAATATTCAGGTCACGAGACATAATCATATACTTAGTCTTTTCGGGATTTACTTCCAACCCTATCGCTTTACTTGCTTCAACTAGAATTTCCGCGTTTTCCCTAATCTAGGTATTTATATGGATAAAAGTTTAAATTGGAACATTCAAGTTGCAGAAACCTGCAAAAAGGTATTCTCATTAATCCACTCGTTTAGGCGATTGAAGAATTTTCTACCCTTTTCCATGAAAAAAAGAAATGTTAGTGCAAACACTCGTGATGCCCCACTTCGATTACTGTGATATTCTGCTTACTGACCTAAGCGTTACTTCGGCGCAGAGACTACAACGTGTTCATAATATGTGCGTCCGTTTCGTCTGCAATATTCGCCGGGCTGATCACGTAACACCATCCCTCGAAATGTTGTCCTGGCTCCGTCTAGATGATCGTAGGAAAATCCACTGTCTTTCCCTTCTCTTTCACATATCGCATTTCTCCACTCCTGTCTATCTTGCGTCTCGTTTTCAAAATTTATCCACCCATCATAACCTAGAGACACGATCACAACACTCCTCAATATTATCCATTCCCTCCCACCGAACATCCTCATATTCATCTTCTTTCACTGTGACTGTTCCTCGGCTTTGGAATTCCCTACCAAGTAATGTCAAGGACTGTCAGACATCAAACCAATTTAAGAATAGGCTAACGAACTATCTTTCTAACAATTATTGTCAACAATAATAGCTGTTTCAGGTTTCTCAATGTTTAATGGTTATATATATCACAGATAAATATCTAAATTATCTCTATTATTATTATTATTATTATTATTATTACTATTACTACTATTATTATTATTATTATTATTATTACCCTACTAATATTATTATTATTATTATTATTATTATTATTATTATTATTATCATTATTATTATAACTATTTCTTACCAATGTTTATTATTATCACACTAACATTAGTTATCCAATTTTCATTATTTACTTTCATGTTGTTTTATGGTCTAGATATTAATGTAATAACTATGTAAGCAATTGTATTCAATTAGAATTAGAGTCTGGCTGGGCGGAAGAGAAGGCCTACTGGCCTTAGCTCTGCCGGATTAAATAAATAAATTATTATTATTATTATTAATCGTTTGTGGATTTTCTCCTAACATATTCACGTCATCCGCATAGACAAGAAGCTGATGTAACCCGTTCAATTCCAAACCCTCTGTGTTATCCTGAACTTTCCTAATGGCAAAAAGACTTATTAGAACTTAAATATCTGATAAAAGTATAAAAAAGTTTACTAATAATATATTTTGGAATTCATTTTTTATTTTCAGTTAAATTTTCCAAAATTTCAAAATGTTCATAAATATTATTTCATAACTCCACAACCATTAGAGATAGAATTATGAAATTTTCTACAATGAATTAACATGCATATACCGTATGCAAAAGGTAGACTACAATAATGCACATTTCTTCAAAAATAGAAAAATTAGGTCACAAACATTATGTAAATTTTAATATATTTTATATAGGGAAAATTAAAAATTTAGTGTATTAAGGGGAGACTCCTCTAAAAATCATGAAAATTTTCCGAAACATTTTTATTGGCTATTTCACTTCTTTAGAATGTACATTTTCATACCCCAAATGGATTTAGTTCCATTCTCATTACAAATATGTTTATTCTTTTATCAAGACTGTAAAGGGGAGTGGCATTTAAAGAGCTGTCAAAATTATTTTTCCATCAAAGAATCCTTTTTTACAAATTTCTGATTACAAATCTAGTAATTTTCTGTTCTGAAGTTAGCTCTCTGAAGCTACTAGATGAATGTAGTGGAGAAAATTTTAATTTACATAGATATTAATTTTACTTTATAATCCATTTTTCCGTAAGTTTATTTTTTTTTATTCAATACCAACTTTTTATTGCCAAATATTAATCAATCTGGATGAAGTTTTCACTGCAAGTATTTGTGAGGTAACTTCAGGCGTCTATGCATTTATGTTTGAGAAATGCTGCTAGTTTTCTTTATTAATATTTTTCATGAATTATAGAAAAAATAAGATTTTTAGAATTTCAATGTTTTTTTCGAAGTGAATAAATGAGATATTTCATAAAATAAAAGAATAGAAATGTTTCTCTATGTCTTGTGAATGTAACAAAAAAAAACTAAGCTTAAAAATTAATATCTTCTGATAGAAACTTGGGTTTGAAAATATTTCTAAAAGTAATAGAAAAAAAATTGAAAGTCAAAAGGATTTGAGGGTTTAAAGTTTGAATGTTGTTGAAACATGCTGTCATAATTTTATTCGAAAAATGATTAGGAAAAAAGTTGTCACTTTTAGTGGAATGCCCCTTAAAATAAACACCTCTACATGTCTGAGAGTAGTCTACTTTTCAGAAATAAGTGTTTATTACATGCAGGAAAATGTTAAAAAATGTTAGAGAGACCATAACAATGTTATGGTTACCAAATGATGTAACCGCAGAATTTTGTTTTCATACTTTGATAAAACTGGTTTGAAAAATATTATTAGTAACCTTTTTATAATTTTATCAGATAGTTAAGTTCTAATAAGTCTTGTTGTGGTACCTTGTAATTTTTGTCCAATTGTGAGTTCATTTTCTTATAAAATTTTAGAAATTTAGAGCCTGCATTTTCTGATAATATAATTTGTGGTCGTTCACGTACATATAACCTTAAATGAGAATTTATTAATAGCTAAATTATGTGTTAAACATGGCTGACTGGTTTTACCTGATTCAGTGCGCATGTGGGATATTCTTCATTATCAAGATATTACAGTATTTCAATAATAGCTGTATAATAATCGCTGTTGTTTAGTCAGCTGTCCGAAGACAGGTAGGAATAAGGTGACCAGACGTCCTCTTTTGTCCGGACATGCCCTTCTTTTTCGGCCTTTGTCCGGGTCCGGGCGGATTTAAAAAAAATCAAGGAATGTCCTTCTTTTCTATACTTGTATACCTTATATTTTGAAATTATCTGCTCTGACGCCTTTCCAAGTAATTTGCCTACAGATGGCAGCAGCATCGACGGAATATACTCTTTTCCAATAATCGTAAAACCTTTGCTCCTCCTTGTTATTATAGTTGCTCAGATGTAGCTAGTAAATCGAGGTGCGAATGTAATTTAAATAGATATTTTCTGTTCTCTTTAATATTTTATTTTATTATACTAGTTCCAATTACTTTCATATGTAGTTAACTGTAAAATCATCATTATTTTTTTTTTCATAATTAGTTTGTAATGAAATAGATTTTAACATACTTTTAATCTATACTAATAATAAATCTGTAGCCGAAATTTTTCTGGTAATTTTCGATTTTCCAAAAATAATTGGTCCTAACATATATAATTAACCACCCTGAAACCGAAAATCGCTTTTTTGAAATTTTTGTTTGTATGTCTGTCTGTCTGTATGTTTGTTACCTTTTCACGCGATAATGGATGAACGGATTTCGATGAAAATTGGAATATAAATTAAGTTCGTTGTAACTTAGATTTTAGGCTATATGGCATTCAAAATACATTATTTAAAAGAGGTGTTATAAGGGGGCCTGAATTAAATAAAACAAAATATCTCGCTTATTATTGATTTTTGTGAAAAATGTTACATAACAAACGTTTCTTTAAAACTAATTTGCGATAAGTTTTATTCCTTGAAAAATTTTGATAGGACTGATATTTAATGAGATAAATGAGTTTTAAAATTAAAATAACTGCCATCTAAGGCCGTATAATGAAATAAAAAACAAATGACTTTGTCTATAAGGGGCCTTGTACAGCAACAATCGAAAGCTATGAAAGATAGCCTACAGAGAATGTTTCTGTGTTTGTATGAAGCAATATCGGAAGCTAAATTAACCGATTTGTATAATTAATTATTATTTCACCATTGAAAAGTGTAGTTTCTCTAGGTGGACATAATGCTATAATGTTATTACAGTAACTTATGATATAATATAATATAATATAATATAATATGTAATATTATATAATATAATTTAAGTTATTTGAAGGGTTCAGTACCATAGTGGGCCAAGCGCCATTTACTGAATACGTAGAAAACAAGAGTTAAAATTAAGTTATTACCATAATTCAATAGAAACCTATAACAAGTAAAATAAAATATACACATTAAATCTAAATGATGTCAATCTTCATTAAACTATGGTTGCATGTAATAACAATTAAGAAACAGGTTAAAGGAATTGTCATTGCACCAAATGAGTGTCTCTGGACCAAAATGATCGCATTTTAATTATTTGGATCCAATTTAAATTAAGTAACATATTAAACGATTTATCCTTCTATCAAACACGAATGTTCCCTGGATCAAACGTCCTATTTTAATTATGTAATTACTTTATATTTATTTCTAACGGGTGCAGCGGAGCGCACGGGTACTGCTAGTATGATATAAAGCTAAATCTGTACTGTAAATATTTTGTAAGAAAATAGATATTGAAATTATTTAAAGTAACCTAAATCTAAGTACATATTTTCTGTCCTCGTTTTTTAAGCTTTGTGTCCTCTTTTTTTTTTATCGATGTGAATCTGGTCACCCTAGGTCTGAACCCCACAAATGACACCAACAAGCCATCACTCAAGAGGCAACTAGGCCTGGAGATAATGGAGTTCCTTTCCCATAATGATCATAATGAACATTAATGATTTATTTGCTTAAAAAATTTTACACCACGGCGAAAAATCAACATTAGCCTGTACCTTGTACTTCATTTCAATGTTTTAGAATATTTTGTAATTGACCTTTTTTACGCTATTCTTATTCCTATTCCTTATCCTACTGAATTTTATTGCATTTTTCTTCGCTCTTTTATAATTGTATCTTACTAAATTCTTCTGTGTTCTATTGCATACTCGTGTATTATTTTATAGTCTACATCAGTTGTTCTCAAAGTGGGGTCCTCGGACCCCCGGAGTTCCCCGACGCTCATTCTGTGGTTCCGCGGATATTCTGGATAGGGAATTTTTTTATATAAGGATTTTTATTTATTTTTTTAAGTGACATTAAATATCACTGATTTATTTAATATTAACCCCAAAACCGAATCTACCCATCATTCCATTGACGACTTTCAGAGTCCGCAAAAATAATGATCTATGGAAAGGGGGTTCGCAGTACTAACAAGTTTGAGGAACACTGTTCTGTTTCATCTACTGTTTTGTATTTCATATATTGTCTTGCTGCATTGTATTACATCCTATTCAATTCTTGTATATGTTATTCCACTCTGCACTTGTCTGTCTGCAAGCCTCACCGTCGCGTCTTCTCTTGTTGCAGGACACCGCGAGGATCCTGGCTCACCAATGAGTGATGGGGAGGGTGAGTCTGCTTCCATGCATGTCACAGTTATGGTGGTGGTGGTGGTGGTGGTGGTGTTACCTCCAGTAACTGACGATTTTACTGCCCCATTTAATCGGAAAAAACTCTTGTTAATATATAAAAATAAATTGCGGAACAATTGAGAAGTCGGCGAAAATGGCCACTCTCCTGCAGCGTGAATTTGTCTAAGTCCACTTCGGACAGCGCCTGGTTCACACGACTAGGAAATAGTAATATGCGTTACAAGAGCGGTATGTTGACGTTTTCATGGTCGAGGAAAAGATTGAAAAAGCGAAACGTAGTTGAGCTTTTTTAATTTCCGAGAACATGAAAACAAACATACCGCTCGTGTATCGTACATTATTTTGTGCGAAGATCGTTTATTACATACCTGAAAGACGAATTTCTAATTAGTTGCAATGAAATCTCCATCTTGGTTTCTGTTTAATGACGGCAACTTCGGAAAACCAAAATATCTTTCTTCAACATTGTTGCTATAAAATGTTTTCTGTGTTTACTATATTCCGGCAGGCCGTGATATACGTCTGTCTTTTTTTTCCCCCAGTCTATAAATGCCAACCTAAAACAAACTGTAAGGTTATGTAATGATTTATTTTTCATTTTAATATTTTAACATTATTATTTATATAACATATTGCAGTAATAACATCGGCATCTGGAATCTTGTTGATTTTTTCGCGGATTCCTTAATGTTACTTGTATCAGGAATGCAGTAAGTTTCGTGGAGTAGTAGAGTTTACTTAATTTTTGCAAATATTTAAAAACAATAATTAACATTGCAATCTAGGTGAAATTGCAGTGGTAAGTTTCCAATTTATAATTATTACTATGTTAAACGTCTCTAAAAATAATATGTTGAAAGCCTAAAGCAGTAAAATGAACGTCGCGCTTAAGCGGTAAGAAGAGGGAAATTGTTATGTGTGTTACGTTGGGAATACTGAATGTGCTATTTCACACTTACCGCGTATTGGTTCTGTGCGGAAAAGAAGCAAATACGCACGATCTCGCACAAAAGATATTTATTTTGCACCTAATTTACTCCTTGAATATATCTTCGTTGTGGGCTATTCATAGCACTTGACTTTTAAACAGACAGAAAAAGCAACAAACAAACAAAACGAAGGAAAGACAGAGGCGAATCGCGCATAAGAATTTCTTTCACGTGTAATCCTAGCTATAACGGAATCGACCGAAGTCTTCCGAAGGGGACTTAGCGTATGGCAGCCGGTTAATCATTTTTTTTTTGTCTAAGACTGTACATATCTTCTGGGGGGTATGCAATGCCACCTGCATACTAAACTTCACTTGTCAGGTGATTATAATTTTTTATATTTGTAAGAATTGGGGATTTTTTTATGTGTCTTCCACAATTCTCACATCATCATTGAAGTTAGACCTATGTTCTTTAATTCTGCTGTCCTGGTTGGTACAAGTTACCTGGTTCAGGTTTCTTCGCGGCTTTCCCTCAACCCAATACGAGCAAATGCTGGGTAACTTTCGGTGCTGGACCCCGGATTCATTTCGCTGGCATTGCTGGTACATGAACTCATCTCTCGTAAGGGGCAATGTTGTAATTTTTGTTACGGTTTTTCTCGGGTGGTTCGCAGAAAATAATGAAATGAAAGCAAATAAGAAATGAAGAATAAAAAAGAAGAGAGACTAGGGAGAGTAGGAAAAGAAATACAGTAATAAAAGGAATATAAACAAGCAGAATGAAAGAACGTGGGACAGAAAGAAATCATTTTTGTTTTATGAAGACGAGTAACACAGATTACAAGACAATGAAAATTTCAGATTTCCACATTTGAGGAACGAACAGAATAAACCGCATGCGCTTCAGTAAGAACCGGCGTCGAATTTGTTCCCATTTGAGACTGGAATTAACCTCGCGGCAGAATTATCTCATTTTGCATAATCATAAAAGCGTTGAAGGTCACGCATATGAATGAAAATTAGAGTGCTACCAAGTCTGATAGGAATCTGGCAAGTGTTTCTCATATCTTATCAACGAAAAGAAAGGCTCGTAACTTCTTTACGACTCTCGCCAAGCACTCCTGTCACGGAGAGACGTGAAGTCTCGAGCAACACACTTCGACCGTGCCTCGCGTCGGTGCAGACTTCAGCTGTGACCGACACATCAGATTAGGCTGTCTAATTTATCTTGCTTCAAGCTTGTACGGAAACGTCTATTAATGCGAGTGGGGTACAATCGATATCAGCCTGCAATCAGAGAGCAGAAAACGAAAGTTCATCCTCTTGTTTGGGTGCACAGGCTATTAAATTGTTTCATCTGTCATTTTGAATACCTACATACAAATGGCTTTTAAGGAATCCGCAGGTTCATTGCCGCCCTCACATAAGCCCGCCATTGGTCCCTATCCTGAGCAAGATTAATCCAGTCTCTATCATCATACCCCACCTCCCTCAAATCTATTTTAATACTATCCACCCATCTACGTCTCGGCCTCCCTAAAGGTCTTTTTCCCTCCGGCCTCCCAACTAACACTCTATATACATTTCTGGGTTCGCCCATACGTGCTACTTGCCCTGCCCATCTCAAACGTCTGGATTTAATGTTCATAATTATGCCAGGTGAAGAATACAATGCGTGCAATTCCGCGTTGTGTAACTTTCTCCATTCTCCTGTAACTTCATCCCTCTTAGCCCCAAATATTTTCCTAAGAAACTTATTCTCAAACACCCTTACCCTATATTCCTCTTTCAAAGTGAGAGTCCAAGTTTCACAACCATACAGAACAACCGGTAATATAACTGTTTTATAAATTTTTACTTTCAGATTTTTTGACAGCACACTGGATGATAAAAGCTTCTCAAGCGAATAATAACAGGCATTTCCCATATTCATTCTGTGTTTAATTTCCTCCCGAGTATCATTTATATTTGTTACTGTTGCTCCAAGATATTTGAATTTTTCCACCTCTTCGAAGGATAAATTTCCAATTTTTATATTTCCATTTCGTACAATATTCTCGTCACGAGACATAATCATATACTTTGTCTTTTCGGGATTTACTTCCAAACATATCTCTTTACTTGCTTCAAGTAAAATTCCCGTGTTTTCCCTAATCGTTTGTGGATTTTCTCCTAACATGTTCACGTCATCCGCATAGACAAGCAGCTGATGTAACCCGTTCAATTCCAACCCCTTTCTGTTATCCTGGACTTTACTAATGGCATATTTCAGAGCAATTTTCCACCTCTTCAAAGAATAAATTTCCAATTTTTATATTTCCATTTCGTACAATATTCTCGTCACGAGACATAATCATATACTTTGTCTTTTCGGGATTTACTTCCAAACCTATCTCTTTACTTACTTCCAGTAAAATTCCCGTGTTTTCCCTAATCGTTTGTGGATTTTCTCCTAACATATTCACGTCATCCGCATAGACAAGCAGCTGATGTAACCCGTTCAATTCCAACCCCTTTCTGTTATCCTGGACTTTACTAATGGCATATTTCAGAGCAATTTTCCACCTCTTCAAAGAATAAATTTCCAATTTTTATATTTCCATTTCGTACAATATTCTCGTCACGAGACATAATCATATACTTTGTCTTTTCGGGATTTACTTCCAAACCTATCTCTTTACTTACTTCCAGTAAAATTCCCGTGTTTCCCTTAATCCTTTGTGAATTTTCTCCTAACATATTCACGTCATCCGCATAGAAAAGCAGCCGATGTAACCCGTTCAATTCCAAACCCTGCCTGTTATCCTGAACTTTCCTAATGGCATATTCAAGCGCGAAGTTAAAAAGTAAAGGTGATAGTGCATCTCCCTGCTTTAGCCCGCAGTGAATTGGAAAAGCATCAGATAGAAACTGACCTATACGGACTCTGCTGTATGTTTCACTGAGACACGTTTTAATTAATCGAACTAGTTTCTTGGGAATACCAAATTCAATAAGAATATCATATAAAACTTCTCTCTTAACCGAGTCATATGCCTTTTTGAAATCGATGAATAACTGATGCACTGTACCCTTATACTCCCATTTTTTCTCCAATATCTGTCGAATACAAAAAATCTGATCAATGGTCGATCTATTACGCATTTTGAATACTAGATCAGGAAACTATACATTGAACAGTAGTGCCACTCCTAACAATAAAATTAGACCTACTACGTTTTCATGGGATATTCAAATAGATTTGAATACGTTTACCATACTGGATACGATTTTTTTTCGTTAAAGTTTCAATAAATGGTAAAGGTATTCCAAATACTCTATGAAAACGTAGTAATTGTAAAGGAACTGAGCTGTTAAAATAAATCTCAAAACAAGTAATAACATGGGATGTCATCTTCGTGATGGACGGACTTAATTTCTTCTTTTACTTACAATATCTTCTCCGCTGTTCTCAGTTGACTTTCAGCCAAGTGCTTTTGTGCGAGATCGTGCGTATTTGCTTGGTTTCCGCACAAAACCAATCCGCGGAAAGTCTAAAATTCCACATTCAGTATTCCCAACCTAACACACATAACAATTTCCCTCTTCTTACCGCTTAAGTGACATATTGATTTTACTGCTTTAGGCTTTTAACATATTATTTTTAGAGACGTTCAACTTAGTAACAATTATAAATTGGAAACTTACCACTGCAATTTCACCTAAATTGCAATGTTAATTATTGTTTTTAAATATTTGCAAAAATTAAGTAAACTCTACAACTCCACTAAAGTTACTGCATTCGTGATGCAAGTAACATTAAGGAAGCCGTGAAAAAATCAACAAGATTCCAGATGCCGATGTTATTACTGCAATATGTTATATACATCATATTGTTAAAATATTAAAATGAAAAATAAATCATTATATAACCTTACCGTTTGTTTTAAGTTCGCATTTATAGACTGGGGGAAAAAACACAGACGTATATCACGGCCTGCTGGAGTATAGTAAACACAGAAAACATTTTAAAGCAACAATGTTGAAGATAGATATTTTTGTTTTGCAAATTTGCCTTCATTGAACAGAAACCAAGATGGAGATTTCATTGCAACTCATTAGAAATTCCTCTTTCAGGTATGTAATAAACGATCTTCGCACAAAATAATGTACGATACACGAGCGGTATGTTTTTTTTCAATTCTCGGAAATTAAAAAAGCTCAATTACGTTTCGCTTTTTCAAACTTTTCCTCGAACATGAAAACTTCAACATACCGCTCTTGTAACGCATATTACTATTAACGAGTTGTATACCCTTGTCATCTTTTTTTTTTTTCTTTCTGAATAGAAATGTAGATCAGTCTTCCAAATGTTGGTTTTTAAATATTTCACTAGCGATACAAAAAGTGTAAACTACAGAAATGTTCTGTTTATTTACTTTACTTAAGTAATGAATTGCCTTTTTTTATTTTGTAAGCGATCATTTCCGTCAAGCAGCAAACAAATACAGAATGACGTGTAATGTTGGTTAAGTACAGCTTTGAACTCATTTGTGATAGTTGTGTCACATTCAGCGCATATATTTCCATGTTAATGCTACGCCGAGTCCAGAAAGATCCAACTGTCAGCATGTCTGAAACGTTTTGAGCAAAGAAGCGGTAACAGTCCACATTCATATGCATATTTAACCTAAACGCATGTGTTCATAGTTGAGGTTAGAGCCCGCTGGGCTTATCGGAAACATTACTAAAATAATGATTGTGACAAAAATACAAACTTGAAAGATAAATTAGTTTGAAAACAAATCCTGTCTGATGACACACAAGGCTCTGGCCATTCCCGTTTTGTTATGTTATTTAATTTACTCAAGGTTACTCGTAATGAGTCATTACACAACATTTTAAATCCTGGCTTCTCCTTTAAATGTAAACCTCTTTGGGTGTACAGTAGTGGCAATAAAAACCGGACCGACCCTTGTAGCTGATTTCAGAGCCTTGTTCACTCCAGAGCACGATAGACTGGTAACTAAGACTTTCGTGGTTCGAATCCTGCCTGGGAAGGAAACTTTTTTTCGTTCCTTATTCAAACTTATTCCCAATACTTTTCGATTTCTGGTAAAATTCATGTTCTGGGAATAAGTTAATTAAGTAGTAAAATATCGCTGCAATCAAAAAAGTACTGGGGATAAATTTGAATAAGGAACAAAAAAAAAGTTTCCTTCCCAGGCAGGATTCGAACCACGAAAGTCTTAGTTACCAGTCTATCGTGCTCTGGAGTGAACAAGGCTCTGAAATCAGCTATAAGGGTCGGTGAAGTTTTTTTGCCACTATTGTAGACAACAAATGAAAAACGACAGCTTGATCGATTAGGTTTTGTTTCTTTCGTTATTTTGGAGAAAATGATAAATTACATCTTATTCTGCTGTCCTTGCTAATAATTGAAAAATGTTTCTCAAATCATGTTGGTTGCCCAAAATATTTTATTTTTTTCAGAATGTTGTGTTCATATTTCATTCATTCACAGTGTTCTGCCTAAGGGCAGGTCTTTTACTGCAAACCCAGCATTCTCCACTCTTTCCTATTTTCTGCCTTCCTTTTGGTCTCCGCATATGATCCATCTTCTTCTACTCCGAACTCTTCTCCCGTTCACCATTCCTTCCAATGCATCCTTCAGTAGGCAGTTTGTTCTCAGCCAGTGACCCAACCAATTCCTTTTCCTCTTCCTGATCAGTTTCAGCATCATTCTTTCTTCACCCGATCTTCCCAACACAGCTTCATTTCTTATTCTGTCTGTCCACTTCACACACTCCATTCTTCTCTATATGCACATTTCAAGTGTTTTATTTCGTTTCTCTTCACTTCGTCGTAATGTCCATGTTTCTGCTCCATACAGTGCTACAGTCCACACAAAGCACTTCACTAGTATGTTCCTTAGTTCTTTTTCCAGAGGTCCGCAGAAGATGCTCCTTTTTCTATTCAAAGCTTCCTTGGCCATTGCTATCCTCCTTTTGACTTCCTGGCAGCAGCTCATGTTACTGATTAATAATAATAATAATAATAATAATAATTTATTTATTTATTTATTTATATTGGCAGAGTTTAGGCCATAGGGCCTTCTCTTACACTCCACCAGGTCACAAAGTATACAAGCAGTGAAAATGTAACAAAAAATTAAGGAATAGAATACTAACATATTACAAAAAAAATAGCATAAATCGATACTAAACAATATAAAAATAATATCATAATAGAAAAAAGAAAGTAAAATAGAGATAGAGATCTAAAGATTGGAATATAATAAAAGTAACCAGTTAGTAGAAATAGTTCTTTCAAAAAATATTTTAAAAACGTGATCAGTGTTCTGTGACATTCCCTATTTTTTCGCCTTTAATGCTTCAACTAATATTATTTTCCCCATTTTGGAAAGTGGCTTCTGTTCCATACGTTACCTTCCATACTTTCATAAAGGATAAAAGAGCATGTGCGTAAGCAGATATTTAGCCTACACAAGACATAGACAACTGGTAATATGTTGTAGTGATGTGTACATGGGATAGGGTTGCGACAAGAGTAGGAGTTGAGTGTAAATACGCATGCGCGACCAGACGTCTTCCTTTACGGCTACGTCTATACATTTTATTTTAGGCCTATTTTAATTTTCGCTTCATTCAAAATCGACAAAACCGCAATGAATACCACAATAATTGAATGCTGTGGCCGGCGAGCTGTTCATTATATTCGCTCATCAGTTTTCAGCATTTGTATCCCATGCCCACTACATCAATACAAACCTGCAGTAATTGCACACACCAATATTAATGGATGTAAATGTAGCCTGTGTACTTAAACATGTAAATGCTTCCTCCGTCATCAATTACCACAAAACAACACGCTTTACTTTAATAACAGGCAGGTGACGGTTATCGCATGCATGACGTCAAGCATCAGTTCCTTGCTGCATACCAAACTGTTTTAATAAATAGGTTGGACAACACATCGCTCGCACGGCGTTATGACTGCTCCTTTACTTAGAGTTATCATAAATTTAAATATTCGTATTGAGAATTCGTTATCAACAACTCAACAGAAATAAACTTGTACAGGGACATCATTTTATTTTTACTTCAATTCTTATTGTACCTGAGTTTTTGAATGTACTTCACTCCCACCCCTTCTACTAAGGAAGTTCCAACTCCACACAGAACCAAGACCGCAGATAGTAAGCGGTAATGAGTTACTGAGTATAGTACGTTCCAGAAATATGTTCGCGTTTTCCAGTGAATCATATTTTCGCACAGGTACTGTCCGTTGGCCTACGTCGCATCCCGATTTCCCCCACCTGCTTCTGCTCGCCCCTCTGTAATAGCTGGGCTGTCTTAGCTCTTTTCTGAAAACATTAATTTCTCTTAGGAATTGGAAGTTTACGTAATATTACACAGCTGTTTAATTTAACTTAAATAAAAGGGCCTCGTTAAGTAATTAACTGTCACGTGATTTCCTCCCTTTATATAATCCTGCGGCATAACCACTTGGACGGACAGTAGATAGCATGTCTGAGTAATTTTATATTTTCGGGTCGGGCAGAAGTGAAGATTGAATTTACAGTACGTAGAGTAGGTACAGAATTATTTCAACATGAGTTACTAGTACGAAGGACGAAACTGGCAATTGGAATTAGATGCAATAGTCTATAGTGCGATAATATGCACAAAAGAACTGAAGCCTGTATCGAAATTAACGGCCACCATTTTCAAAATTGTGTTTAAATGTTCATATTATGATTATTTTTCAATTTAACTTCATTCTCTATATTGTACGCTAATGTGCTGTAGACAGTATAATATACACTGCATAATGAATACGTTCGCATGGATAACTCACTTTGTGAGTAAAAACACTTATTCTTAATACAGTACTGTACTTTGATTAAAGAAAAACCTAATGAAAATTATCAAACTCAAAATCGCGATATTTCCTAGTTTACGTAAATGGATGAACTATTTTTCTTCCTTCCTATACCTAGTAGAGTGATTTGTGTTTTACGCCAGTATCATCGAACTCCAGTCTTGGAGGGGGGAGCAAGCGGTGTTTCCGGTTCTCTAAAGGTATAGCCAGGTTAATATTAAAAATGTTAGTAAAAATAAAATGATGTCCCTGTACATCTTTCTCATCTTGGGGTATGAAGTTCCATTTACATGCGTTCCTGATCCAATTGGTAGCAATGATGAATTATATTTTGCGTCGACAATGAATTCCTACAGTCATCATCATCAATAACAGTCTTGGTTTAGGCCTCCTGGCCTGTTCCGCTTTCAGAAGAAAGTTGATCTTTCCATCTCTTCCTTGGTCTTCCGATGTCTCGTGTTCCATGAGGTGTATAGTCCAATAGTGTCTTTGGTACCTATTGTTGGGCATTCTTAATACATGTTCATAGCAGTTATTGCGGTAAGATTCTATATTATCCGTAATGGCGGTGATATTCAATTCTGCTGGGATGTCAGCGTTCCTTTTATGGTCGTGAAGAGTATATCCTGCAAGAGGTCTTAGCAGTCGCATTTCAGCAGCTTCTATTCTTCGAAGTTGCCCTTTCGTTAATGACCATGTCTCTGATCCACATAATAATGCCGGGACTGCCATAACTTTATAGAATTTCAAAATTGTTTCTGGTCGAACTTTCTTTAATAGAGTTGATTTGATTGTTCTTAACAGTTGCTGAAATTTGGCAAGTTTAATGTCTACGTCCCTGCAGTTTATATAAGAAAGATTGCAGCCAAGATAGTTGAATGTGTTGACTTGTTCTATACTTACTTACAAATGGCTTTTAAGGAACCCGAAGGTTCATTGCCGCCCTCACATAAGCCCGCCATCGGTCCCTATCCTGAGCAAGATTAATCCAGTCTCTACCATCATATCCCACCTCCCTTAAATCCATTTTAATATTATCTTCCCATCCACGTCTCGGCCTCCCCAAAGGTCTTATTCCCTCCGGCCTCCCAACTAACACTCTGTATGCATTTCTGGATTCGCCCATACGTGTTACATGCCCTGCCCATCTCAAACGTCTGGATTTTATGTTCCTAATTATGTCAGGTGAAGAATACAATGCGTGCAGTTCTGCGTTGTGTAACTTTCTCCATTCTCCTGTAACTTCATCCCTCTTACCCCCAAATATTTTCCTAAGCAACTTATTCTCAAACACCCTTAACCTATATTCCTCTCTCAAAGTAGAATCCAAGTTTCACAACCATACAGAACAACCGGTAATATAACTGTTTTATAAATTCCAACTTTCAGATTTTTTGACAGCAGAGTGGATGATAAAAGCTTCTCAACCGAATAATAACAGGCATTTCCCATATTTATTCTATGTTTAATTTCCTCCCGAGTATCATTTATATTTGTTACTGTTGCTCCAAGATATTTGAATTTTTCCACCTATTCAAAGGATGAATTTATAAGCACATTTATCTATGAAAATATTTATTTTTAGGTTTTTATTTATTCGTATTATTATTATTATTATTATTATTATTATTATTATTATTATTAATTTTATTATTATTACTCGTATTCAACATTGTACAGTCTATGAACTCATAAATTATCTAGATTTAATATGTGCCGTACTGAAACAATTGACTATAAACAGTAACGTAACGCAAGCGTACTCTAGTTGTGTTATAAAGGCGTAAAATTTCCTGCAGTGGTTTACTGTTCTATCGTGACTTATGCCTATAATGTTGAAGACTGATATTATTGTGGTGGTAAATAGAAAACAATGCGATATGTGATAAAAATGGTAAATATCATGGATTGTAATGTAATGACGAATTCTTTTTCGACGAATGCCGGACGGATATCTCTGTCTCTTCCCTGTTGCCAGTAGAGCGATATGTAGAGATGTAGCAGGCAGTTTAATAGCCAATTCTTTTCAGGAAGAATAGCATCCGCCATGTTGTAATCTGAAAGTTGTAATGCTGCTTTAAGTGCTGGGCGATATGAGGTCAGAGAATAAAATTGTTTCTTTCTCTTGTGATAAAACTTTAACGCAGTGCAACTCAGAGCTGTCCGTAAAACAACTACATACGTGTGAGATGTGCGGAGTGAACATTCTTTGCATATCGCAGGAGGTTTAACTGTAGAGCGGTATCGCTATGATGTTGTATGAATGAATTTCTGAGCAATTGGCCACAATTCTAGCAACTACCTCCATAAAACCTGATCAAAATAATTATTTCTCATATTTATGTCTTCAAAGTTGTACTTCAAGATAGGTAAGTAGGTAGATAGGTAGTTAGGTAGATGGATGGGTAGGTAGATAGATAGATAGATAGATAGATAGATAGATAGATAGATAGATAGATAGATAGATAGATAGATAGATAGATAGATAGATAGATAGATAGATGGATGGATGGATGGATGGATGGATGGATGGATGGATGGATGGATGGATGGATGGATGGATGGATGGATGGATGGATGGATGGATGGATGGATGGATGGATGGATGGATGGATGGATGGATGGATGGATGGAATGTTAGATAGATAGATAGATAGATAGATAGATAGATAGATAGATAGATAGATAGATAGATAGATAGATGGATGGATGGATGGATGGATGGATGGATGGATGGATGGATGGATGGATGGATGGATGGATGGATGGATGGATGGATGGATGGATGGATGGATGGATGGATGGATGGATGGATGGATGGATGGATGGATGGATGGATGGATGGATGGATGGATGGATGGATGGATGGATGGATGGATGGATGGATGGATGGATGGATGGATGGATGGATGGATAGATGGATAGATAGATAGATAGATAGATAGATAGATAGATAGATAGATAGATAGATAGATAGATAGATAGATAGATAGATAGATAGATAGATAGATAGATAGATAGATAGATAGATAGATAGATAGATAGATAGATAGATAGAATGTTAGATAGATAGATAGAATGTTAGATAGATAGATAGAATGTTAGATAGATAGATGGATGGGTGGGTGGATGAATTTAATGTCATTCAGCGATTTACAGCCATAGACAACGTCAGAGTAGATATATATAATACATGGCTACTACAATATGAATAAATATAAAAATAAAATCAAAAATAAATATACAATCACAGATAATCACAAAAAAAGGTTTAAAGTTTTAAAAGAAACAGTATAATATCAGGTTAAAATGTACAGATTTGTCAATTACATGAGGTTAAAACAAATAGTAGGCCTATTTGAAACGTAATATTGCTAAAATCATTGACACTGTAGATTGGATTTGCCATCAAAGTCCTTCTCACCATCCTTCTGAAAGTAAAATATGACGTGTTTCTTATATGCAATGGTAAAGAGTTATAAAGTTTATAAGATATAGAAATAAAACTATTGCTTGTAGTACTGTATTTGTACTTGGTGAAATATATATCAAGTCTGGAACGGGTAGAATAATTATGAATGGATGAACAAGTAGGAAGATTATGCACAATACGCTTAACATACAGAAGGGAATCGAGAATATTTCTAGTTGTACAAAAATTCGCAATGTGACGACATATCGATACGCGTAGAACGTGTCATGAGGAAGAACGTGTCAACTTTGTGACACCGGATTTTTTTTGTTCAATTCACCGAGATAAGTTTATCGAGTAGGCAGTGTGAGATTGATAACGAGATAAATGCTTATTCATTCTAGAAGGCAGTGGAAATTAGCTCCTTCAGAATCATTGGGATAACCCGCCAATTATGATGTTATACTTTGCACAGGATTATACTGGTAGTTGCGAAAAGTGATGTCACAAGCCAGTGCGGTACTTGGCAAGTATTGATGGGATATCCGCATTACTTGCAAGCTCGTACTTAATGTCCAAGACAAAAAAAGATGTTTTTCTCCGCCAGCATTAGTATAAATCCTTTCAGTACTCAATTTCGGCACTTAGCTGTACATTTAAGGTATCCAGGGACTGGACTCCAGAATCTGATGAACTCTAGGGCAGATCTTTCACTGCAAACTCAGCATTCTCCAATCTTTCCAATTTTCTGCCTTCCTCTTTGCTTCCTCATATGATCCATACCTATATCTTAATGTCTTCTATCATCTGATATCTTCTTCTGCCCCGAACTCTTCTCCCGTTCACCATTCCTTCCAGTGCATCCTTCAGTAGGCAGTTTCTTCTCAGCCAGTGACCCAACCAATTCCTTTTCCTCTTCCTGATCAGTTTCAGCATCATGCTTTCTTCACCCACTCTTTCCAACACAGCTTCGTTTCTTATTCTGTCTGTCCATTTCACAAGCTCCATTCTTCTCCATATCCACATTTCAAATGCTTCTATTCGCTTCTCTTCACTTCGTTGTAATGCCCGTGTTTCTACCCCATATAATGCCACACTCCACACAAAGCACTTCACTAGTCTACTCCTTAGTTCTTTCTCCAGAGGTCCGCAGAAGATGGTCCTTTTTCTATTAAAAGCTTCCTTTGGATTGCTATTCTCCTTTTGACTTCTTGGCTGCAGCCCATGTAGTTTACTTACTTACAAATGGCTTTTAAGGAACCCGAAGGTTCATTCCCGCCCTCACATAAGCCCGCCAGCGGTCCCTATCCTGTGCAAGATTAATCCTGTCTCTATCATCATACCCCACCTCCCTCAAATCCATTTTAATATTATCCTCCCATCTACGTCTCGGCCTCCCTAAAGGTCTTTTTCCCTCCGGCCTCCCAACTAACACTCTATATGCATTTCTGGATTCGCCCATACGTGCTACATGGCCTGCCCATCTCAAACGTCTGGATTTTATGTTCCTAATTATGTCAGGTGAAGAATACAATGCGTGCAGTTTTGTGTTATGTAACTTTCTCCATTCTCCTGTAACTTCATCCCTCTTAGCCCCAAATATTTTCCTAAGCACCTTATTCTCAAACACCCTTAACCTATGTTCCTCTCTCAGAGTGAGAGTCCAAGTTTCACAACCATTTAGAACAACCGGTAATATAACTGTTTTATAAATTCTAACTTTCAGATTTTTTGACAGCAGACTGGATGATAAAAGCTTCTCAACCGAATAATAACAGGCATTTCCCATATTTATTCTGTGTTTAATTTCCTCCCTAGTGTCATTTATATTTGTTACTGTTACTCCAAGATGTAGTTATCGAGATTTAATTTCCCCACTCATCGTAGATTCCCAAATTCATGACTACGCTGGATGAGCACCGATCCCGATCGCTGGCCGAAATTTCATTAGAAAATTTCTTCCCCATGAGGACTCGAACCAGCGCTCCTGCTGCACCGCTAGTCTAAAGCACGACGCCTCATTGTCAGATCATGTAAGTGCGGCGCGCATTTACAAGAAGTGTATCTTCAGTAGTCACCCTCCAATCTTTTGGAAACATCTTATCAATATTGTCATCATCAAGTACTTGTGTTGAAACTTCGACTGGTCTTGCTGGACGTTCTCCATCCACAACACTCGTTCAGTAGTTGATTTCCTCGCGCTTCCAAGCGAAAGGCTTGTATAAAACAAGATAAAATAATCATATCAACAATCTGCTCTCAATTAAACAATAATGAGGGCGACGGGCACATATTCTGGGTCGAACACCATTTCTACAATCGTAACATACACCCAGATGATTAGAATTGGCACAGTTCATGTATTGTTATTGCAAGTTATCTTGAACCTTACATCCCCTAAGTCTGTCTTTCGAACTGCTCGGTACGGCATGTACTCATCAACGTAACGGCACGGCAAGGATGCCCCTCCCTCGGGTAACGTGACTCTTTTCAGAAAACGTTGGTTCTTTCACCTCAGGGATCTCTACTGTAAAAGAACTTGGTTCACTACAGACATCATCATCTCACGACACTCTGGTTTTGAGAGCTTCGTAGCAGGTTTTAATTAACCTATAATGAATAAGTATTTAAATATAATCGTTTGTACACTTCTCCTCTCTCATCCTGGCTGGGGACCGGTAATGGCGGAGTTACTACAGATGTATCTATATATTATATAGGCCTACATGACTTACACCTACAGCTGATATGTATATATTCTTATAACAATATTTTACAGGCTTATTATTTGAATTTACATTAATTATACACAATCCATATCCCTGTTATTTCGTCAACGGCATCATCCATTCGGAATTATCTTCTTAATCGTCGATACTACTTTCTGAACAAGATAGAATTCTTCGATTGCATCCCGAATGACATGTTGATCGAAGTCATCTACTTCAACTTTACACAAGTCTTAATTCTGGAATGAAATATGTTTTGAAGAACTATAACAAAATAATAACTTACAACAGTAATTCATTATGTCGCTCACAGTACATACACTATTGTACATAACTGTTATAGCAATAATTTCTAAACATTACATACCTATTCTTTCCCGCAGTAGTGTGAGGTTCATTCGGTTGTAATTCAATATTATTCTTAATTCTTTTCACGGAACTAATACCCTTCTGCCAGAGTATTTATGCGCTCGCTCATATACGTTATCAAGAGGTTTGTTTAATTTTTCTTCCTCGCAACACTTAATTATATGTGCGATAATTTCTCTTTTTCCGCTCTGGATAACAGCGTTACTTTTTCTCCGCGGTCGGTGCGGTGGTGTGATTTCACCATACTTACTACCCTGTGGTTGCAGCTCCATGTTAACACTACTGGTAGACAATGAAGGAAATAGTTCTATGTTTCTTGACAAGAGATTGTAATACGGAGTATGCGCAAACAACTCAGTTGGCTCCACCCACGTTGCTCGCTTCCTTCCCTCTGCCCCTCTGTCACCGCTCAGGAAGTTCAAGATAACTTGAAATAACAGTAGTTGATGTCATATTGTTTGCAGATATCATGGATCGCTGTTCAGTGACTGTCCAGGCATACTTCAAGTAGACACGTCTTTAAAAATTATTATTCGTCATGTTTCATTATTTTATATTGGGAAATGTTTTCGAACAATGCTTAAAGTTACAAAAAAAAAAAAATGTTCTCAATATTTGGTTCAGAGCTAGGCATTTTATTTTACGTTGCAGTCATTTGTCTTCCAGTTACTGAATGGCACACTGGCAAGCATAAGTACCAACGCATTCATAAGTAATGGCAACAGTGCTGTAAATCAGCGCTCCTAGCGGTAAGCATAGGAATCTTTTAGTACGTAATAGAGGAGCGATCACTGTATAAATGTGGAATATTAAAAGTCTTTAAGTAACCATATTTTGTGAACACAGGGACTGTTTCTGTTTTGTATTAAGTATTACAACCCTAAAAATGTCCAGTAAATATGAACGAAGTTGCTAAATAAAAATCCAAGTTTCAAGAGAAAAAAAATCGAACCCAGTGCTTTAGGGCATTGCAGGAAGCCTGTGGTAGAGAAGTCCTACCATACTGAACTATTGCAAGTTGGGTGGAAGCGAGGCATCCGCTTTCAATCAAGAGTTGACATCCGAAGGGCTTTAGATTGATCAGTGAGAGAGATATCGATTTCTCAACGTATTGCTGACATGGCAGGGGTCTATATTTGAAGTCTGTAATGCCAAAAGTAACAAAAATTAATTTAGTGTGAAACAGTAACTATGTTGCCATTATTTTTCGAATGTCCTAGTTATATAGCCATGCTTACGTTATTAAGTAAATAGATTTATATTAAATACATTTAAAGTTAAAGTAACGTTTGTTGAATACCCATACTTGTGTCTTTATTGTACACAAAATGGCGGCATTAGTTTTCCCAAGAACACAAAGCTTGGTGGTAAACCCCGGCGCTCTGTATTCCAGTGCTGTGCAACGCGGTGACCTCATCTCTAACACCAGAGCCGTGTTCCTGCAGAATAGGAATGTGGCGGCTTTGAACACAACAAAGGTCCACTGCTGTGCGTGTTGAAACGTGGACTAAGAAAACCAAATGTTTGAAGTTTTATACCAGGGAAATCGTAATAATAATTCTTTATCTAGCGTGTTTATGAAGTATGAAGATTATTTTGAAACGACAATTTCACAATAAGCACAATTCCAAAGGGACACGACGAATGAAATTTTTACTTTGTCTTTTTTAAGCTAGAGACTTTAATTTCTGTACGTATACCGCTATTGGTTTCAGTAATCATGTGTTTAAGTTTCATGTTTATAAGAAGTTTAAGAATTGTTTAAATCTTAAAAGATATAATCTGCGTTTTCCATAAGTAATAGTAATTTCACAAGGGTATTCTTTGAGATATTTCAAACGAAAAAGCATAATACAATTTTGCTCGTTTTTGCTTCCTTTTCGAGATGTATTTTGGCAAAGGCATTGATTTAATTCCCAATATGCTCAGTCAATTTAAGAGAGCAGTGTATTATGATAATAAATGATTGAAAGAATTTTAGTTTTCTCCTTTTAAATGTGCAGAAATTTGATCCGAACAAATGTAACTTTTCGTTCTGCAAAGGAATTTTAAAATGTTACATTTGTTCAGATCAGATGTCTTTTATTTTTTTTAAAAGTTCCTGTACTGTCACATTTTTTTTGTTGTGTAAAACAGGGAAAAATTAAAAAAAAATCATATTCAAATTTATAAAATTTACGAGGTACATTCACACATTTTTTTTATCTAAAAATTATTTCTTTTTCTTTTTTCTTTTTTTTTTTCAAAAATGCCAACATAACTTTGTTAATTATACTTTAAAGAACATGCAGTAAAAATTTCAGCTTCTTAACATAAGATTTATGGAATCCTTAGCAATGTGAATGTAGAGAAGCGGGGGGAAAAAT